>NC_084732.1:83953675-84056175 GCF_033978785.1 Entelurus aequoreus
TTTTTCTTCAACCACTGAAAGTGTGGCTATTACGTGTCAATGGCAACCCGTTGTGATCGTTTTGTGTGACAGAATGTGTTGTTGCTGGCTGAGGCCGGCTGCCTGGACCCCAGTATATTCTGCACCTCCTGCATGGTGAGACTCTGAACTAAAGAACACCGCAGACACAGCGCCAGCCTCTCACTATTATCGTTGACGCTTTCACAGATAAAGAAACCAGTGCGAGCCAGCCACTGCCCCGAATGCGATGCCTGTGTAGCAAAGCAGGACCATCACTCCACCTGGACCAACACCTGCATTGGTACAGCCCACTTTTGTCTTCTTTGGCAATTTGTACTTTGACCACAGTCCTTGCAGTCGCTCTTCGCCACACCACACTTCAAATATTGCAGCTTTACTAAATCACAGTTTGAAAAACATATGTTTGGCCTAAATTGTTACATTAAGTCTCGTTTATGTCTAAATTGAGTTTATTTTGACAATGCATACTAAGTTGCATTGGAATAATCTCCCTACATATTTGTCTTATGGGTTCAGTATTTGTCTTATTTTCCATCATTATTATTATTATTATTATTATTATTATTACATTTGATAAAGACCAAGCATGACTGTTTCAGTGTTAAAGGTTACAATCTGCTAATCTTGGCGCTATCTTGTGACAATCAAGTTGACCAACTAGAGTCACACCTCCTCTTTAATGCACTTCATCCTCAACACCTGCCTCATCAATAGCACATCTCTACATTGGTGAGCGTGAGCCATGTTAAAGGACAAAACATTCAAGGACTTGATGTAACTCTGCAGTCGGCACACCACTTATTATCAGCTATCTGATAGCTGAACACTGTTGATGCACTTCATCTTCAACATCATGCACTCCGGAATGCTAACAACACGGCTAATCGTCGCAGCTGCCACTGTCAAGTTGACCAACTTTTGGCTGAATAACTTTCACCAGTGGTTTCAGAACATTGAAGCCCAGTTGTAATTTACAGGAATTGCCCAGGATTAGAGATGTCCGATAATGGCTTTTTTGCCGATATCCTAAATTCCGATATTGTCCAACACTTAATTACCGATTCCGATATCAACCGATACCAATATATACAGTCGTGGAATTAACACATTATTATGCCTAATTTTGTTGTGATGCCCCGCTGGATGCATTAAACGATGTAACAAGGTTTTCCAAAATAAATCAACTCAAGTTATGGGAAAAAATTATTGAAGTCACAAAGTGCATTATTTTTTTTAACATGCCTCAAAACAGCAGCTTGGAATTTGGGACATAATCTCACTGAGAGAGCATGAGGAGGTTGAGGTGCAGGGGGGTAGAGGGTAGCGGGGGGGGGGGGGGGTGTACAGTATATTGTAGCGTCCCGGAAGAGTTAGTGCTGCAAGGGGTTCTGGGTATTTGTTCTGTTGTGTTACGGTGCGGATGTTCTCCCGAAATGTGTTTGTCATACTTGTTTGGTGTGGGTTCACAGTGTGGCGCATATTTGTAACAGTGTTAAAGTTGTTTATACGGCAACCCTCAGTGTGACCTGTATGGCTGTTGACCAAGTATGCCTTGCATTCACTTGTGTGTGTGTGAAAAGCCGTAGATATTATGTGACTGGGCCGGCACGCAAAGGAAGTGCCTTTAAGGTTTTTTGGTGCTCTGTACTTCTCCCTACGTCCGTGTACACAGCGGTGTTTTAAAAAGTCATAAATTTTACTTTTTGAAACAGATACCGATAATTTCCGATATTACATTTTAAAGCATTTATCAGCCGATATTATCGGCAGTCCGATATTATCGGACATCCCTAACCAACAACTATGTGCTCCAATCACTCTATCACAAAAAAATAAGAGTTGTAGAAATGATTGGAAACTCAAGACAGCCATGACATTATGTCACAAGTGTATGTAAACTTTTGACCGCAATTGTAAGTATTGAGCAAAGACTGTAAAATAGTAATGTACATGTGAGTTCTTTAGTTTTAATACATTTGTGAAATTTAAAAGAAAACAAAAGAACCCATTGTCATTATGGGGTGTTGTGTAGAAATGTCCGATAATGGCTTTTTTGCCATTATCCAATATTCCGATATTGTCCAACTCTTAATTACCGATTCCGATATCAACCGATTCCGATATCAACCGATACCGATATATACAGTCGTGGAAATAACACATTATTATGCCTAATTTTGTTGTGATGCCCCGCTGGATGCATTAAACAATGTAACAAGTTTTTCCCAAAAAATCAACTCAAGTTATGGAAAAAAATGCCAACATGGCACTGCCATATTTATTATTGAAGTCATAAAGTGCTTTTTTTTTTAACATGCCTCAAGACAGCAGCTTGGAATTTGGGACATGCTCTCCCTGAGAGAGCATGAGGAGGTTGAGGTGGGGGGGTGTAAGGGGTGGGGGTGTATATTGTAGCGTCCCGGAAGAGTTAGTGCTGCAAGGGGTTCTGGGTATTTGTTCTGTTGTGTTTATGTTGTGTTACGGTGCGGATGTTCTCCTGAAATGTGTTTGTCATTCTTGTTTGGTGTGGGTTCACAGTGTGGCGCATATTTGTAACAGTGTTAAAGTTGTTTATACGGCCACCCTCAGTGTGACCTGTATGGCTGTTGACCAAGTATGCCTTGCATTCACTTCTGTGTGTGTGAAAAGCCGTAGATATTATGTGACTGGGCCGGCACGCAAAGGAAGTGCCTTTAAGGTTTATTGGCGCTCTGTACTTCTCCCTACGTCCGTGTACCCAGCGGCGTTTTAAAAAGTCATACATTTTAATTTTTGAAACCGATACCGATAATTTCCGATATTACATTTTAAAGCATTTATCGGCCGATATTATCGGCAGTCCGATATTATCGGACATCTCTAGTGGGCCTGAGCTCATCTAAGATGGACTGATGCAAAGTGCAAAAGTGTTCTGTGGTCTGACGAGTCCATATTTCAAATTATTTTTGGAAAAGAGAAAAAGAACCATCCCGACTGTTCTAGGCGCAAAGTTGAAAAGCCAGCATCTGTGATGGTATGGGGGTGTATTAGTGCCCAAGGCATGGGTAACTTACACATCTGTGAAGGCACCATTAATGCTGGAAGGTACATACAGGTTTTGGAGCAACATATGTTGCCATCCAAGGAACGTCTTTTTCTTGGACGCCCCTGCTTATTTCAGCAAGACAATGCCAAGCCACGTGTTACAACAGCATGGCTTCATTATAAAAGAGTGCATTCACTTGTGTGTGTGTGAAAAGCCGTAGATATTATGTGACTGGGCCGGCACGCAAAGGAAGTGCCTTTAAGGTTTATTGGCGCTCTGTACTTCTCCCTACGTCCGTGTACCCAGCGGCGTTTTAAAAAGTCATACATTTTAATTTTTGAAACCGATACCGATAATTTCCGATATTACATTTTAAAGCATTTATCGGCCGATATTATCGGCAGTCCGATATTATCGGACGTCTCTAGTGTTGTGTGTCGAATTTTGAGGACAGAATGAGGTTACTCCATTTTGGAATAAGGCTGGAATATAGCAAAATGTGGGAAAAGTGAAGCGCCGTGAATACTTTTGAAATGTACTGTACTTCCACAACATGACTCAAAGATCATCAATATGACAGGAGTGTTATAAAAATCGCTTTTTTGTGCAACGTGCTGTAAAAATGTTAGCGGTACCGCAGCGCTCCTTTTGCATCCATCCATGTGTTCCTTTCCTTGGGACCAGATGTGTCTCAGCCTCTGCCTGAATACGACGTTCTAACCTGTCTCAGGTGCGAGGAACCACGCCCACTTTGTCCTCTTCCTGCTGGCTCTCATGCTGACGTGCGTCTGGATGTTCTACGGCTGCCTAACGTGTGAGTCGCCGCATCATGGCGCCATGCGCTCGCCACACAAGCCTCATTTTCCCACCAACCCGTGATTTTTTTTTTTTTTTGCCGCGCAGACTGGTCCACGCGCTGCGCGCTGCACTATGAGACGCAAGGCCCTGTGGGCGTGGCCTTTGCTGTCGCCGACTGCTCGCCGTGGCTGCTGTGCGTCTTCGTGCTGGCGCTGTACCACTGCTGCTGGTCCAGCATCATGCTGCTGCTACAGATCTACCAGGTGAGGACGGTACTTTTCCTTCTTGGCATCGGACCGTAACTTCCGCTTCTCTTCTGGACCAGATTGCCTTCCTGGGACTGACCACTGCCGAGAGGATGAACCTGATGATGCACGCCAGAAAACATCGACAGACGATATCCTTGGCGCAGAATCCATACAAGTGAGTTATTGGTCGCGAAACGAAAAACCCCGTAACTTTTTCACTTCCAGTTACCATATTGATATTGGAGCAGAGCCTTCAGTGTGGGCCGATACCGGTATTAATCTGATATATCAACACGAATCATTGAACATACTTGTTTTATTTAGTAGTGTGGTGTTATTTAGTAGTGTGGAATATTAGAACACGTTTGATCAAGTGAAATTACGCAGAGAACACTAACCTATTGATTACTAACCATCTGGAATGGACTTATGCAGTCTTTAAGTTGAAGTGGAATGGTCATTTGTTTTTTGGCTACACCTGGTGGCCACAATAATTAATTAGGTTAAGTTCTTGACACAGTAAGTTGAATGATGCGGACACGTTTGTTACTGGATACTTTCTAACACGCTTCTGCCTTGGAGACTTTGTATGTGTAAATAATATACACCTATAATTATTTGATACTTGTTTATATTGACACATGTCATGTTTTATAGTGCAATATTGTTCATTTAAGTATATTTATTACTATGGTTGTCCCGATACAACTTAGAATGCCGATTTTGGAGCCTCGAGTATTGACTGATACCAATATTAAGATTATCAAAAAGGATATGGGGCCGAATCATTGAACATACTTGTATTATTTTGTACTGTGGAATGTTAGCAAAGGTTTGATCAAGTGAAATTACTCCGAGAACACTAACCTATTTATTTTTAACCATCTGGACTGGACTTATGCTGTCTTTAAATTGAAGTGGAGTGAAGTGAAGTGAAGTGGATTATATTTATATAGCGCTTTTCTCTAGTGACTCAAAGCGCTTTTACATAGTGAAACCCAATATCTAAGTTACATTTAAACCAGTGTGGGTGGCACTGGGAGCTGGTGGGTAAAGTGTCTTGCCCAAGGACACAACGGCAGTGACTAGGATGGCGGTGGTGGTCATTTGTTTTTTGGTGACACCTAGTAGCCACGATAATGTTAGGCCTTGGCGAGAATGAGGACTCAGGTGCAGATGGGGACGATTGACACAGGCTTTATTTCAACAGTTTCTTGGACCTCTCCTTAGACAGACAAAATGGATACAAACTCTATACTTGATACACTCGAGTACAAAAACACACGTAGCACAGGGCATAAAACAATAAACGGAAATTCACTCCAGAGGGAGGAAAAGGGCAATAGCAAAATTCTACACTGATCTAATAACAAAAAAACAACAATCTATGATTAGCTACACAAAAGGAAAATCGCTCATGAAGAGGAAGAGACAAGAAGCTATAAACAGAACATACACTATAAAGAGCTAAGAAAACTACAAATTAAAGCGCTCCAAGAGGAGGGAAAAAAGGAAAGCAAATCACTATGAAATTAGCTCAAAAAACTTTAGTAAATCAAAATCACTCTTCTTCAGAGGGTACAAAGAAATCAAGGAATAAGGCGAGGCAATACCGTATTTTTCGGACTATAAGTCGCACCGGCCGAAAATGCATAATAAAGAAGGAAAAAAACATATATAAGTCGCATTGGAGTATAAGTCGCATTTTTGGGGGAAATGTATTTGATAAAACCCAACACCAAGAATAGACATTTGAAAGGCAATTTAAAATAAATAAAGAATAGTGAACAACAGGCTGAATAAGTGTACGTTATATGAGGCATAAATAACCATTTGAGAACGTGCCTGGTATGTTAACGTAACATATTATGGTAAGAGTCATTCAAATAACTATAACATATAGAACATGCTATACGTTTACCAAACAATCTGTCACTCCTAATCGCTAAATCCCATGAAATCTTATACGTCTAGTCTCTTACGTGAATGAGCTAAATAATATTATTTGATATTTTACGGTAACGTGTTAATAATTTCACACATAAGTCGCTCCTGAGTATAAGTCGCACCCCCGGCCAAACTATGAAAAAAAAACTGCGACTTATAGTCCGAAAAATACGGTACTTATCAACTTGGGTCAAGACTGTGGACAAAGGCTGGAGGTACATGACGAGACGATATACTCTGGCAACAAGACAGGGGAAGACGAGCGCTATATACACACACACATGAGGGAGGGTGACACAGGTGGGCACAATCAGGCAATCAGGAAAGACATCAGACAGGGGGAAGGGCAAGTGGCCTGAAACGAGAGGAGGATTAGACTTTCAACATAAAACAGGAAGTTCGCCAGACAACCCCAAAACGGGACTTCCCTCACCGCTGTGTGACAGATAATTCATTAGATTAAGTTCATGACGCAGTACGTTGAATGATGCGGACACGTTTGTTACTGGATACTTTCTAACACACTTCTACCTTGGAGACTTTGTATGTGTAAATAATATACAAGTATAATTATTTGGTACTTGTTTGTATTGACAAATGTCTTGTTTTGTACTAAAATGTTGTTCAATTAAGACACTTACTACCAGGGTTGTACTGATACAACAAACCATACCGATTTTGGAGCTTTGAGTATTGACTGATACTGATATTAATCTAAAATGATATCAGGCCGAATCATAGTACAAACTTGTATTGTTTTGCAGTGTGGAATGTTAGCAAAGGCTTGACCAAGTGAAATTACTCCCGAGAACAATGGCAGGCATGATAAACACTAACTCTGTAACAGACTTGGGGCGGTATAGCTCGGTTGGTAGAGTGGCCGTGGCAGCAACTGGAGGGTTCCAGGTTCGATTCCCCGCTTCCGCCGTCCTAGTCACTGCCGTTGTGTCCTCGGGCAAGACACTTTACCCACCTGCTCCCAGTGCCACCCACACTGGTTTCAATATAACTTAGATATTGGGTTTCACTATGTAAAAGCGCTTTGTAGTCACTAGAGAAAAGCGCTATATAAATATAATTCACTTATGCTGTCTTTAAGTTGAAGTGGATTGGTAATGATTGATGCGGACACGCTTGTTACTGGAAACCTTCCAACACGCTTCTTGTTCGTATCAACAAATGTGCTGTTTTACACGGCAATATTGGTCAATTATTGTTATTACTCATGTCTAGCTTGTGTGCTACGGTGTGCGTAGCTGCTGTGTAGCTGCCAAGCTACTGGTGGCCAATAGCCTGAGTGGTGACATGTAGATGTTTACTTCTGCAGGACTTCTGGTATGGCAACTTTGTGAGTACTTTTCAGCCGCTGTCACGTACTTCTTCCCAGTCTGGGCGTGTTTTTTGCTGTTGTTTTTTCTGCTCTAATTCACTTATGCTGTCTTTAAGTTGAAGTGGATTGGTAATGATTGATGCGGACACGCTTGTTACCGGAAACCTTCCAACACGCTTCTTGTTCGTATCAACAAATGTGCTGTTTTACACGGCAATATTGGTCAATTATTATTATTACTCATGTCTAGCTTGTGTGCTACGGTGTGCTTAGCTGCTGTGTAGCTGCCAAGCTCCTGGTGGCCAATAGCCTGAGTGGTGACATGTAGATGTTTACTTCTGCAGGACTTCTGGTATGGCGACTTTGTGAGTACTTTTCAGCCGCTGTCACGTACTTCTTCCCAGTCTGGGCGTGTTTTTTGTTGTTGTTTTTTTTTTTTAATAAATCAACACGAAAACCCTGCCTCCCCCATTCACACAAAAGGGTTGTTTCCTTCTGTTGTTAATATCCTGGTTCCTACATTATATATATCAATACAGTCTGCAAGGGATACAGTCCGTGATTGTGTGTGTGCAGTCTGGGCGTGTTTGGGAACGTGCGGTCCTTCTGCCAGCTGCGATGCTGCGGCCTCTTCAAACCAGCCGTCATGGACTGGACGCAGCAGTACCCGCCAGGCCGCGACCAGCGCGTCCTCAGACACGGCGACATGGTGTAGCCGCCCCGGGATCAGCGGCGGGACCTTTGCAGCGGACCAAAAAGCACAGTCTATTTATTTATTTTTTAACCCAGGACCAAGTGAAAGACTCGAGGGTAAACGGAAGGAATCGTATCATCCATGTTTTAGCTTTTTTTTGGGTGCAGCCTCGTTGACTAACTTTAGTCCAACTACCGGTAATCACTTTTATCGAGAAAAGGTTCAACACATCAAGCGTACTTTTTCAACGTGCCCTCTAAGAGTTAAGATCTTTTTACGCGCTAAGTCGGTTTTGTATGAATCGCATGTTTGGTAATGAAGTCGCACTATCACACTTCAATAAAGCAACCTGTGTATTCCTATTTAGTCGCTAATATTGTTAGTACTTCATAACTACGGAACAAAAACATTAGTCAACTTCCTAATAATCTTCCTATGGCTTGCAAAGTTCTTAATAATGGTAATACAGTTTATAAAACCCAAAAACCAGTCAAGTTGGCACGTTGTGTAAATCGTAAAAAACAACAATACAACGATTTGCAAATCCTTTTCAACTTATATTCAATTGAATAGACTGCAAAGACAAGATTCTTAACGTTCAAACAGGTAAACGTTGTTATTTTTTGCAAATATTAGCTCATTTGGAATTTGATACCTGCAACATGTTTAAAAAAAAGCTGGCACCAGTGGCAAAAAAGACTGAGAGAGTTGAGGAATGCTCATCAAACACTTATTTGGAACATCCCACAGGTGAACAGGCTAATTGGGAACAGGTGGGCGCCATGATTGGGTATAAAAGCAGCTTCCATGAAATGCTCAGTCATTCACAAACAAGGATGGGGCGAGGGTCACCACTTTGTGAACGAATGCGTGAGCAAATTGTCGAACAGTTTAAGAACAACATTTCTCAACCAGCTAATGCAAGGAATTTAGAGATTTCACCATCTACGGTCCGTAATATCATCAAAAGGTTCAGAGAATCTGGAGAAATCACTGCACGTAAGCAGCAAGGCGGAAAACCAATATTGAATGCCCGTGACCTTCGATCCCTCAGGCGGTACTGCATCAAAAAGCGACATCAGTGTGTAAAGGATATCACCACATGGGCTCAGGAACACTTCAGAAACCCACTGTCAGTAACTACAGTTGGTCGCTACATCTGTAAGTGCAAGTTAAAATTGTACTATGCAAAGCGAAAGCCATTTATCAACAACACCCAGAAATGCCGCTGGCTTCGCTGGGCCTAAGCTCATCTAAGATGGACTGATGCAAAGTGCAAAAGTGTTCTGTGGTCTGACGAGTCCACATTTCAAATTATTTTTGGAAAAGAGAAAAAGAACCAATCCCGACTGTTCTAGGCGCAAAGTTGAAAAGCCAGCATCTGTGATGGTATGGGGGTGTATTAGTGCCCAAGGCATGGGTAACTTACACATCTGTGAAGGCACCAGTAATGCTGGAAGGTACATACAGGTTTTGGAGCAACATATGTTGCCATCCAAGGACCGTCTTTTTCTTGGACGCCCCTGCTTATTTCAGCAAGACAATGCCAAGCCACGTGTTACAACAGCATGGCTTCATAATAAAAGAGTGCGGGTACTAGACTGTCTCCCATTGAAAATGTGTGGTGCAATATGAGACCCCGGACTGTTGAACAACTTAAGCTGTACATCAAGCAAGAATGGGAAAGAATTCCAACTGAAAAGCTTCAAAAATTGGTCTCCTCAGTTCCCAAACGAGTGTTGTTAAAAGGAAAGGCCATGTAACACAGTGGTAAAAATGCCCATGAGACAACTTTTTTCAACGTGTTGCTGCCATTAAATTCTAAGTTAATGATTATTTGCAACAAAAAATTAAGTTTCTCAGTTGGAACATTAAATATCTTGTCTTTGCAGTCTATAAGTTCAAAAGGATTTGCAAATCATTGTATTCTGTTTTTATTTACGAACTTCACTGGTTTTGGGTTTTGTATTGTTGGTGCCTTTCAACACTCCTTACAGGCAATACACATCACAATTAAAAATACTCACTAAAATAAGATATTAAGATATAACAGTCAAAAAGTCAAATTAATAACTAAGTTTTTATCTCATATATATATATATATATATAGGGCTTTTTTTTTTAATCTCATAATTATGATTTACCATTGGGGTATTTTTTTAAAGATACATCGAAATGATATTAAAAGGTCATTACTATGAGATAAATAAATAAAAACAACTCGATGAAAAAGTCATAATTGAGATTTTAAAAAAGTCGTAGTTATGAGATAGAAAGTCTTAATTATGAGATAAAAAGCTGTAATTGTAAAAACAATAATAATTATGAGATTAAAAAGTCATAATTGTGAGATAGAAAGTTGGATTTATGAGATAAAAAGTCAAATTTTGACTTATAATTACAATTTACCAATGGGGCATTTTTTATATAATACATCGAAATTATGAGATAAAAAGTCATAATTATCAAAAAGTCCTATATTATGAGATAATAGTCATAATTATGAGATAAAAAGTCATAATTATCAAAAAGTCCTATATTATGAGATAATAGTCATAATTATGAGATAAAAGCCATAATGTGATAAAATTCCAATTTATGAGACTGGAAACTCAAATGAATAACTAAATTTGTATCTCATAGGACTTTCTTTTTTTTAATCTCATAATTATGACTTAATATTAGTGTGGTTTTTTTTAAAGATAAATCGAAATGATATTAAAAGGTCATTACTATGAAATTCTAAAAAACAACAAAAATTATCGAAATTATGAGATAAAGTTGAAATGATAAAAAGGTCATAATTATGAGATTTAAAAAGTCGTAGTTATGAGATAGAAAGTCATAATTATGAGATAAAAAGCCGTAATTGTAAAAAAAAAAAAGAAATAAATTATGAGATTAAAAAGTCATAATTGTGAGATAGAAAGTTGGATTTATGAGATAAAAAGTCAAATTTTGGCTTATAATTAAGATTTACCAATGGAGCATTGTTTTATATAAAACATCGAAATTATGAGATTAAAAAGTCATAATTATCAAAAAGTCCTAAATTATGAGATAATAGAGTCATAATTATGAGCTAAAAGCCATTTTGTGATACATTTCCAATGTATGAGATACAAAAATCTAAATTATGACATTGGAAACTCAAGTTTTTATCTCACAGATAGGACTTTTTTAAAATCTCATAATCATGATTCACTATTAGGGTGTTTTTTGGGGGGTTTTTTTAAAGATAAATCAAAATGATATTAAAAGGTCATTACTATGAGATTTAAAAAATCGAAATGTTGAGATAAAGTTGAAATGATGCAAAAGTCGTAATTATAAGATTTAAAAAAACTGAAGTTATGAGATAGAAAGTCAGAATTATGAGGTAAAAAGCCGTAATTGTAAAAAAAATAATTAAAAAATAATGAGATAAAAAGTCAAATTTTGACTTATAATTACAATTTACCAATGGGGCATTTTTTTTAATACATCGAAATTATGAGATAAAAAGTCATAATTATCAAAGAGTCCTAAATTATGAGATAATAGAGTCATAATTATGAGATAAAAGCCATAATGTGATTAAAAAAATAATAATTTATGAGATACAAAAAAATCTAAATTATGACATTGGAAACTCAAATTAATAACTAAGTTTTTACCTCATAGATAGGATTTTTTTTTTTAATCCGATAATTATGACTTACTATTAGGGTGTTTTGTTGTTTTATTTAAAAGATACATCGAAATTATATTAAAAGGTCATGACATTTTTTTTAAAAAATCGAAATTATGAGATAGTTGAAATGATAATAATATGAATTAAAAATACATAATTATTAGGTTAAAAACAGTTGTAATTATGAGATAGAAAGTTGTTTGAGATTTTTTTTTTAAAGTTATAAAGTTGAAATTATTAAATAGAGTCATAACTGAGATTTTTTTAAAAAAGAAGAATTTTGAGGGTAAAAAAGTCGTCGTTTTGTTTTTACAATTAGGGCTTTTTATCTCATAATTATGACTTTCTATCCCATAACTACGACTTTTTAAACCTCGAAATTATGAGATAAAGTTGAAATGATGAAAAGGTCATAATTATGAGATTTAAAAAGTCATAGTTATGGGATAGGAAGTCATAATTATCAAAAAAGTCCTAAATTATGAGATAATAGTCATAATTATGAGATAAAAGCCATATAGTGATAAAATTCCAATTTATGAGATACAAAAATCTAAATTATGACATTGGAAACTCAAATTAATAACTAAGTTTTTATCTCATAGATAGAACTTTTTTTTTTTAATCTCATGATTATGACTTACTGTTAGGGTGTTTTTTGTTTTTTTTTAAAGATAAATCGAAATTATATTAAAAGGTCATTAGTGTGAGATTTTTTTTTTTTAAATCGAAATTATGAGATAAAGTTGAAATGATGAAATAGTCATAATTATGAGATTTAAAAAGTCGTAGTTATGGGATAGAAAGTCATAATTATGAGATAAAAAGCCCTAATTGTAAAAAAAAAAAAAAAAAAAAGAAAGAAATTATGAGATTAAAAAGTCATAATTGTGGGATAGAAAGTTGGATTTATGAGATAAAAAGTCATAATTATAAAAAAAAAAGTCCTAAATTATTAGATAATAGAGTCATAATTATGAGATAAAAGCCATAAAGTGATAAAATTCCAATTTATGAGATACAAAAATCTAAATTATGACATTGGAAACTCAAATTAATAACTAAGTTTTTATCTCATAGATAGGACCTTTTTTTTTTTTTTTAAATCTCATAATTATGACTTACTGTTAGGGTGTTTTTTTTTTTTTAAAGATAAATCGAAATGATATTAAAAGGTCATTAGTATGAGATTTTTAAAAAAAAATCGAAATTATGAGATAAAGTTGATAATGAGATTTAAAAACATAATTATTAAGTTAAAAACAGTCGTAATTATGAGATAGAAAGTTGTTTGAGATTTAAAATAAAAATTATGAGATATAGTTGAAATTATTAAATAAAGTCATAACTATGAGATTTTAAAAATAAAAAAAAGTAATAATTTTGAGATAAAAAGTCATAATAATTTGCATAATGTAAAAATGGGCTTCCATATTAATGTGTAGAAGGTCCAATTTAGCGGGACGGTCCATTTGCTAAATGACATTTAATTGTCACATTTTCTCTTGTGCGAGCTATTATAAAAGGACTGCTGTTGGGAAAAAAAACAAAGTTTTCATGTATTCTCCAGTCCAATATTTCCTATCAGTGTGTGCGACCTGCAAGTGTACCTAATGAATTGGCCGCTGAGTGAGGACGAGTTCCTCCTCTTAAGACGTCACGTGGACAGGTCCAACGCTAAGAGGAGGGGACACAACCGCGCATGTGCAGTGGTAAGAGGAGGGGACACATCCTCCCTCAAACTTCCGATGGCGTGTTTGTGTGCCGCGGCCGCCTTGTCTTCTTCTGGACGTCGCAGCTCCTCCTCGCCTAAAGATCAGCGCTCAGGTGAGATTTCAGCTTTCATCGTTGTTTTTTTCCTTCATGCTGCAGATGTGACCATGTGTGTGTGACATCTGACGTCACCAAGGACATCTGCTGCGTAGCTGCAATGACACTGTCCGCGCTAATGACGTAGTATATAGTGCAACATTCTGGGTGGTCACATGGGACATTTTTAAATCATTCCCTAGATGTGTCATCAATCAATTAAAATTGGAATTAAATACATTAAATGTGGTATTAATTGTGCCATTATTTGTATGTAAAAGTACATTTAACTATTCAATCATTTGATTATTAGTTAATAATTTAATCCGTTATTTATTTCATAATTTAACAAATGTTTTCATGATTTAATTCTTTGGTTAATATTTAAATAACTACCTCAGTGTGTCATTAATCAATTAAAATTGGAATTAAATAAATACATTTGTTAATAATGTTGCCATTATTTTGGGGTAAAAGTACATTTAATTATTCAGTCATTTGATCATTATTTAATCAATTATTTATTTAATTATTATATAATTTAAATGTTTTCATGATTTAACTCATTATTTCATTATTTATTTAGTTCATTAATCTTTAATTAAATGTTTCATTAATCAATTACAATTGGAATTAAATAAATAAATGTGTTATTAATTTGCCATTATTTTTATGTAGAAGTACATTTAATTATTTGGTTATTATTTAATTAATTATTTATTTCAATATTTTATAATTTAATAAATGTTTTCATGATTTAATTATTTGATTAATCTTTAAATAACTACCTAAATGTGTCATTAATCAATTACAATTGGAATTAAATACATGCATGTGGTATTCATTTTGCCATTATTTTTATGTAAAAGTACATTCAATGATTTAATAATTTGATTATTATCTGATCATTTATTTCATTGTTTTGTAATTTAATACTTTTTTAAATTATTTAATTCATTATTTCATGATTTAATTATTTGATTAATATTTGAATAACTACATCAATGTGTCAATCAATTACAATTGGAATTAAATAAATACATTTGTTATTAATGTTATTTTTGTGTAAAAGTACATTTAATTATTCAATCGTTTGATCATTATTTAATCAATTATTTATTTCATTATTATATAATTTAACAAATGTTTTCATGATTAAACTAATTATTTATCTTTAATTAAATGTTTCATTAATCAATTACAATTTGAATTAAATAAATAAATGTAATATTGATTTGCCATTATTTTTATGCAGAAGTACATTTCATTATTTAATTATTTGATTATTATTTAATTAATTATTTATTTCAATATTTTATAATTTAATAAAGGTTTTCATGATTGTATTATTTGATTAATATTTAAATAACTACCTAAATGTGTCATTAATCAATTACAATTGGAATTAAATACATACATGTGGTATTAATTGTGCCATTATTTTTTATGTAAAAGTACATTCAATTATTTAATAATTTGATTATTATCTAATAATTTATTTCATTATTTTGTAATTTTCTAAATCTTTTCATTATTTAATTCATTATTTCATGATTTGATTAATCTTTAAATGACTACCTCAATGTGTCATTAATCAATTACAATTGGAATTAAATAAATACATTTGTTATTAATGTTGCCATCATTTTTATGTAAAAGTACATTTAATTATTCAATCATTTGATCATTATTTAATTTATTTATTTAAATATTTTATAGTTTATTAAATGTTTTAATGATTTAATTCATTATTTTGTAATTTAATTATTTGATTAATCTTTAAATCATTACCTACGTTTGTCATTAATCAATTACATTTGGAATTAAATAAATACATCTGTTATTAATTGTGCCATTATTTTTATATAAAAGTACATTATTGATCTTGTGATTATTATTCAATCAATTATGGATTTTCATACTTTATTATTTAAGTCATTTTTTCACGATTTAATTCATTATTTCATGATTTCTATATTTATTCATATTTACATAAAATGTGACAATAGTTTATTACAGTCATAATTAAATGCATAAATGTGTTTTTAAATGTGTCAATGTATTTATTGTAAAAGTAAATTTAATGAATCAATTATTGATTTTAATATTTCATGATTTTTTATTTTTTTTTCCCATGGTTTAAGTAATTATTTCATGATTCCATTATTCAACTAATCTATAAATAATTACCTAAATTTGACAATAACTGATTACAATTTAAATTAAATACATACATGTGTTGTTAAAAGTGTCATTAATTTATTTAATATCAAAGTACATTTAATTATTTCATCATTTGAGTAATTATGTACTTACTTTATTTTAATCACAACAACCAAAAATACTCAGCATCCATAGTTAACAATAGGTCATTAGTCATTTTTGCGAGGGCTGTCTCCGTAGAGTGATTTACCCTGAAACCGGACTGAAAGGGTTCACAGAGATTGTTAGACGCTAAGTGTTCATTTAGCTGCTGTGCAACAAATTTTTTGAGGATTTTCGAGATAAAGGGAAGGTGTTTTGAGGAGAGGATGAATAACCGCTTTTTTGAATGCTTGGGGAACAGTGCCAGAGGAAAGTGATACGTTTATAATATTTACCACTGATGGTCCTAATATTACAAACAGTTCCTCAATAAGTTTCCCAGGAAGTGGGTCAAGTAAACATGTTGTTTGTTTTATCCCATTTACACGCCGCAGGAGTTCCTCTAATGTTATTTCATCAAAAAGAGAGAGACTATTTTGGAGGGCAATATCCATCGTAAATACATTCGTATCTGTGTTAATAAAACCCAGTTGGATCTGGGATGCGTTCTCTTTAATCTCCTTTCTAATTAGTTAAATTTTCTTATTAAAGAAATTCATAAAGTCATCTGCCGAGTGGGTGGAGCTACTGGGAGGAGTCCCTTCTTGGGTTAGCGATGCTACTGTACTGAACAAATATTTAGGATAATTTTTATTGAGGCAAATGAGATTGGAGTATTAATTAGCTTTAGCTAAGGTAAGCATGCGTTTATAAGTTACTAAACCATCACTCACATTTAGCTGCTGTGCAACAATTTTTTCGAGAATTTTCGTGATAAAGGGAAGGTGGGACACCGGCCGAAAGTTTACCATGAGATATTGATGGAAAACCTCATGTTTAGTCGCACGCCGTTTGTGTTCCAGCTTTCTACATGATAAGAGCTCTAGTTTCTTCTGTAAACCAGACGGTACGCCTTTTGGGGCCTTTTTTAGCAACAATGGTGGAATGAAACATTAAAGTTGTTAGTGAGGATATCGATAGAGCCCACATAATTTGGGAATGGCGCCATTACCGAAGGCAGTAGGCCAGCAAGAGTCATAGTTGTGGTCGTTAGTAGTATTTGTTTGTTGATTTGTTTTGTTAACTATGCGCTAAAAGGTTGTTACGTTGTTTTACAGGAGCTGAAAATGCCCGCCAGAGAATCCCTGTTTTTATTAACGGTGGTGAGTTCTACTATCTTCACCGCCTCACTGGAATGCCCGCCGCTTTGCACTTGCTCTATCAAATATAGACGCCATTTTGCTGAATGCTCCTACAAAGACTTGGCCACAATCCCATCCGACCTGCCACACAATGTCGCCACTCTCAGTCTCTCGGCAAACAAGATCCGTACGGTACCACGAGGCGTTTTCGCCAACGTTACCCGGATGATGTCACTGTGGATGGCCCACAACGAAATCGTCTCTATGGAGCCGGGAAGCGTCTCGTCTCTGGTTCATCTGCGCAACTTTGACGTCAGCCATAACAAGATAGCCGACTTTCCATGGGGCGATCTGCAGAATCTGACTCGGCTGCAGCTGCTGAAGATGAACCACAATGAAATGGGCAGTCTTCCTAGCGACGCCTTGGCGAACCTCAAAGACCTGAGGTCCCTCCATCTCAACAACAACAAACTTCTGACTATATCAGAGGGGACATTCGACTCCTTGACTTCTCTGTCCCATTTGCAGCTCTTCAACAATCCTTTTGCGTGCACTTGTTCACTCAGCTGGTTCAGAGATTGGTTCTTGACCTCCACCCTCTCAGTCCCCAAAATGAACCTAATGACTTGTGCTACTCCAAAGGAACTTAAAGGAGAGATGATTGTGAACTTAGCTGAGTCCAAATGCGCTCAGCCGACCGTCACAATCAGGACTCAGCCACATGTTGGCGACACAACTTTGTATGAGGGCGATGCTTTGGTTTTAACTTGTGACTTCAAAGGCAACCCAACGCCATTGGTCATGTGGAGTATTCGCAGTCACCCGAAAGAACCTCATCACTCCTTCTTGTCCAATAGTCCGGTCCAAATCTATCACAATGGAACCGTCATCATCTCACATCTCAGCAAGGATGACAGCGGCAACTATAGCTGCTCTGCCTCCAACAAGTTTGGTACGGCGATTGACTCACTCTTAGTCAAAGTGTCATCAGGGCCAACGTCTGTAGCTATGACCGATACAACACAACAACCGGTCGTACCTGAAACATCTGTGTTTGATTCTGTAGCTGAGAGAAAAGAAGTCTTGCTTACCTCCTTCCCGACCGCAGAGATCACCCCTCAGTATTTTGAGGAGTCGGTAGGTGCGACCAAATGCGGCTTGACTGCTAAAACGAGACATGTTTCAAACCATGTCTTCAATTGGAGCTTGGATGACACCACTCAGCACGTGTTTGACTATGGCGTCATTGCGCTGGGGGTGTCAGAAACGGAGGTCACCGTAAAACTCAACCCTCTTCTAATACCCAGAGACAGTAACTGGACTATCGCAGTCTCACCAGATAGTCCTCACAATGTCAGCCAAAAGCCTCACAGGCTTCAAGAGAACTCTGAAGAATCCCGTTCAAGAGGGTTGTATCTGTGTGTCACCGCTGACCGCAAGCACTCGCCTGTGCTGTGGTCACAGATTAAAGAGGGCATCAACACCTACCTACTCAGTGGTCTACGACCAGGTACAAACTACTCCCTGTGTCTGACCTACAAAGGGGAGGACTGTGAGGTTCAAGTGCTCTTCGCCACCAGAAGAAAAGTCCCTAACCTGATCATCATAATCACAGTCAGTATTTGCCTTCTGACCGTGTCAACCGTCCCCCTACTTGGAGCCACATGTTTCCACTTGGTGTACAAATACCGCAGCAAGACGTACAAGCTGATCATGAAGGCCAGAGACCAGTACCAGATGGAAAGGACGCTTGCCACTAACGTTAACGTCCACGCACTTCTAACCGAGTCTCAGGGGGACATGACCATCAGTCAGCTGGATGAGAGTGGAGATGCAGAGAAGGAGGCGGACACGGAAGAAAGCATAGTGACCGAGTCTCAGTCCAGAGGGAATTTGGACGACTGCGAGGTCGGATCGGAGTTCAGCGAGGGGCTTCCTTTGGGGGCTGAAGCGGTCAATATCTCTAGCAACGACAACATCAGTGACTGTGAACCGGATGTAGCATAAAATAACCTTGTTGCACTTTTAAGCTGACATTGTGCTTTGTGCCAGTGTTGTGTCGTGTTATTTAGGGATGGGTATCGAATTCTGTAGCTTTACAGATACCAATCGACGTCCGTTGTTACTACTGCGTACAGATTAAAGTAAAATCAAACAGTACCGTAGTTCGAGGCCTCCGTTGCACAAGGACTCAAGCCGACTGCGACACAATTTGAACTGCCAACAAAGCAAGAAGAAGGCACTGGAAAGTACAGTAGGACTCCGTTTTTCAAAATGCACTAGCTCAATGCTAATTTATATTAGATTTGCTGTAGACGTGCTACTGATTAGCATTAGCAATTTTACATGGCGATTTCAACACCTCCAAATCAGTTAATGGAAACTGCAACTAAGTTTAATACTTACTGTATAATCCACTTTGTAGGGCTCAACAAAAGACAAGAATGGCTCATTCAACATGATGGCAAAGACTACTTCTTGGTGAAGGCAACACACTGCCATCTAATGTCTTGGAATGGCAACTGCATGCAAGGTCCACACCATATAATGCAGTAAAGTACTTGCAAATGAGACACAAAGGTGTAAGAGAACAAAATGATGATTTACCAGCAGAGTTCAGTGTTAAATAAATACAACATTTGATTTATTTATATACAAAGGTACAGAAAATTGGTACTGTCGAGAACTGCTATTGACTCCCAAGTACCAGGAATTAGGGTCAGATTGATTCAAAGGTGAAAGGTACTCATGGCTAGTCTTATGTTGACATACTCCAGTCAGATACGCACAATCACTTACCTACTCATTACCTAACCAACTAACTTATCAACCCGACAGTGATGAATGTCGCAGACGGTGCATTAATTCTGCACAATAACTTGAAATCACTATTTTGTCGCTATTTTGGGGCATTAAGACTTTGCTGCTCATTGGTTTTCTAATTGATTGCCTCAAATCTCTCCAAGATCTTGTCAGCGCCAACTCAAAGGGGACCTATGATGATTCTCATCCACATTCAAAACACTTTCTTGTAGTCTAGAAGTATTGGATATGCTTTGGTGTCAATTTTGCTCCAGAGTCACATATTTATAACCGTCTTTCTGCATGGGTCGGTTTGTGTTTGGAGCCATTCCCTTTAGTTTGCAAATTAATCTCATCTCCAAAAGTATCAGAATGTATTTTTCTTCAATTTATAAAACCAAAAAAAATCACCAGAAATGGGCTATTTCCACAAAAACACATCTAAATCAACTAATTTATATATATATATATATATATATATATATATATATATATATATATATATATATATATATATATATATATTTCTTGAAGACGAACACACGGCTGAAAATAAACTGGCCACAACATTACGTACACCTGCACACTTTTGGGTGGATTCAGAGCTGCATATAAAAAAAGCTAATGTTTATCTCATTGCATGTCGTGATATCGTGGAAATACACAAACAATATAATATACATATATGTATATATAACATACAAAATAAACCACTGCTTTAGCAACCATAATATTGTTTGACTAAGTCAACTGGTCGAAAAAAATAACTATTTTAGTAGTCGACTAATCGAAAAAACATGTCTGCTAATCAAAAAAGTAATTGCTGAATCCAGCTTTTTACTTACTGGTCTATGTTGACAAAACAGTCCCGTGTAAAATGTCCTGGACAAACTAACACGGATGTATTATTTTATAGACATCAGAGAAGGCGCAAGGGCGTGAAACGAGAAGGAAAAAAATTATCCTTTGACTCGTCGACTAATCGTTAAATAGTTGTCTGACTAGTAAACAAATTAGAAAAGTAATTGTTTGACTGGTCGGCTAATCAAAAGAAATATGCTGATTTAGTCGATTAATCGGAAAAAAATATCGTTTGACTAGTTGACTAATCTGAAAAAAGTTTGACTAGTCGACTGATCTGGAAAATAATCATTTGACTTGTTGACTAATCTGAAATATAATCGTTGAAATAGTCGGCTAATCAAAAAAATAATAGTTTGACTCGTCGACTAATCGGGGAAAAAGTTTGACTCGTCGACTAATCGGAGAAAAGGTTTGACCAGTCAACTAGTCTGAAAAATAATAATTTGACTAGTTGGCTAATCAAAAATATTATTGTTTGACTAGTCGTCTAATCGTAAAAAAGTTTGACTAGTCGACTAATCGGAAAAATAATCATTTCACTTGTTGACTAATCTGAAATATAATCATTTGACTCGTCGGCTAATCAAAAAATAAATTTCTAAATATAAAACTGATCAAGAAAATGTTTGGTTGACTAGTCTACTAATCGAAGAAAGTAGTTTGACCAGTCAACTAGTCTGAAAAATAATAATTTGACTAGTCGGCTAATCCAAAAAAGTATTGTTTGACTAGTCGACTAATCTGAAAAATAATCATATGACATGTCGGCTAATCAAAAAATAAATTGCTGAATCCAGCTTTTTACTTACTGGTCCATGTTGACAAAACAGTCCCGTGTAAAATGTTGTGGACAAACTAACACGGATGTATTATTTTATAGACATCAGAGAAGGTGCGAGGGCGTGAAACGAGAAGAAAAAAATTATCCTTTGACTCGTCGACTAATCGGAAAATAGTTGTCTGACTAGTAAACAAATTAGAAAAGTAATTGTTTGACTGGTCGGCTAATCAAAAGAAAAATGCTGATTTAGTCGATTAATCGGAAAAAAATGTCGTTTGACTAGTTGACTAATCTGAAAAAAGTTTGACTAGTCGACTAATCTGGATAATAATCATTTGACTTGTTGACTAATCTGAAATATAATCGTTGGAATAGTCGGCTAATCAAAAAAATAATAGTTTGACTCGTCGACTAATCGGGGAAAAAGTTTGACTCGTCGACTAATCGGAGAAAAGATTTGACCAGTCAACTAGTCTGAAAAATAATAATTTGACTAGTTGGCTAATCAAAAATATTATTGTTTGACTAGTCGACTAATCGGAAAAATAATCATTTCACTTGTTGACTAATCTGAAATATAATCATTTGACTCGTCGGCTAATCAAAAAATAAATTTCTAAATATACAACTGATCAAGAAAATGTTTGGTTGCTAGTCTACTAATCGAAGAAAGTAGTTTGACCAGTCAACTAGTCTGAAAAATAATAATTTGACTAGTCGGCTAATCCAAAAAAGTATTGTTTGACTAGTCGACTAATCTGAAAAATAATCATATGACATGTCGGCTAATCAAAAAATAAATTGCTGAATCCAGCTTTTTACTTACTGGTCCATGTTGACAAAACAGTCCCGTGTAAAATGTTGTGGACAAACAAAGACAGAAGTTTTTATTTTATAGTTATCAGAGGAGGCGCGAGGGCATGAAACAACGAGGAAAAAAATAAGCGTTTGACTCATTGACTAATCTGAAAATTGCTGTCTGATTAGTAAACAAATCAGAAAAGTAATTGCTTGACTGGTCGGCTAATCAAAAAATAAATGCTGACTAGTCGACTAATCAAAAAAATTATAGTTTGACTAGTCCACTAATCTAAAAAAAGTTTGAGGACTCGACTAATCTGGAAAATAATCATTTGACTTGTTGACTAATCTGAACTATAATCGTTGGACTAGTCGGTTAGTTAAAAAAATTATAATTTGACTTGTCGACTAATCTGAAATATAATCGTTTGACTAGTCAGTTAATCAAAAAATAAATTTCTGGATATTCAACTAATCAAAAAAATTATTGTTTGACTAGTCGACTAATCGAAGAAAATGTTTGACAAGTCTACTAGTCTGAAAAATAATCATTGACGAGTCGGCTAATCAAAAAATTAATTGCAGAGTAGTCGACTAATCTGAAAAAAAAAAATAATTTGACTAGTCGACTAATCTGAAAAATAATCATATGACATGTCGGCTAATCAAAAAAGTAATTGCTGAATCCATCTTTTTACCTACTGGTCCATGTTGACAAAACAGTCCCGTGTAAAATATCGCGGACAAACAAAGACAGAAGTATTTATTTTATAGACATCAGAGGAGGCGCGGGGGCGTGAAACGAGAAGGAAAAAAATTATCCTTTGACTCGTCGACTAATCGTAAAATAGTTGTCTGACTAGTAAACAAATTACAAAAGTAATTGTTTGACTGGACGGCTAATCAAAAGAAAAATGCTGATTTAGTCGATTAATCGAAAAAAATATCGTTTGACTAATTGACTAATCTGAAAAAAGTTTGACTAGTCGACTAAACTGGAAAATAATCATTTGACTTGTTGACTAATCTGAAATATAATCGTTGGAATAGTCGGCTAATCGAAAAAATAATTGTTTGTCTCGTCGACTAATCGGGGAAAAAGTTTGACTCGTCGACTAATTGGAGAAAAAGTTTGACCAGTCAACTAGTCTGAAAAACAATCATTTGACTAGTCGGCTAATCAAAAATATTATTGTTTGACTAGTCGACTAATCGGAAAAATAATCATTTGAGTTGTTGACTAATCTGAAATATAATCGTTTGACTAGTCAGCTAATCAAAAAACGTATTTCTGAATATTCAACTAAACAAAATAATTATTGTTTGACTAGTTGACTAATCGAAGAAAAGATTTGACAAGTCAACTAGTCTGAAAAATAATCATTGACGAGTCGGCTAATCGTTTGACGAGTCAACTAATTGGAAAAAAAGTTTTACCAGTCGACCAATCTGAAAAAAAATAATTCAACTTGTCGACTAATCTGAAAAATAATCCTTTGACTTGTCGACTAATCTAAAATATAATCGTTTGACTAGTCGGCTAATCGAAAAAAAAATATTGTTTGACTAGTCGACTAAACGAAGAAAAAGTTTAGCCAGTCAACTAATCTAATAAAGAATAATTCGACTAGTCGGCTAATCAAAAAAAAAAATTGCTGACAAGTTGACTAATCTAAAAAATATTCATATGACATGTCGGCTAATCAAAAAAAAAATTGCTACTGTCTGGTCCATGTTGACAAAACAGTCCCGTGTAAAATGTTGTGGACAAACTAACTCAGAAGTATTTCTTTCATGGACATCAGAGCAGGTGGGAGGGCATGAAACGAGAAGGAATAACAGCAGATACAAGAAATAACCCTCCCCCCGACACTTTGGCATTGTTTAATAACTTTGCAACAACATTTATAAGTCAGAGAAGAGGAAAATGATCAAAGATCCCCTTTGGACAATATGGACTCTATCTTTCATTCAGTCTCAGTTCAACAGCCAGCAGATCATTTCTTCTCGCTCCAGGCTTAAGTGAGAAGAAATTTGGCGGGGTCAAAAACAACAACTATCGACAGTCGCTTTGCAAAAAGCAGCATTTGCTAAATATAGCTCTGATATTAGCAAATGGGGGAAAAAAACTGCCATAAATAAAAGTGCGAACGTTGGCGAAATAACACTTATTAGTTTTACAGTATATAATATAGCCTATGGCAGTCATTCTCAATCGGTGGTCCGCCGAAGAATGACTTAAAGGACAGTGTTGTATTTTGCTATATTTATACAGTGTTACTGTTCGAACTGTTACAAAATGATTAAATCTACAGTACAGGCCAAAAGTTTGGACACACCTTCTCATTTAATGCCTTTTCTTTATTTTCATGACTATTTACATTGTAGATTGTCACTGAAGGCATTTAAACCATGAATGAACACACGTGGAGTTACATGTGGGGCGGTATGGCTCGGTTGGTAGAGTGGCCGTGCCAGCAACTTGAGGGTTCCAGGTTCGATCCCCGCTTCCGCCGTCCTAGTCACTGCCGTTGTGTCCTCGGGCAAGACACTTTACCCACCTGCTCCCAGTGCCACCCACACTGGTTTAAATGTAACTTAGATATTGGGTTTCACTATGTAAAAGCGCTTTGAGTCACTAGAGAAAAGCACTATATAAAAATAATTCACATATTCATACAGTGTTACTGTTCGAACTGTGTAATGTTACAAAATGATTAAATATTCTGTACAGGCCAAAAGTTTGGACACACCTTATCATTCAATGCGTTTTCCTTATTTTTGTATGACTATTTACATTGTAGATTGTCACTGAAGGCATCAAAACTATGAAGTTATGTACTTAACAAAAAAAAGGTGAAATAACTGAAAACATGTTTTATATTCTATTTTCTTCAAAATAGCACACCCTTGGCATTCTCTCAATGAGCTTCAGGAGGTAGTCACCTCGGAATGGTTTTCACTACACGGGTGTGCTTGAAGCTCATCGAGAGAATGCCGAGAGTGTGCGAAAACGTAATCAGAACAAAGGGTGGCTGTTTTATATTCTAGTTTCTTCAAAATAGCACACCCTTGGCATTCTCTCAATGAGCTTCAGGAGGTAGTCACCTCGGAATGGTTTTCACTACACGGGTGTGCTTGAAGCTCATCGAGAGAATGCCAAGAGTGTGCGAAAAAGTAATCAGAGCAAAGGGTGGCTGTTTTATATTCTAGTTTCTTCAAAATAGCACACCCTTGGCATTCTCTCAGTGAGCTTCAGGAGGTAGTCACCTCAAAATGGTATTCACTTCACGGGTGTGCTTGAAGCTCATCAAGAGAATGCCAAGAGTGTGCGAAAAAGTAATCAGAGCAAAGAGTGGCTATTTTGACGAAATTAGAATATAAAACATGTTTTCAGGTTTTTCACCTCTTTTTGTTACGTACATAACTCCACACGTGTTCATTCATAGTTTTGATGCCTTTAGTGACGCATTGAATGAATAGGTGTGTCCAAACTTTTGGCCTGTACTGTATATACAGTACATACTTATTTATATGTGTATATATAACAAACAACGTTATTAGCAGGTAAAGCTTGCTAGTAGGTGTGAGCGAGACGATCTACGGCATAAAAAGTAGTTCCTCAGTGTTAGCGCCTACAATAACAATGTTGCTACTGCCTGGTTAATATGCAGGTCATGTAAATGGAGCGTCGTTGGTGGTTTTTGGATGTTTTTTTTTTAAAGCCTAATAGGCGGAAAAGACAACTCCCCCATTACCTGCGTTGTTAGCCGCCTCGTACTTGCAGTTTTTCACTATTTAGAACGTACAGAAAAGGGAAGCGTTTTTTTCTTGTTTCACCTATAAGGATTGTGAACGATCAGCAAAATTAAAACAAAAATGTGCATTTTTACTTTTTTTGTTAAGTACATAACTCCATAGTGTTGATGCCTTCAGTGACAATCTACAATGTAAATAGTCATGAAAATAAAGAAAACTTTTGGCCTGTACTGTACTTGTTGAATAAAACCTCTGCCCTGTTTTTAACGAATACTTAGGCCTAATACGCTACTGTATTTTAATGTTGGTCATCATGGTGGTACTTGGAGAGCCAGGTAGAACCTGGACTATAGTGTAAAAAAAATAGAACCATCACTTACTGGGACATATCTGTGCTGTTATGTAAGCCAACACACTGAGCTATAAATATTTCAAAGTCTGCTTCAAAGACGATGTGATAAAAATGTACTGTGACCTAAATGTTCTGTTGCTGTACAATTGAAGTCAGTAGACGCTGTGTAAAAGTGGTCACAACCTGCTTGGTACACCACAGTAAAAGTACTTCTGAAAAGTATGTGAGTCCGGTGTATTTTCCAATAACATGCTGCCTGATCATCTCCGGTTTTTGGGGGTATTGGGAATCAATTCTTGACTCAACTGATAACTTTTATCTCTTTTCTAAGAACGTCACGAAGAACATGTTTTCCAAAACCAAAGGGATGTGCGGTATATTCAAAAATAACACTGAACGGTTCCTAGCGACCCTGCCAAAAATCAATAGTGGGACTGTCAGCTGGCAGAAGTGATACTCGAAGCTACTTGTGTCATCTTAGCAAAATAGAACTATGACCTCTCACGCGGACGCTGTTGTGATGCGGCCGATCAATGATCCCGATCAATACGTGAGCGTGTTGCTGTTGAAAGACAAAAGGGCAAGTGGGGTTTGTCACTATTGGAAGTGAGATAGTTGTTATTACTGAGCTACCATTTAGGCTAAATAACAGTACAGCTTATTTATTTTGTAATTTTTTTGTCCTGTCCGGCCACTCAGGCAAATCAATCAATCAATCAATCAATGTTTATTTATATAGCCCTAAATCACAAGTGTCTCCAAGGGCTGCACAAGCCACAACGACGTCATCGGTTCAGAGCCCACATAAGGGCAAGGAAAAACTCACAACCCAGTGGGGTGTCAATGAGAATGACTATGAGAAACCTTGGAGAGGACCGCAGATGTGAGTGACCTAGGATGCAATGGATGTCGAGTGGGTCTAGTACAGGGGTGGGCAATTAATTTTTACCGGGGGCCGCATGAGCAACCCGAGCACTGCTGGAGGGCCACACCGACAATATTTCAATTAAGTTTTGCACAAATTATTTTTGATATACCGTAAGATAGATAATAATAATAATATTTTCATTTAACCTAACTTATCTTTATACAAAAGCAGATGGCTTTTGATGGTTTTATTTTTAACACTTTCTTACACAACACTTCCTGATGTTTATTACAATACAAAAATGTCAATTTCTGTCACTTCATCCTGCATCCTCTTTGTTGTGAACGTAGCACGCCTGCAAGGTGATTGGCGAAGAAGGAAGAAGCGTTGTTGTTGCGGAAATGAGGAGTGAGGATTGGTTTTCCTTTTGGAAATAACGAGATAAGTTAAGCTGTGTTAGTATAGCATGCTCAATAAAAGTTTAAAAAGAACGTCAGACTTGGTGTGCACTTCTTCTGGACGCTACAATTGATGTCAGAAGTGGGATGAAATGCCTCCCAGTTCGCCTTGCCATCAAACCTGGGAGTCTTCATTGAGGGCGGAATTCTTCCATGCCAAACAGCGTGGCTGCACCTGTAAACGCTGTCTCTCTCTCTCCCTCTCTGTCTCTCTCTCTCTCTTTGCGGCGAGCTCCTCACGTGGCACGTACCTCCAGATGACGTAGCACACAAGCAGCGCAGTATGCGCAAAGTTTTACTTCTGCCAGCAATTGTAGCGTCCAGAAGAAGTGCACAGGAAGTCTGACGCAATTTTTAAACTTTTATTGAGCAAGCTATACTAACACAGCTCAACATATCTCGTTCCTTCCACACGCACGTCTATCCTCACTCCTCATTTACACAACTCAAGAAGACAACATCTACTTCAGCAGGTCGTTACACTATATTCTTTAAACACAGCAACGTGTGTACCACAAATAAGCACACAGCTTTACCTTTACTTGGCAGTCCATGTCTTTTTTAAAACACGCCATTCGTCATCACCTTTTCTCTTTTTACCGTCTCGGGGATAACCGCTGTACGCCTTCCCTCACAGGACATACGCACATATAACACTTTTCAAAATAAAAGCAGCACAGTTGTATTGCACGCACGACAAAGGTGTTTTTTAAAATGTATTTTGTATTTGTGATTGCCGCTGCGCTCTCGAGCATACGTCCACACGGAAGTAATACAAATAACGCTTTTCAAAACAAAAGCAGCACTGTTGTATTGCACACTCGAAATAGATACTTTTTCAAATTTATTTTGTAATTTATAATTGGCCTCACGCGGGCCGGACAGGGACGTACAAAGGGCCGGATGCGGCCCGTGGGCCGCAGAATGCCCAGGTCTGGTCTAGTATAATATTGTGAAAGTCCAGTCCATAGTGGATCTAACATAGTGAGAGTCCAGTCCATAGTGGATCTAACATAATAGTGAGAGTCCAGTCCATAGTGGATCTAACATAATAGTGAGAGTCCAGTCCATAGTGGATCTAACATAATAGTGAGAATCCAGTCCATAGTGGATCCAACATAATAGTGTGAGTCCAGTCCATAGTGGATTTAACATAATAGTGAGAGTCCAGTCCATAGTGGATCTAACATGATAGTGAGAGTCCAGTCCATAGTGGATCTAACATAATAGTGAGAGTCCAGTCCATAGTGGATCTAACATCATAGTGAGAGTCCAGTCCATAGTGGATCTAACATCATAGTGAGAGTCCAGTCCATAGTGGATCTAACATCATAGTGAGAGTCCAGTCCATAGTGGATCTAACATCATAGTGAGAGTCCAGTCCATAGTGGATCTAACATAATAGTGAGAGTCCAGTCCATAGTGGATCTAACATCAGAGTGAGAGTTCAGTCCATAGTGGATCCAACATCAGAGTGAGAGTCCAGTCCATAGTGGATCCAACATCATAGTGAGAGTCCAGTCCATAGTGGATCTAACGTCATAGTGAGAGTCCAGTCCATAGTGGATCTAACATCATAGTGAGTCCAGTCAATAGTGGATCTAACATAATAGTGAGAGTCCAGTCCATAGTGGATCTAACATAATAGTGAGAGTCCAGTCCATAGTGGATTTAACATAATATTGTGAAAGTCCAGTCAATAGTGGATCTAACATAATAGTGAGAGTCCAGTCCATAGTGGATCTAACATAATAGTGAGAGTCCAGTCCATAGTGGATCTAACATAATAGTGAGAGTCCAGTCCATAGTGGATCTAACATCATAGTGAGAGTCCAGTCCATAGTGGATCCAACATAATAGTGAGAGTCCAGTCCATAGTGGATCTAACATAATAGTGAGAGTCCAGTCCATAGTGGATCTAACATCACAGTGAGAGTCCAGTCCATAGTGGATCTAACATCATAGTGAGTCCAGTCCATAGTGGATCTAACATAATAGTGAGAGTCCAGTCCATAGTGGATCTAACATAATATTGTGAAAGTCCAGTCAATAGTGGATCTAACATAATAGTGAGAGTCCAGTCCATAGTGGATCTAACATAATATTGTGAAAGTCCAGTCAATAGTGGATCTAACATAATAGTGAGAGTCCAGTCCATAGTGGATCTAACATAATAGTGAGAGTCCAGTCCATAGTGGATCTAACATCATAGTGGGAGTCCAGTCCATAGTGGTTCTAACATAATAGTGAGAGTCCAGTCCATAGTGGATCTAACATCATAGTGAGAGTCCAGTCCATAGTGGATCTAACATAATATTGTGAAAGTCCAGTCCATAGTGGATCTAAAATAATCGTGAGAGTCCAGTCCATAGTGGATCTAACATAATAGTGAGAGTCCAGTCCATAGTGGATCTAACATAATATTGTGAAAGTCCAGTCCATTGTGGATCTAACATAATAGTGAGAGTCCAGTCCATAGTGGATCTAACATAATAGTGAGAGTCCAGTCCATAGTGGATCTAACATAATAGTGAGAGTCCAGTCCATAGTGGATCTAACATCATAGTGAGAGTCCAGTCCATAGTGGATCCAACATCATAGTGAGAGTCCAGTCCATAGTGGATCTAACATCATAGTGAGAGTCCAGTCCATAGTGGATCTAACATCATAGTGAGAGTCCAGTCCATAGTGGATCCAACATCATAGTGAGAGTCCAGTCCATAGTGGGGCCAGCAGGTCAAATCATATTGTTGATGTAGACCAGGGATGTCAAACTCATTTTAGACCGGGGGCCAAAATCTACTCCCGAGTGGGCCGGACTGGTAAAATGACGGCATGATAACTTAAGAATAAAGACAACTTCAGATTGTTTTCTTTGTTTAAAAATAGAACTAGCACATTCTGAAAATGTGCAAATCATAATGTTGTTGTTGGGTTTTTTTTACAGTACATGTTGCGGTTAATGGTTAATAGTGTTCTATCTTTATTTGTCGTTATTTATATTTTCTGAATAAATGATGTGATAATATTTTAAAAAAATGATATCAAATTACAGAATGTTATTTTCACAGGTAGGCCAGTATAGTGACATGTATGATGCAAAAAACAACAACATGCAATGTCGCCACCTTGTGGTGATTTTATCACTTGCGCTTTAATTAATGTGACGATTCGATCTGACAATGCCAACCTTGGGATCTCATTCAGTTTTATCCTGGGCCTCGCTGGACGTCCTGCTGGCTTCTCTTTTACCGCTCGTCTGTTTGCTGCGTTTGGGACTCCCGTTCAGGATGCTCTCCGAGCTCTGCACGGTCTGGAAGTGCTTCCTGGAGCCCAGCAGGGAGGGGTTGTTGACCAGAGTGTAGACCAGCTGCCAGCGAGAGCGAATCCTGCGACCGCTGGTGGACTTGCTGCGAGGGCTCTCCTGGATCCCTGCAGACATGACGGAGCGGGCTGTCAGGACAGAACCAGGCATCACCCTTGAGGGCCTTAGAGTCCACAATGAGACCTTTTGTATGTTCATAGTTCTCTAAATACTACAAACAACCTTAAGTATATGGATGATGATAATAATCATCACATACATACTAAGTTGTAGTAGTAGTAATAGTAAGCGTAGTAAAAGGTGTCCAGGGCTGATATTGATAATCGACATTGGTCAAATATCAGCCAAAAAACAAACAAGTATCAGACTATATCAACTTGCATCTAAACTTTCCGAAATAAGCTTCGATCCAGTTAGAGTCCTCCAATAAACACCCGAGGTTGGTCTTTTCTTGTATTTTAGTCAAGTCATTGACAAAAAGTAAACAAATAGTGAGTACTAGGAGCTACTATTGCAGCTACACAACAGCTAAGCAGACAATAGCATACAAGCTAGACATAGGTAATGAGTGTCCTTCACTGAACTATTATTGCAGACTGAAACAGGCCATGTGTCAAAAGATATGGTCGCATAGTACTCATACATACAAAGGCTCCAAGGCGAAAGCATATTAGAAAGTATTCAGTATCAAACGTGTCCGCATCATGCAATTTACATACAATAGCCATAACTTAATGCAGTGCTCCTCGGTTCTCAGAAATCATTTTAAGACCCCAGACTCTCTAAATATTATAATTGCTATTTGCAATTGTTATATTATATTACCCAATGCAAACAACCTTCCCTAGTCATGGTGAAAAAACACAACAACAACAACACAACATGGTCAGGCAACCTGCTAATTGAACTTTGTGGACATCATAAAAAAAACGTACATTACACCCACTAGGAGATTGCATCCATGTTGATAGTCTGGTAATTTTGAAACTGCTGTTATGTCATTATTTGTAGGACAACATGAGGAATTAATGTCAATGACCTTTAATCCACCTTAATTAAAAGTATGTGCAACATTTACTTATGTGACCCAATGCAAACAACCTTCCCTAGTCAAAAAATCCAACCAACACAAAATGTCAACACACATGGTCACACATAAGACAAGCTGCTAATTGAACTTTGTGGACATCATGAAAAATGTCCGAGCACCATAAAAAAATGTAAATTACACCCACTGGGGTATTGAATCCATTTTGATAGCCTGGTCATTGTGATGCTGCTATTACATAATTAATTTGAGGACACCGCAAGGAATTCATGTCCAGGGGAGCCGAAAAGGGGGGGTAAAGGAAACAGATTCTAGGGGCCCATGATGGAGGGGGGGCCCAGAGAGGCCCCTAAAGATGATGAAATTATAATACAGGGGGCCCTGTAAAGATTATTTTCATGGGGCCCAAAATCCCTAGCGGCGCCCCTGTTCATGTCAATGACCTTTAATCAACCTCATTTAAAAGTATATGTGGCATTAACTTATATGACCCAATGCAAACAACCTTCCCTAGTCATGGTGCAAAAACAAAAAAATCCAACCAACACAAAATGTCAACACACATGGTCACACATAAGACAAGCTGCTAATTGAACTTTGTGGACATCAGAAAAAATGTCCGAGCACCATAAAACAATGTAAATTACACCCACTGGGGTATTGAATCCATTTTGATAGTCTGGTCATTGTGATGCTGCTATTACATAATTAATTCGAGGACAACGTAAAGAATTCATGTCAATGACCTTTAATCAACCTCACTTAAAAGTATGTGCGGCAATTACTTATATGACCCAATGCAAACAACCTTCCCTAGTCATGGTGCAAAAAAAAACAAAATCCAACCAACACAAATGTCAACACACATGGTCACACACAAGACAAGCTGCTAATTGAACTTTGTGGACATCAGAAAAAATGTCCGAGCACCATAAAAAATATTAAAAATTCACCAACAGAGAGTTTGCATCCATGTTGATAGTCTGGTAATTTTAATACTGCTATTTCTATGTAGTCTAGAGGCCATCAGGAGGAACATATGTCTAGTAACTCATGTCAATGACCTTTAATCAACCTGTAAAAAATGAAATGTGCAGCGTTGACTTATATAACCCAATGCAAACAACCTTCCCTAATCATGGTGCAAAAAAGTAAAATAAATCCAACCAACACAAAATGTCAACAGACATGGTCACACATAAGACAACATGCTAATTGAACTTTATGGACATTGTAAAAAAAAAACGTCCAAGCACCATAAAAGCATCTAAACTACACCCATTTTAGTCCATTACAAAGCATGATGGGAAAAATGCAAAACACTCTCCACACTTATCCATGTTTGGCGCATTTTAGCTGCTTGATATTTCTGATTAGAAAACTTGAAGGAGGTCATAAACAAGGTTGAAGTCTAACTTTCACATACTCTTAATATCCAATTATACTAAATATTAATTATGTGTCTGTTATATTAATATAATATGTGCACACATATATGTATAGGCTATATATAGTTACTTTACATGCACATTTTTTTAGCCCATTGCGGGCCCCAAGTCAAAATGTTTGCTGTCGCATGATCACGGTGTGTTTGTGCATTAGTGTTCACCTTCCTCTGCGTCTCGTATTTTCTGACCCACTCGTCCACCTTCCACCATCATCTCCAGCAGCAGCCCACAGAAAGCTTTCATCACCGGGTGTGACTGGCTCACCTCCACCTTCAGGAAGTGGGTGTAGTAGTGGTACGCTGGATGGGGACACACATCACGTGGGCTGTGTTACCGCTGCGTTACAGGCATTTGGAAACATTTAAGGTATGTAAATAAATCATTCACAAAATATTTTTGTGTAAATATCTCATTTTACGACATATATATTGGCAGCCTGTAGTCGGGTGCGGCTAATACAGGGGTCCCCAAAATTTTGGACTCAGGAGCTGCATTTGGTTAAAAAAATTTGGCCTGTATGTATATATATATATATATATTTATATTTATATATATATATATATATATATATATATATATATATATATATATATATATATATATATATATATATATATATATATATATATATATATATATATATATATATATATATATATATATATATATATATATATATATACATATATATATATATATATATATATATATATATATACATATATATTCCTTGCGCACTAATTGACTGAAATAGAGCGCACTTTCCGCGCGATGTCACATTATCGATGGAAAAAATGCATTTTTAGACAATATGATTTGCCTAAATGGCTAGGAGACCCCGAGAGTAACAAGCGGTAGCAAATGGATTAGAAAGGACAGATTTTAAAAAATAATTAAAAAAGAAAAAAAATTAAGATTATTTTATTTAATGTGGGGGGGCGTGGCCTGCGGACCTGCAGCAAAGCGGGGTGTGCCAGGACCGGCTTCGAGATCAGCGACAGGTCCGATGACCTGTCGCTCTGTTAAAGGCAGCAGTCGGGAAGGAGAAGGGGGGTTGTTGTTGATGGTGGAACAGGAGAACGAGCACGAACGAGAGTGAGAGCGAGACGGACAGAAATGACTGAAAAAGAACATTTATTGCAAAATAAATCATTGTTAAGAAAGATGAACGAGGCTGTCATGTCCGCCATTGGTGGTCCAAGGAACCCGGAGGCGCGAGACCTCCACATTTAATTTTTATTACAAATGTTTTAGTTTGGGGACCCCTGGGCTAATATATGTGGGGGGGGAAATATTCTAAAATCTAATGGGTGCAGCTTACATGCAGGTGCGCTCTCTTGAGCGAAAAATACGGTATAATATTTAAACAAACTAAATTTGCAGCTCAAAGGAATGGGGAAAATTTGGGGAGATTTTGACAAGGTTGGATGATGACACTAGTCAGAAAATGTTTTTTAGAATAACCTAAAAAATGTAATGGCACCGTAGCACAAACAAATGGCAGCATTATTTTAACAACTTCACATAGGTCAGATTGGAGCATGATGCATACTTGCCAACCTTGAGACCTTCGAATTCGGGAGATTGGGGGGGGGCGGGGTTTGGTGGTAGCGGGGGTGTATATTGTATATTGTAGGGATGCAAGGGATTCTGGGTATTTGTTCTGTTGTGTTTATGTTGTGTTACGGTGCGGATGTTCTCCCGAAATGTGTTTGTCATTCTTGTTTGGTGTGGCTTCACAGTGTGGCGCATATTTGTAACAGTGTTAAAGTTGTTTATACGGACACCCTCAGTGTGACCTGTATGGCTGTTGACCAAGTATGTCTTGCAGTCACTTTCGTGTGTATGCAGAAGCCAGCATACAACATGTGACTGGGCCGGCACGCTGTTTGTATGGTGAAAAAGCAGACGCTAAAGGCAGTGCCATCACGGCATGCTCTTAATATTGTTGAACATCAGGGAGAAATTCGGGAGAATGGTTGCCCTGGGAGATTTTTGGGAGGGGCACTGAAATTCGTGAGAAATTCGGGAGGGTTGGCAAGTATGGTATGATGACATGAATGTAAAGGGAAATGGGTGTCTCCATGGTGAGAGCCGGTACTACATGCAATATCCTCACTTAACCTCTTAAGGCCCAAGCTGTTTGTTTACATTATTTATTTTTTTCTCTTTGCTATTTGGGCTTATTGGACCCTAATTAGAATAAAAACTAAAAATCACCTTTTTATATGATGTACTTAGTCCATAAGTACACAAACGTGTACTTCATGTGTAGTGACATGCAAATTTTTATGTTTACACTTTTTTTTCTCCAAATTCCATTGTATGTTATACTCTTCTGACACCACCAGATGGCAGTATAAGTGTCCATATGTCGGCATAAGACCCCAATTCAGTAGTGTACACAATTTTGGAAATAAGAGCTAAAAGCTGCTGTTCACGTATGTGGCCACTAAGGCCTTTAGAGGTTAAAGAGGACGATATGCACCACTTTTTATCAGTTTTAACGCAGTCTTAGTAAATCACCCGCACACACTGTTATAGTTTGCACAATTAAATTAGCACGCGTTATTTGGGATCTTGGTAGATCAGGCCCTAGATCAGGGGTGGGCAATTAATTTTTACCGGGGGCCGCATGAGCAACCCGAGCACTGCTGGAGGGCCACATCGACAATATTTCAATTAAATTTTGCTCAATATTATTTTTGATATATACCGTAAGATAAATAATAATAATAATAATAATAATTAATAATAATAATAATACTTTCATTTAACCTAACTTAACTTTATACCAAAAGCACTGCTTTGGAAATCATTTGTACCCCTTTCAGAGATCACATTTAGTTCCCCTTAAACATCCTCATGTTGCACAATGAAATGTAAGCATAGGATGAAGTGTGCATTCCTGTAACTTTCTCTAATAACAGCATTCCATGATTAATATAAATAAATTAACATTAATAATAAATGACAATAGAATAAGCACACGTATGACTGAGGAGTCATAGTGTAACTTTGTGTGGTGTTTGAGTTGTCCGACTTTTTGTGTGGCCATAAATGCACCAGTGGTTTAGTGGTATGCGTGTTGGTGACAGATGACAAGTTGGTTTTGGCCTGGTTTGTACGGCAGAAAATGACTAGTTTTTTCGAGATAAAGGTGTTTTACTCATGTTTTTAGTGTGGTTATGGCCGAATATAAACAGTTTTGCTCAATAAAGTGATCGATATAATTCCTGTCCTCGAAGCATCTCGATAGACGTTACAATAATTGAACGGTGTTCAATTGAACGGTGTTGACGAACACCGTTAGGGCCGCTTGTTGTCATTGTCACTCAAAGTTGCATTGCAAAATTACACAGAATAAATGTGTTTATTTTGTTTAGAATTCAGATGGGATTTGATTTGGTGCGCGGCATATATTTGCTGTGCGCAGAGGACGCTTGAGCAGTGCGCAATTGCGCAGGCGCGCACCTTAGAGGGAACGTTGCTTGGCAGTCCATGTCTTGTTGGAAACACGCCATTCGTCATCAACTTTTCTCTTTTTAGCATCTCGGGTGTAAACCGTGCACCACTTGTCGCTGTGCACCTTCACTCACAGGTTACACACGGACATACGCCCATAAATAACACTTTTCAAAATAAAAGCAGCACAGTTGTATTGCGCGCACGACATAGACGTTTTTTCAACTTTATTTTGTCATTTGTGATTGCAGCTGTTCACATTCACTCACAATCACGCACGCGCATACGTCCACACGGAAGTAATACAAATAACGCTTTTCAAAACAAAAGCAGCACAGTTGTATTGCACACTCGACATAGATACTTTTGAAAATGTATTTTGTAATTTATGATTGGCCTCACGCGGGCCGGACAGGGACGCACAATGTGGCCCGCGGGCCGCAGAATGCCCAGGTCTGCCCTAGATCAACTAGAGTCAGTGACTACCTGGGTCGTAGGACTCGGCTGTGTGGTGCAGCAGACTGATGTCCACACGGCCGAGATGCAGGATGTTGTAGAGCGCGGTTATGACCACCCTCCATATGGCCACTATCACTCCCACCACAGTGTTGATCAGGAAGAGCAGATACGTCAGCAGGAACAAACTCTCCCTGGAAATCAAAGTCCAAAACAACAATTCTAATTCACACCCCAAATCTAACCTTTGCTACTGATTTGTAAGCGTGGAAGTGATTCTTCTTCCGAGTGTACCTGTTGTTTAAATCTCGTGTGCCCGCGTCTTTTTTGACAAAGGCAAACTTGGCGGCGACGTGCTGAAGGACCGTGGTCAGGATCACCGTGACCCACGCTGGCCTAAAGTGTCACACACAAGTAGAAAAGCATTCTATTAAATTGTATCAGTAAAGATAACTGTACATTTTTTTTTAAAGTTATCATTATTATTATTTAATCTTTTTTTTTCCTGTACTGATGTTTTGTTGTATTTTATTTATTTGTATTTATATTTATATATATATATATATATATATATATATATATATATATATATATATATATATATATATATATATATATATATATATAAATATATATATGTATATATATATTTATATATATATATATATATATATATATATATATATATATATATATATATATATATATATATTTGTATTTGTTATATATATATATATATATATTTGTATTTGTTATATATATATATATATATATTTGTATTTGTTATATATATATATATATATAAATATATATATATATATATATATATATATATATATATATATATATATATATATATATATATATATATATATATATATATATATATATATATATATATGAAAAATACAAAATATATATATATATATATATATATATATATATATATATATATATATATATATATATATACATATATATATATATATATATATATATATATATATATATATATATATACATACTTTACACTACTGCCATATAAATACAACTTAACGTTACACAAATGAGACTCAGAAAAGGGATATAAAATAAGATATAACAGCTGGACAGCGTCTATCATAATCAGCCCATGTTAAAATGTTGCAATAAACATTTTAAATTTAATTACTTGGTAATGTTTATAAAAAAATACAAAATTACCAAAAATTTGTACCCTTAAGTACCGGTATCAATTTCCCAGATACCGGGAATTCGTACTGTTTCGGTTCAAATGTGAACAATGCCCGTTTTCCTAGTTCTTGAGATAATAAAACATTTTAAAATGTTTGATAAAAGTCAGCTCAGAGTCAAAAATCGCGCTTAGGTGTTTTTTTACGGATTGTGTTCGTTTAAAATCTTTTAATTTTAGTCAAAGTTTCGTTCTTTGGCCTTTTCTACCTGTAACTAAAACTTCTCTTTCGTCCCGGTTGAGCTTTATTGTTGACATCCCCAGAAGGGAGCATGTAAAGATCGAAAAGAATGGGACCTAAAATTGAGCCCACACCTTATTTCATGTTTTTTTCCTAAAGGAACATGTAGCCATATTTACATAAAATCATTTGTGAGATTGTTGAGGCTGTTCGAATAATTGTTACTAAATTATCACAAAAACTTTGTATTCCATTGAGGTCCTGACAAGAAGACAAAAGCTGTCTTTGGAACCTACCAAGAGTAAGACTCGTAAAACTCCACTGTGTAGGGGGGGAAGCAAGATGAAGGTGTTCCTGTGTTCTTTCATGTATGGTAATCAACAGAAGGATGTTGTTCTGGCCCAAGGACTTCAGAGCGGAGAGATGACAGGATCTGCCCAATTTCCAGACGACCTCTTTTTGAAGTATTTTACGAACTCTTTTTGAACTATTTTATGGAACTCTTTTTGAACTATTTTACGAACTCTTTTTGAACTGACCTTTCCTGTGAATTGTTTACGACCTTTTCTGTGAACTTTTTGCGACCTTTGTCCTTTGGAAACAAAGGTGGCCATGTGGTCGGGGAGGGTCCAAAATAAAAGAAGGAGGCATGCAATCTTTTGGCAGAGCGTGCTGGAGACTGTGCAAGAGTACAGTGTGTCCAGGCGTGTCTCCTCAATTGAGTCCAAATTGAATTCTGTCTCTGTTTAATTCTTTGCCTCTTGTCTTGTTTGATAGATGTCATCCGTCTTTGAACCTGACAATGGCGGTGTCTAAATATATTTAAAAATAGGTGTCTAAATATATTTTTAAAAAATCTCATATAAGCTTAAATAAAGCAAAACCAACATGTATTGTTTCTTAATGAGAAGAACGTTAATAGCTGTATTCATTTTAACATTTAAGCTAGGTAGCTAGCTAGCGCTAGCTTGCGTCTCCATAAAATTAGCAGAGTCACCGCTCCGTAAGTCTATCAAAGTGTGTGTGGAGGGGGGCGTGGCCTGCGGGCCTTCCGCGGAACGGGGTGTGCCAGGACCGGCCTCTACACACCCGTCGCTGTCTTCGAGGCCGGACCTGGCACACCCCATTCTGCGGCAGGCCCGCGGGCCACGCCCCCCTCCACAGTGTGATTATCAATCACGGTTTTGCAATCATTTTTAGTCAAAACGATAATACTAACCGTGAGGAGTTTAAATAGTTGAAATATGGTTACGTCCCTAATGATGATAAAGCGCTGACTCACCAGGCCTTGCCAGCGATCTCGAACACGAGGAGGTTACGTCCATAAAAGAGGGGCACGATAACAAGAAAAACCAGGACCAAGAAGCAGATGAAAAACACCAGAGTCTGGATTGCCATACCTGCAAAGACATAACACGATAAATACTAATTTTATTAAACATACAAATGTTAATTAGGTGCATCCAACATTTATAATCCTTTAACTACTGGTCATGTTTGATAGTAGTCTAATTATATAATGACATCAAGTACAAGAACACTCCAGTTTGATAGAGATTCTTAGATCATACATTTCAAATAAGGCTTACATGATATTTATGAAGCATTATAATGTATTAACATTAACACACTGAATATAAAATAACCCTTTCTATTTTGGAAATATAATTATCGAGACAAAATCAAAAACTAAATTATCTTTTTTTAGTCGTGCTCAATAGTCGAAAAATCCTATTTTATTCATCATGTTTCTTAGATTAGGGATGAGCTCCATCCAGTGGTTCACCAAAGAAAACTGTAAATACAGTATGTACTGTAGTGTATGGCCTATCATTGTTGATGGTGTTTGTGCATTGTGTGTCATTTTACAGCGGCCAAAAACACAAAATATATTTGTGAAAAAATTAAACATCTACTTTGTGTTTAATGCATACTGAGGCCTACTACGCTACTGTATTTCATTGTTAGTCATTATGGTGGTAAGTGTTTTCTAAATTGACTTGGACTTTTTCAGACTTATTTTAAGTTAAAAAAAATACCGTCTTATATTTGGGTCAGAGCAGTTTTATAATGTCAGACCCAGAATATAAGACAAGCCACCGTTTTAGGCATTCCCAAATAATTTATTTAGATCTTTAAGATGGAAAGTGTAGCTGCCATTATGATGTGCAGTGATGTTTTCTGATGACCGTAAGTCTTGAACTATACAAAGTAGGGATGTCCGATAATGGCTTTTTGCCGATATCCGATATTCCGATATTGTCCAACTCTTAATTACCGATACCGATATCAACCGATACCGATATATACAGTCGTGGAATTAACACATTATTATGCCTAATTTGGACAACCAGGTATGGTGAAGATAAGGTCCTTTTTAAAAAAATAAAATAAAATAAGATAAATATATTAAAAACATTTTTTTGAATAAAAAAGAGAGTAAAACAATATAAAAACAGTTACATAGAAACTAGTAATTAATGAAAATGAGTAAAATTAACTGTTAAAGGTTAGTACTATTAGTGGACCAGCAGCACGCACACTCATGTGTGCTTACGGACTGTATCCCTTGCAGACTGTATTGTTATATATTGATATATAATGTAGGAACCAGAATATTAATAACAGAAAGAAACAACCCTTTTGTGTGAATGAGTGTGAATGGGGGTGGGAGGTTTTTTGGGTTGGTGCACTAATTGTAAGTGTATCTTGTGTTTTTTAAGCTGATTTAATTTTTTTTTTTTTAAATACATTAAAAAAAAACAACAATACCGATAATAAAAAAAACGATACTGATCATTTCCGATATTACATACATATTCATTTTCTAATACAAATTATTTCAATGGTTGGAATCTGCGCTTATGGCTGATATACCAGTCACTATGGTAATCTAATTAGTTACTATGGCAGGGGTCGGCAACCCGCGGCTCTAGAGCCGCATGCGGCTCTTTAGCGCCGCCCTAGTGGCTCTGTGGAGCTTTTTCAAAAATGTATGAAAAATGGAAAAAGATGAGGGGGAAAAAATATATTTTTTGTTTTAATATGGTTTCTGTAGGAGGACAAACATGACACAAACCTCCCTAATTGTTATAAAGCACACTGTTTATATCAAACAGGCTTCACTGATTCGAGTATTTGGTGAGCGCCGTTTTGTCCTACTAATTTTGGCGGTCCTTGAACTCACCGTAGTTTGTTTACATTTATAACTTTCTCCGACTTTCTAGGACGTGTTTTATGCCACTTCTTTTTCTGTCTCATTTTGTCCCCCAGACTTTTAACGTTGTGCATTCATGCACAAAGGTGAGTTTTGTTGATGTTATTGACTTGTGTGGAGTGCTAATCAGACATATTTGGTCACTGCATGACTGCAAGCTAATCGATGCTAACATGCTATTTAGGCTAGCTATATGTACATATTGCATCATTATGCCTCATTTGTAGCTATATTTGAGCTCATTTAGTTTCCTTTAAGTCATCTTAATTCAATGTATATCTCATGACACACTATCTGTATGTAATATGGCTTTTAATTTGTTGCGGCTCCAGACAGATTTGTTTTTGTATTTTTGGTCCAATATGGCTCTTTCAACATTTTGGGTTGCCGACCCCTGTACTATGGTAATCTAATTAGTTACTATGGTAATCTACGTCACAGCAGCTCAAACGAGGCACCAAGCAGTGTTGGGCGGGAAGCTTTTCCACAGACGCGGAAGGAGATTTTCACAACAAAGTTCTAAAGCTTAGTGATATATCAGATGTATCAGATTGTAGGTGGGTTAATTTTGTACCCTTCGCGTTCATTTTTCACTGTTTGTTGCATTTATGTTGCGTTTCACTTGATTGTAAAATATGTCGATCGAAAGGGGGTGTGACATTCATATTTTGTCAATATTCAGTGTTTTATCGTTCATAGAAAAATGTAAAATTCCATTACGTTTTTTAAGGCGGTCTGTCATAACGTTTTTAGCATTCAATCAGACATTATTGTGAGGTTTTGTATTAGTGTTCCTAAAAATAGATATACCGGCCCCCAGACACATTTTTTTCTCTAAATGTGGCCCCTGAGTCAAAATAATTGCCCAGGCCTGTTCTAAGGGGAACAAAACTACTTTATTAGGGAGAAAAATATATTTGTGGGTATATTAATTTCTCGTGTACATTTAGTATCATTATTGAATAGTGAAGTTTTGCTTGACAGAAAAAAATTACTACAATTCTAAAACTTAAAATGTTTTTTTGCTGTGTTTTTGAGCTTCACCGAGACAGACGATCGCAGCTTGGTATCCGGTGAAGCCCATCCAACAGACGACGCCAGACTTCGTCGGACGGAGGCTCTTCTGACTGTTATAAAGGTTGTAGATTTCTCCTTTGTACCGTCCCCTCAGGTTTGATCTAGAGCAAAGTAAGGTGTGTGTTATGAAACATCAGTCTCGTTCAGGTCTATACAGCACATATTTACATGATGGCCTTTTTAAAACTGCTGCACAATGTGGATAAATAATAGCACAGTTCCACCCCTGACTTGTTCGACATGAAGAACTACTGTTAAATTTTTTATATACGTGTTGCAGGTTATATATCTTTTATTATTGACTGTATCAAATGTGATGAATATTTAATGGACCACAATGGAAACAAGCCTTTTGGCTTTTTGTGCCATCCATTTGCCTTTTTAAAGCATTACATGGATTCAATTCTTTAAGATGTCAATAAACTTCTCAATCAATCAATCAATCAAAACAGTAAGAAAGCAAGCCATATGGGGAATTATTGCTAGAAACTTTCTGTTATTTGTTATTTGTCCAACATTACAATTTGCATAAATAGAATCAGAACACAGCGGAATCCTGCACATTTCCTGATATGTCGCAAATACGCATGTTTTTTTGGTAGTAAATTATTTTTCTTCAATTTATAAAAAAAATTAAAAATCACCAGAAATGGGCAATTTCCACAAAAAAACATCTCAATCAACTAATTTAGAAAAGAAAAAAAAAAAAGAAAAAATAAATAAATTATATATATATATATATATATATATATATATATATATATATATATATATATATATATATATATATATATATATATATATATATATATATATATATATATATATCTTGAAGACGAACACCTGGCTGAAAATAAACTTTAATAAACTGGCCACAATATTAGGTACACCTGCACACTTTTGGCTGGATTCAGAGCTGCGTATAAAAAAAGCTAATATCTATCTCATTGCTTGTCGTGATATTTTGGAAATACACAAACAATATAGTATACGTACAGTATACGTATATATAACATACAAAAAAACCCACTGCTTTAGCAACCATAATATTGTTTGAATTAGACAACTGTTGAAAAAAATAATTGTTTTAATAGTCGACTAATAGAAAAAACATTTCTGCTACTTAAAAAAGTAATTGCTGAATCCAACTATTATTTTTTCTTTTTTTTTATTATTAATTTTAAATTAATTGATGTATTTATTTATATATTTTTTAACTGCATGTCATGTCCCATGCCATATATAATATAATCATCAGATTTGTAGGATCATTTCATCCCCTGTAAGAACAATGTTTCCAAAATTGTACAATAATATGGCCCTTTTAATACATTAATATTAGCAAACACAAACAGGGTTACATCCTGCACAGTGCTTCATTTTCTCACATGCATCCAGAAGGGGGTGCTGTTCTCTATGTGGCACCTTTTTTACAACAGTGCTGTTAGTTCAATATTAAACTAGCCTAAACTGCATTATAAAATGATTTATTATTCATTATTATTAACATTACTATATAAATCCAGAAGATTTATGTAATATAATCATTGATAAAGATGACTGGAAATAAATACTATAGAATGTACACGTGTATGTATGTATGTACATATGTAAGTGCGTATATGTATGTATGTATGTATGTATATATGATAAGCATAGGTAAGCATGCCATCTCTATTTAAATTACGAAATAATGAGTATAATATGCTGTTTAATTAGCATCAGTATAAGTATATGTATATTTATGCATAAGCGTATGGGAGTGTTTTTGTACTACTATTATTTAATCTTTTTTTTTCCTGTACAGATGTTTTGTTCTATTTTATTTATTTGTATTCTATATATATATATATATATATATATATATATATATATATATATATATATATATATACTTTTTTTTTTTTTTTTTAATATATATATATATATATATATATATATATATATTTTTTTTTTTTTTTTTTTTTTTTTTTTTTAAATATATATATATATATATATATATATATATATACATATATATATATATATATATATATATATACATATATATATATATATATATATATATATATACATATATATATATATATGTATATATATACATATATATATACATATATATATATATATGTATATATATATATATATATATATATATATATATATATATATATATATATATATATATATATATATATATATATATATATATATATATATATATATATATATATATATATATATATATACATATATGACATTCACTGTAATTATTGAATGCCTTTAAAAAAAGGCAATGTTTAAGGTTTTTTTAATTTTAATTTTGTGAAACCCTTGCAATCGTTGGGCCGGCGTGGCTCGGTTCCAGGTTCAATACCTGCTTTCGCCATCCTATCACTGCCGTTGTGTCCTTGGGCGAGACACTTTACCCACTTGCCCCCAGTGCCACCTACGCTGGTTTAAAAGTAACTTAAATATGTAGATAATGGGTTTCACTATGTAAGTCACTTTGAGTCTCTAGAGAAAAGCGTTATGTAAATACAATTCACTTCACAATAAAATAATAGGGGGGAAAACAACATGACTTTAGACCATGTATACTAGCATACATGATCTGTAGAAATCATTTTACTGTTTTAAAAGCTTTATTCCCAATTAAAAACAATACATTTAACAAACCATAACATTTTTTTGTTTTTTTACATTTTAATGTTTATGTTTTTGCTACATTGTTGTTTTTTTTGTTATTCTGTAATAGTGACTTTTTTCTCGAACAATTGTAGCACGAAGTAAGGTAAATATTTCTTCTTTGTAGACTATAACTATTTACTATTGATGTATTCACTGTAGTTATACATTCACTACAAAGTTATAGTGTTTTCTAGTGTCATAGTTTTTTGTGCACTACTGCAGTCACCTTTATTGCAAATGTTGATCCGAAATCAGAGGAGAACGTCACCATCAAGCTAGAACAGTTTGGTTAAAAATAGACATTTTTACAGGTGTCTCAATTTCTCATGTGTGTTTTTTTAGTGCCTGTGAATAGTGAGGATCAACTGTACTTCCACGATTTTGTCCTAAGCCAAAAATGATGGACTTAATTTGTTATTCAAAAGGCAAAACAATAACGATGTTGAGAGATAATGCCGTGCCGAAAAGAGACGTTACTCACCTGTGAAGTACCATAGTCCTCATGAGCATGACCAGACTGACCACACAGGACAGGGTCATTGCACACAGGTAGCACACTATAAAAGGAGTACAACATCAAATCTGTCGATACTAGCAGCAGTTTTTGCAAACAAATAAGTGAACAAATAAAAAATAGAAATGCGTCTCAAACCTTCGAGCAGCCAAGTGTAGAAAGTCACAATTTTGACAACCTCCATTCTGTCATCTGAGAGGACGATCCCAAATCCCAACAAGAGGAAGGCGATGTTCTCGTCGATACCGGCACGAACTATGTGGAGAGTTGGGACTACCAACACGATTAACAACAGTGCTGTCTGAAAGACAGAACATATTTGCATTCGTCACGTGTTCACTGTACATATCATAAAAGCAAGCTAAATCACAGACAAGAATCAAGGCTCTTCGTACATAAGTATAATAGACCTTATATTGCATAGTACGAAATCAATCAATGTTAATTTATACAGCCCTAAATCACAAGTGTCTCAAAGGGCTGCACAAGCCACAACGACATCCGCGGTACAGAGCCCACAAGGAAAAACTCACAACCCCAATGGGACATCGATTTGAATGACTATGAGTTCAATTTTCTTATTAAAGAAATTCATAAAGTCATCTGCCGAGTGGGTGGAGCTACTGGGGGGAGTCCCTTGTTGGGTTAGTGATGCTACTGTACTAAACAAAAATTTACGATCGTTTTTGTTGAGGCGGATGAGATTTGAGTAATATTTAGCTTTAGCTAAGGTAAGCATGCGTTTATAAGTTATTAAACTATCACTCCATGCTTGATGGAAAACCTCAAGTTTAGTAAACCACTCATAACTGTCTTGGTCGAATGTACCCCTTTTCCATGAAACTTTCAGGAAATGCCCAAAATGGGTGTAGTATCTGTTATAGTATGAAATAACATGTTTTCCATATGGTGGAAGATTACCTTACTTTGGAGCAAGCAGACAACCAGTCTTGGAAACAGTGTCCCATCATTGTATGGACATAAGACTACGTTTACACTGTAGGCCAAAGTGGCCCAAATCTGATTTTTTTTTTTAGATCTGATTTTTTCCAGTTGACTGTTTACACGGCAAGTAAAATGTGATTTTAATCAGACTCCAGTGTGGCCCCAATGTGGCCTCGACGTCAGTGTGTTTAGACTGGCCCAAAAAAATCAGATCTGTGTCACTTGAGGGCCAAAAAATCAGATATTGTGTGCAGTATAAACAGGGCCTATGTGTGGATATATACGTGAAAGTAGGGTTGTACGGTATACCGGTATTAGTATAGTACCGCGATACTAATTAATTATTATTGGTACTATACTGCCTCTAAAAAGTACCCCATGCTTCACTACACATCGTAGCTCACCGGCATCCCAATGTAAACAAACGCCATGGGTGAATCTACACATGACATCCACTGTAATGATACCAAGTACAGGAGCGTATCTAGTCGATACTACTATGATTACATCTATATTTTTTAGCATCACAACATATTCTTTTGTGTTTTTAAAATGTATATTATGTTTATAAACTCAGGAAATATGTCCCTGGACACATGAGGACTTTGATTATGACCAATGAATGATCCTGTAACTACTTGGTATCGAATTGATACCCAAATTTGTGGTATCATCCAAAACTAATGTAAAGCATCCAAACAACAGAAGAATATGTGATTATTACATTTTAACAGAAGTGTAGATAGAACATGTTAAAAGTGAAAGTAAGCAGATATTAACAGTAAATGAACAAGTAGATTAATAATTCCTTTTCTTCCACTTGTCCTTAATAATTTTGACAAAATAATAGAATGATATATGACACAATATGTTACTGCATATGTCAGCAGCTAAATTAGGAGCCTTTGTTTGTTTACTTACTACTAAAAGACAAGTTGTCTTTTATGTTCACTATTTTATTTAAGGACAAACTTGCAATAAAAAACATATGTTTAATGTACCGTAAGATTTTTTGTGAAAATAAAATACACCCATGCCACCCTTTTGTCCAGGAGAAAGTGGCAAGACCAGCGGTACACCACATGGGATAAGGAACAACTGATTTGGTTTTGGGTCTGTTTACCTTGCCAGCGGTCCCGACTCCACCCACAGAAACGAACAGTGGATGATGGACAAAAAGCTTCAATGAGTTTCTTTCATTTCAATTGATTGCTCAAAAAGTTATAGGAGGATATTCATCTACCGTAAATTCCGTAATAGCCGCTACTTTTTTCCTACACTTTAAAACCTGCTGCTTATAAGACGGTGCAGCTAATTTATGGATTTTTCCTTGCTGAGGTGTTTTATTGTTTGTGCTATGGTGCCATCTTTTGGACAAGTTCGCTCACTGCAGGTGCTGCAGTGTCCTTCCATGTATCAGCGGTTGTTTTGTTTTTCACCCGGGGTGCATTCCGTCCATAGCGTTTCTACTCGTATGGATTCTTCATTCATCATTCCAAGCAATGTTTACAATTTACAATATAACTAAAACTGTTTATACTTACTCAACCGTCCCATGTGTGATGTCTGCAGGAGCGTTTTCATGCATATTTGTTTGTGCTATAATAATGTAATGACGCTGGCATCATTAGCAATAGCTAATATATTAACATGTTTACAAGTGTCTGTGTTAGTATTATGAACTTACAACGGCATTCTTTTTGTATTGTTTCAGTTTCACAAATTCCTCGTCACTGTGGCGGTTTTTTTTAGTCTGTTTAGCTAATTGAAGAGCTAGCTTCCGCAGCTAGTGGGTCCATGATGATGACTTCTGTTTTGTTTGATCAGCCGTTTTACTGCCCTGTTACAGACACTGTTTGGAAACATTTAAGGTCTGTAAATAAACATTTAAAAAAAATGTATATATATATATATATATATATATATATATATATATATATATATATATATATATGTTGATAAAATTAGTTATTTACACTGACATTTATATATATATATATATATATATATATATATATATATATATATATATATATATATATATATATATATATATATATATATATATATATATATATATATATATATATATATATATATATATATATATGTTGGTAAAATTTGTTATTTACACTGACATTTTTATATATATATATATATATATATATATATATATATATATATATATATATATATATATATATATATATATATATATATATATATATATATATATATATATATATACATTATAGTCTCAGTTTTTTTCCAAATAATATATGTAAAAAATATTTATTTTCCCCTACAATTAAGTGGGTGCGGCTAATATACCGGTGCGCTCCACAGTCTGGAAAATACGGTAACCTTCAGGAAATGTCAAGAATGGGAGAAGGAACAAGCAATAACATTTTGGGGTCAATCTAGATCACTGTCTGTACTCAGGACTTTTTAACTATTGGGAGAAAAGTCATTTTGCACACCTCACCATTCAAGTCCACTTACATGGTATAGCGCCACAAAAGCCACAAACACTGACACGGCCAGCTTTAGCGGGAATCGGAACACTGAAAAAAGAGGGGCAAAAAATATGTTATTATTTATCACGGGAAGATGAAAGTTATAGTCAGTCCAAAATACACACACCTTTTTCTGGAATGTAAATATAACTCTTGGGCACTTCCAGTAGTCTCTCCATCAGCGTTGGTTTGTCAGATGCGCTGGAGCTACTTTTTTTAAATTTTTTGAACAAAAACAACCAGACAGTCACATATGTGTTTTTTAAGTAAGCTAAATTAAAGAGAACAATAAGTGAATTTAATCATCAGTGTGGACTTTGTTCTACAAAACCCAAACCAGTGAAGTTGGCACGTTGTGTAAATCGTAAATAAAAACAGAATACAATGATTTGCAAATCCTTTTTAACCTATATTCAATTGAATAGACTGCAAAGACAAGATACTTAACGTTCGATCTGGTAAACTTTGTTGTTTTTTTTGCAAATATTAGCTAATTTGGAATTTGATGCCTGCGACATGTTTCATAAAAGCTGGCACAAGTGGCAAAAAAGACTGATAAAGTTGAGGAATGCTCATCAAACACTTATTTGGAACATCCCACAGGTGAACGGGCTAATTGGGAACATTTGGGTGCCATGATTGGGTATAAAAGTAGCTTCCATGAAATGCTCAGTCATTCACAAACAAGGATGGGGCGAGGGTCACCACTTTGTCAACAAATGCGTGAGCAAGTTGTCGAACAGTTTAAGAACAACATTTCTCAACGAACTATTGCAAGGATTTTAGGGATTTCACCATTTACGGTCCGTAATATCATCAAAAGGTTCAGAGAATCTGGAGAAATCACTGCACGTAAGCGGCAATGCCCGTGACTTTCATCCCTCAGGCGGTACTGCATCAAAAAGCGACATCAGTGTGTAAAGGAAATCACCACATGGGCTCAGGAACACTTCAGAAAACCACTGTCAGTAACTACAGTTGGCCGCTACATCTGTAAGTGCAAGTTAAAACTCTACTATGCAAAGCGAAAGCCATTTATCAACAACACCCAGAAACGCATCTAAGATGGACTGATGCAAAGTGGAAAAGTGTTCTGTGGTCTGACGAGTCCACATTTCAAATTGTTTTTGGAAACTGTGGACGTCGTGTCCTCTGGACCAAAGATGAAAAGAACCATCTGGACTGTTCTATGCGCAAAGTTCAAAAGCCAGCTTCTGTGATGGTATGGGGGTGTATTAGTGCCCAAGGTATGGGTAACTTACACATCTGTGAAGGCACCATTAATGCTGAAAGGTACATACAGGTTTTGGAGCAACGTATGTTGCCATCCAAGCAACGTCTTTTTCATGGACGCCCCTGCTTATTTCAGCAAGACAATGTCAAGCCACATTCTGCACGTGTTACAACAGCGTGTCTTCATAGTATACGAGTGCAGGTACTAGACTGGCCTGCCTATAGTCCAGACTTGTCTCCCATTGAAAATGTGTGGCACATTATGAAGCCTAAAATACCACAACGGAGACCTCGGACTGTTGAACAACTTAAGCTGTACATCAAGTAAGAATGGGAAATAATACCACCTGGAAAGCTTCAAAAATTAGTCTCCTCAGTTCCCAAACGTTTACTGGGTGTTGTTAAAAGGAAAGGCCATGTAACACAGTGGTAAAAATGCCCCTGTGACAACTTTTTTGCAATGTGTTGCTGCCATTAAATTCTAAGTAAATGATTATTTGCCAAAAAATTAAGTTTGAACATTAAATATCTCGTCTTTGCAGTCTATTCAATTGAATATAAGTTGAAAAGGATTTGCAAATAATTGTATTCTGTTTTTATTTACAATTTACACAACGTGCCAACTTCACTGGTTTTGGGTTTTGTCGTGTCTTTAGTTTATATGATAAAATAATGTTTAACTGCCAGTTTTCCTTCGCTAGACAGCACTTTGTGGCACTAATATCTTGTCCACAAGAATACTAAACACAAACAATGGTCACCTGACTGCTGAAGACTTCTTCTTCCGGAGCAGAGACTTCACATAGTCGCTGTAGTAGCTGCTGTCCAGATCCTGGCAGTAAAATCAGTTTTGGTCAAACATGAGCAGCCCTTTTGTTTTCATGAGTTTTTAAAAAAAATAATTTAAAAGATTGATTACATTGAGATTTTGTTTTTTGGCAGACTTCGTAGGCATAATTTGTGTTATTGATTGAATTTACTTGAATTGGCGCCATGAGGGTTTGAACAGTCAACCAGGTTTTTTTCATAAACCATTCCATCCCTCATCTGAATGATAACTATGTGTTGAGTTAATATCAGTAAATCTACAAGTTGTATCTAAGTTGAATTGTGTGAATGCCCAATTAATTTTTCCTTCTGAAAATAAATGGGCCATTTTTCAAACTTGCGCAATTCTCACATTTCTCTACCGATTCGAACTGTTCCACCATCCACACACTCATCTCGCCTTGGACAATCAAACCACCATTTTGCAAGTTTAAAAAAACCCCCTATTTTCACATCTTCCTGGATAGTTTTCACAGTCCACATTTTTCAACCGATTCCGACCATTCCACCTTCAAAACATTCTTCTTAGTTGAGACAACAAATGGTGGTTCGGCTACTTGCGCACATAGGGCATTCAGACGCAATTCCAACCACGATAATAATAACTCGATGAGGCAATTAATGAAGGAATTGCGTGTGAATGTTCCAATGCTGACTTTGAACTGAAATCCTGGAATTTTTTTTATAATTGTTGAAGTAGAGCACACAATTCCCAAACAGGCTGAATATTTTGAAGTTGGAACCGTTTTAATCAGATGAAAATTGTGGGAGTTGTGGAAATTTGAAGTATGTCCCATTGATTTCAATGCGAATTTTCCTAAAAATTTGGGAATTTCGGGAAAAGCTGGAATTTTTGGAAAAATTGTAAAAAACTTGAACGGTCTGAATAAGTTGAAATGGTTGGTGTTGGGATTTTTCAAATCGGTCGAGAAGTGTTGAAGTAGTAACATTTTTGATTGAGAAATGGTATTACAGAATACCTGGAGTTTCGGGAAAACCGGGAATTTTCCCAGTTAAAAAAACATCTTTATTTTTTTGTCCTAATTAACAGGAATGTTTGGACGGTAGAACGGTTGAAATGGGTTGAAAATGTGGACAAAGTAGTTGCCAGAAAAAAGGGTCAAAAAGGGGGGTTTAAAAAACGGGAATTCCTGGAATTTTTTTTAACTTGAAAAAATTATAGTTTGAATGTCCAGGATGAGTGGAATATGTTGCAGATGGAATGGTTTGAATGGGTCGAAAAATATGGAAATGGTGGAAGTTTGAAAAATGGCCAATTGATTTTGAATGGGAAAACCTGGAAATCTGGGAAATCTGGGAATTTTGGGGAATTTGTCAAGTGAAAGCCCGCGATTCCCAAATAGGCTGAACAGTTTGAAGTTGGAACGGTTTGAATCGAGTGAAAAATGTGGAAGGTAGAGTGTGCCAAAATCTAGAGAAGAAGAAGAAGTTGAATAAATAGATGAATTTTGGTGTAGAAAACCATATGAATGCTTTGGAGCATTCACACAATAATACATTGGTTGCTGGAAAGTGATGGTTTTAGTCACTTCTCTACGATTGTATAATCAAATAGGTCCTGGTTGGTGGATGTGTGACTCTTATACTCTCATCTGTTTTATTGAACAAAAAAGATATTACCGTTCACAAACATTTCTCACCTCTTCTGTCTTCGTTCCTCGGAAAAACAGCATAGGAAACTGGATGCAAAGATAAGCCAGGCAGGCCAGCTGAGGCAAAGTGGCGAGCAAAGAGTAGAACTTATAGAGCTGTGAAGAGAACGTAAGGACAGTACCATCACGAAAACTTATTTTTTTAAGAATTAAATTGGATATGCTGATGTACAAAACCCAAAACCAGTGAAGTTGGCACGTTGTGTAATTCGTAAATAAAAACAGAATACAATGATTTGCAAATCCTTTACAACTTATATTCAATTGTATAGACTGCAAAGACAAGATATTTAATGTTCCAACTGAGAAACTTTTTTTTTTTTTTTCAAATAATCACTGACTTAGAATTTCATGGCAGCAACACATTGCAAAAAAGTTGGCAGAGGGGCATTTTTACCACTGTGTTACATGGCCTTTCCTTTTAACAACACTCTGTAAATGTTTGGGAACTAAGGAGAACAATTTTTGGTGGAATTCTTTCCCATTCTTGCTTGATGTACAGCTTAAGTTGTTCAACAGTCCGGGGGTCTCCGTTGTGCTATTTTTGGCTTCATAATGCGCCACACATTTTCAATGGGAGACAGGTCTGGACTACAGGCAGGCCAGTCTAGTACCCGCACTCTTTTACTATGAAGCCACGCTGTTGTAACAGGTGGCTTGGCATGGTCTTGCTGAAATAAGCAGGGGCGGCCATGATAACGTTGCTTGGATGGCAACATATGTTGCTCCAAAACCTGTATGTACCTTTCAGCATTAATGGTGCCTTCACAGATGTGTAAGTTACCCATGCCTTGGGCACTAATACACCCCCATACCATCACACATGCTGCCTTTTACACTTTGCGCCTATAACATGGTTCTTTTCTTCTTTGGTCCAGAGGACAGGACGTCCACAGTTTCCAAAAACAATTTGAAATGTGGACTCGTCAGACCACAGAACACTTTTCCACTTTGCATCAGTCCATCTTAGATGAGCTCGGGCCCAGCGAAGCAGGGGGCGTTTCTGGGTGTTGTTGATAAATGGCTTTCGCTTTGCATAGTAGAGTTTTAACCTGCACTTACAGATGTAGCGACCAACTGTAGTTACTGACAGTGTTTTTCTGAAGTGTTCCTAAGCCCATGTGATGATATCCTTTACACACTGATGTCGTTTTTTTGATGCAGTACCGCCTGAGGAATCCAAGGTCACGGGCATTCAATGTTACATGCAGTGATTTCTCCAGATTCTCTGAACCTTTTGATGATATTACAGACTTTAGATGGTGAAATCCCTAAATTCCTTGCAATAGCTCATTGAGAAATGTTGTTCTTGAACTAATTTGCTCACGCATTTGTGGTGACCCTCACCCCATCCTTGTTTGTGAATGACTGAGCATTTCATGGAAGCTGCTTTTATACCCAATCATGGCACCCATATGTTCCCAATTAGCCTGTTCACCTGTGGGATGTTCCAAATAAGTGTTTGATGAGCATTCCTCCACTTTGTCAGTCTTTTTTGCCACTTGTACCAGCTTTTTTGAAACATGTTGCAGGCATCAAATTCCAAATGAGCTAATATTTGCCAAAAATAACAACGTTTTCCAGTTCGAATGTTAAGTATCTTGTCTTTGCTGTCTATTCAATTGAATATACGTTGAAAAGGATTTTCAAATCATTGTATTCTGTTTTTATTTACCATTTACGCAACGTGCCAACTTCACTGGTTTTGGGGTTTGTAAAATTGACGAAGGTCTTACTTCTGGAGTCTTAGGACAGTCAAACTTCTGCCACATTTGTACTCCAAAATGACTGAAGGAGAGCAGAGTCCCGCAAACGTAACCTGCTTTGTGCTGCAGAGTGCTGCAAACCATCAGAGGGTAGTAGAGGATGGGATAGTAGAAGATGGCCGTTATCTTCATGAACTCTAGGAGCAAAACACGCACATGAGATCTTTGCATTTGTTCGTTTTTATGTTGCATGAATACAAAGTTCACATGTGAGTGTGCGTGGTTCCCGTTCTACATTTACCTTTGATTTCAGCTGGAGTGTCTTTGGAGAACGGCAGGGGGTCGGGTGCGATCACCAGCATGGCCAACCTGCTGAACACCAGTCCAAACACTGCCATGCTCACACCTTTCTTCTGGGTCTGATCCAGGAAGTTGGTTGGACTGTAAAAAACGTACAGAAAAAGCTGACAGGTGATGTGTCACTTGATATTCAACATGCTTTAACTTATTCATTAACTGGGATAAACGTATACGCGCTCTTTAATTAAATTGAGTGGTACTTTGTTTTTGGCGACACCTAGTGGTCACAATGATTAATTAAGTTAAAAGACAGCTGCACTATATTTTTTTGGGAATTTTGCCTATCATTCACACTCCCTATGTGAGACAAAATTAAGTACTGTCAGAAAAATTGTATGTAAATTATCAAAAAACTTTCCGTTCTGAGTTCCCATTGAACAGACAAGAGGCTCTCTTTGTTGCACCAAGCAAAGGCTTGGAAAATTCCATTGTGTACGATGGGAGGAGACGGGAGGGGGTTGTCTATTGTCATCGAAGACCTGCTCAAGCTGAATCCAGGACTAGTCCAAGCCAGAGGCATCTTTTTCTTTTGTTTTCAATGTGACCAAAAACAAGAGCTGTTTACACCCCCCCCCCCCTTCATTCCTTTGGAAGCAGATGTTGTTGTGTAAACAGGGAATGTCCAAATAAAGGAGGAGACGTAAACCTTTTTTCGTCAGAGCGCGGTGGAAGACTGTGCAGAGAGTACAGTCGCCGCGTTTCTCCTCAATTGAGCCAAATTGAATTCTACCTATGTTTGATTCTTTGCTTCTTGTCTTGTTTAATAGATGTCATCAGTGTTTGAACCTGACAAGTACGTTTTCCTTTTTTTATGCATTCTAATTTGTGAAATACGGCTAGCACAAGGTGGCTAACAATGCAGCTAATGGGAGTACTCTATTCCGCCTCTAAAAAAACATCCAAATAAAGTGCCAACAATACTCCATTTACATCCCGTGACCTAAATATTGCTGAATATTAACCGAACATTTGCGACACTGTTTTTATAAGCACCAACGCAGAATAATTACTTTTAGTGGCACTGTGATCACAAAGCGATAATGAGCCTGCGCTGCTATATTGACATATTGAGCCGGTGAGCTGCTGCATCGCATCTGAGTTGGTAAAAGTTGCAAAATTGTAGATTACTACCTACTGGTAGCAGTTAGAGATGCTATCTCAGTAGAAGCATTTAAGTCCCATCTTAAAACTCATTTGTTTACTCTAGCCTTTAAATAGACCCCCTTTTTAGACCAGTTGATCTGCCGTCTCTTTTCTGCTCTGGGGCGGTATAGCTCGGTTGGTAGAGTGGCCGTGCCAGCAACTTGAGAGTTCCAGGTTCGATCCCCGCTTTCGCCATCCTAGTCACTGCCGTTGTGTCCTTGGGCAAGACACTTTACCCACCTGCTCCCAGTGCCACCCACACTGATTTAAATGTAACTTAAATATTGGGTTTCACTATGTAAAAGCGCTTTGAGTCACTAGAGAAAAGCGCTATATAAATATAATTCCCTTCACTTCACTGCTCTGCCCCCTTCTCCTAAGTGGAGAGGTCGGGACCCGGGGTGGACCCCTCAGTTGGGGACCTCTCTGCGCTGCTGACCTGTCTCCACTCATGATGATCCCCTGCTGGCCCCACTATGGACTGGACTCTCACACTATTAACTAGATCCACTCGCAAATCCATTGCACCGGTCGCCCAGGGGGGGGGGGGGTCCCCACATCTGCGGTCCCCTCCAAGGTTTTTCGTTGTTCCCATTGGGTTGAGTTTTTTCTTGCCCTGATGTGGGATCTGTTGTTGTGGCTTGTGCAGCCCTTTGAGACATTTGTGATTAAGGGCTATATATGTAAACTTTGATTGATTGATTGATTGATTGATTGATTGATTGATTGATTGATTGATTGATTGATTGATTGATTGAAATAATGCCTCTCACCTGGATAGTAGAATGATTACCATGAATTGATTACGTGGACCCCGACTTAAACAAGTTGGAAAACGTATTTGGGTGTTACCATTCAGTGGTCAATTGTACGGAATATGTACTGTATTGTGCAATCTACTCATAAAAGTTTCATTCAATCAATCAAAAAATGTGTCCGTAAGTTGGTCAACTCAGAAAGAAAACATGCTTGTTTCTTCTTTTTTTTACTTTCCAAAAAAAGTTTTGAAAAAAAAGGGCAGTTCCACTTCAAGCTCAGTTGAATGATGCGGACACATTTGTTAGTGGATACCTTCTTGTTAAAAAAAATTCTCCATGTTTGTGGACGTTACGCAGATACTTTTATTTTGAAGCATTTTGCTTGATAGTCTCACTTCCGCTTCCGGGTTTACTTGCGCTACTCGTTTTCACTCTGCTGCTTTCACTCAGTGCAGGAGTCATCGATGATGTGAGTGTTTTTGATGTTGTTTTAGGATACATTTGAAGTATTAATGGCCATTACTAAGTTTGTGTAATGTTTTAGTAGTGTTTTAAGAACATTACAGTCGGAATAACAGCTATGTTGTTCAGTAGCTACTAGCTAGCATTGCACTGCTAAGTATTGCTATTGCTATTGTGGCTAGTTTACACTTGCTATTTTTGCAATCACAGTATATTAACAGCTTGTTACGTGCATGCTGATGTTATTTATATTAATCTTAAATTTCAGTATATATTAAGACACATACTTTGATTTGGTTAGATCAGTGTTTTTCAACCACTGTGCCGCGGCACACTAGTGTGTCGTGAGATACAGTTTGGTGTGCCGTGGGAGATTATGTAATTTCACCTAATTAAGTTAAAATAATTTTTTGCAAATTAGTAATTATAATCCGCAAATGTGCCGTTGTTGAGTGTCTGTGCTGTTTAGAGCTCGGCACAGTAACTGTGTAATACTCTTCCACATCGGTAGGTAGCAGCAGGTAGCTAATTGCTTATGTCGGGAACATGGTTTGTCATGATCACAACATGCGGGAGGCAGCGTGTAGGTAAAAAGGTATCTAACACTTAAACCAAAAATAAACAAAAGGTGAGTGCCGTTAAGAAAAGGCATTGAAGCTAAGGGATGGCTATGCAAAACGAAACTAAAACTGAACTGGCTGCAAAGTAAACAAAAACAGAATGCTGGACGACAGCAAAGACTTACAGCGTGTGGAGCACACGACGTCCACAAAGTACATCAGTACATGACATGACAATCAACAATGTCCCCACAAAGAAGGATAGCGTCCGCACAACTTAGAACTTAGTCTGGATTGCGAAAACAAAGCAAGTGCGGGGAATAGCGTTCAAGGAAGACATGAAACTACTACAGGAAAATACCAACAAAAGAGGAAAAGCCACCAAAATAGGAGCGCAAGACAAGAACTAAAACACTACACAGAGGAAAACACCAAAAACCTCAAAATAAGTCACGGCGTGATGTGACAGGTCGTGACAGTACACTTACTTTGAGACAAGAGCTATAGAGATGCATGCTTGGTCATGGTTTGAATTCATATCCAATAGTTGCGAGAACAACTTTTTATTGTCAATATCGGCTACTGAGTTTCATTATTTTATGTTTTCTGCTGGTGGTGTGCCTCAGAATTTTTTCAATGAAAAAAGTGTGCCTTGGCTTAGAAAAGGTTGAATAACACTGGGTTAGATGACAAAATAATACACTCACATAATGAGGTACTAACCTTAATTACTGCACTTTGTGTATATTTGGACGTGCACAAATAGTTCAAAGTCCAGCTGATGACTTTGTGTTCTCTGACCAGAACCCTAACGTGGTCAATATTCTCATAAACCAGTCTTAGAGTTTAATAATCGGCATTCTATCACGCTTCCGCCTTGGAGGCTAATTTGTATGTGTAAGTAGTGTGTAACAATAATTATTTGATACGTGTTTGTATTGGAAAATGTTGTGTTTTAGACCACTGTTAGCGTTAACGCAGTTTTTGTGTCTTTACGCATTGAAATCAGAAAAGAGGTCCATTTTCGAAAAAAAAATCCTTGCCTTTTCCTCGTTTTTATTGGTTGTCTTCAAAGTAATGAACTTTAAGGTACAATTTCTTAAATTTTGATTCGTCGAAAGGTTTATCAATCACAAATACCGCCTCAGTTTGCACTCGGACAACTTTACCGCCAGAGGCTGTCAAAAGAAAGACGTCATGGTAAACACAAAGGTGAGTGTAAAGTCAACCTTTTTAACTTCATCCTGTGCCATGTCTCAAGTAAATGAGTTGTTTTAGTCTTTGTGAGTCCATGGAAACTTCACTTTTATCTCCCGCTGTATCGACATCGTTCGAGGATGGAGACAGGCTAGCTTTTAGCTTCAAGCTAACCAGCACTCTCCACCCCAAAAACATACTTTGCAGGTCAACAAACGGGGAAAATATGTGCCTTTTGAAGTGTTAATGTGTGAGGAGTGTTCAGAAAGAGTCTCTTGGAGAAGTGGCTGACAAGTTAGCAAGTGTCGCTCGCATCGCTGACAGTGACGTCATCACCGTCGTTTACTGTAGCAGAGAGGCTGACTGTGCGTTATGATAAACGCGCATGCGTCGCCAGGCGCTGCTTTTTATCGATAGACTTATCAGATTAAATGTTTTATTATCTACAGCAGGGGTGTCAAAAGTGTGGCCCGGAGGCCATTTGCGGCCCACAGCTAATGTTTTAAAGGCCCACGGCACATTCTAAAAATACTATTAAAATAAACAAAAACATAAGAAAAGTGGAATAAAAAAGCAGTTGCAATGTCGACTAATAAAACAAATCAGTTTTTTTCTTTAAAACTGTCATTGCTCAAAACATAATATTTAATCAAAATTAGGGCTGCAACTAACGATTAATTTGATAATCGATTAATCTGTCTATTATTGCTTTGATTAATCGATTAATAATCGGATAAAAGAGACAAACTACATTTCTATCCTTTCCAGTATTTTATTGAAAAAACCAGCATACTGGCACCATACTTATTTTGATTATTGTTTCTCAGCTGTTTGTACATGTTGCAGTTTATAAATAAAGGTTTATTTAAAAAAATAAATAAAATAAAATTAATTTTAAAAAATACAAAAAAAAATGCCTCTGCGCATGCGCATAGCATAGATCCAACGAATCGATGACTAAATTAAACGCCAACTATTTTTATAATCGATTTTAATCGGTTTAATCGATTAGTTGTAGCAGCCCTAATCAAAATCAATGTTTGAAAAATAGTTTTTGTGGAAGATTTTGCATATTTTGTGTTACATAAAAAAACATAGTTTTCTTTGACAAAAAGGGCAGAATACAAACAAACAAAAAAACAACACAAAAAAAACAACAACTTAGAATTGATGGATAGATCTGAATCTCTAGAGATTTAAGTGTGAAATAAATAATGTATGCATGCCCTGGCACACGATTGTCATAATTTCATGACCGAAACTATTTTTTTTTTACCCCTTTCTACTGAAATAAATACAACCTACAACTTATTAAATACAAATGTAAAAAAAACTACCGGAAGCGGTAAAGTTTAGATCCATGAAGGAAAGAAGAACGTGAATGAATTTACGTATGCGTAAAAAATTGTTTTGTTTTGTATTATTTTTTCAATGAATTAAGTAACGTTTATGACAACCTAGAATGTGAGATGTAACAGAATGATGCATACATTTATCATTTGTTTTCAAAACAGTGACAAAAAAAGTGGGACCCCAAAAATTTACTGTGGGACCCCATTTTTATGACTTGAGGGACCCCATTTAGAAAATTCCTAGCGCCAACACTGTAGACTGCAACATTGTTCGATTAAGGACATCTATGACGTATGTCTAGCTTGTGGGCTGTTGTGTGCCGAGCTGTTGTGTAGCTGCTAGCTCCCAGTATCTTGTAGACTACCATGTTTACCTTTCGTAAATGAATTGACTAAAATATAACAAAATACCAACCTTGTTTGCCTTTTGGAGGACATTTAGATGTTAACTGGCTGTCCAGCTGTGCTCAAGTAAACACTGAAGGACTCCTTGTACTAGAGATTTTAGAGGTAAGTCGATATCATCCGATACTTACAGTATCTTTTTGCTGATATCGGGACACCCCTGGTTTTAACTGTGAAACCCACCTGAAGATACTGGAGGATCCTCTTGTGAATCCTTGGCAGAGTTTATTCCTCCTGCTTAGAGCTGCCAGGATCAACATGACCACCAGCTAGAAGGATAAAAACATAATGATGACTTTGCTGGACATCGATTAGGTGATGCATCGGAAAATTTGATGTGTTGCTGCGATTAGGGTCATTTCAAGGCTATAGTTCACGTTCTCCGGTTCTAATCAGGTGATGCTTGACAACAAACCAAATGAGATCATCTTTTATCGGTCAGCACAGAGAGTATAAGCAGGAAGAAGGTTCTATGTTTGTACTAGTGGGTGAACAATTACCACTAAATACAACATAGAGTCAGAGAGCCTCTGTTAACTATTGTACAGTATATGGACACATGTGCATGCAGATTGGAGATACAGCACCTCACAAAGGTGAATACATCCCTCACATTTCTGGAAATATTTTGTCATATATCTTCATGGCACAACACTGAAGAAGGGACATAACTGTTTTTATGACTTATATGTTAAAGAGGTTCATTTAGCCTACTAATGTGTATTTATAAATAGTTGATTTATATAGGCTAGTAAGGTAAAGTAAAGGTAAAGGTACAAAACTTTACCTTACTAGTGTCAAGACTTGGTCTTTGGCGTGGTTTGCTCTCCCGTGGTGCAAAAGAATTGGAACGGACGTGGCGTGCAGGTAAAGACATAGTTTAATTATTACTATAAACTCAAACAAAAGGTACAAACAAAAGGCGCTCACAGAGGAGGTAAAAAACTTGACTAGGAAAACAAAGGGCGCGCACAATGGCGGAGAACTATGAACATTAAACAAACAAAAACTTACGTGACAAGAGATGAAACAAGAACTAACGTGACAAGGAACTGTGGACATGGCATGAATGGGTGATGTCGCCAGGACGAACAACAGAAACAGAAAAGCCTATATAGTGACATGATGAGTGAAAACAGGTGCGTGACTAACTGTGAACAGGTGCGTGACATGACTGTGAAAACGTGAGACAGGTGAAACTAATGGTTGCTATGGTGACAAACAAAACCAGGAAGTGAAACCAGGAACTAAGGAAGTGTCCAAAAAACAAAACAGCACATGGCCAAACAAAAACATGAACACAGACATGACAGAACCCCCCCCTTACGGACAGATCCCAGATGTCCAAAAACAAAAAACAGGATCAAGAGTCATGGGAGGGGGGGAGGGGGACATGGCGGTGGGTCGCCAGACCAGGTGTCCCCGAATCCACCGGGGCAGAGTCAGGTGGCGGCGGCGGGTAGACCGCCGCTGAACCTGACGAGGTGGGCGACCTGGGAATGGCCACATTCGTGGCAGACGAGGAGGTCGGCGCACCTGGCGTGGCGGACGCCCATGGAAAGGCCACATCCTTGGCCGACGAGGAGGTGGGCGCGTTGTCGTGGCAGGCGGCGAAGCTTGGCGTGGTGCGTCAGGCGGCGAAGCTTGGCGTGGTGCGTCAGGCGGCGAAGCTTGGCGTGGCGGGTCTTGACGAGGGTCTTGGTCTTGGCATGGGTCTTGGTCTTGGTCTTGGCGAGGGTCTGGGTCTTGGTCTTGGACTTGGTCTTGGCGTGGTTGGTCTTGGTCTTGGACTCGGCGTGGTTGGTCTTGGTCTTGGCGTAGTTGGTCTTGGACTTGGTCTTGGTGTAGCTGTGCTTGGACTTGGTCTTGGTTTGGGTCACTTGGCGGGTCTTGGTCTTGGTCACTTGGCGGGTCTTGGTCTTGGTCACTTGGCGGGTCTTGGTCTTGGTCACTTGGCGGGTCTTGGTCTTGGTCACTTGGCGGGTCTTGGTCTTGGCTTTGGTCTTGGCGTGGGACAGCCACGGGCGGCACTTGGCGGCGTGGGGCAGCCACGGGCGGCACTTGGCGGCGTGGGGCAGCCACGGGCGGCACTTGGCGGCGTGGGGCAGCCACGGGCGGCACTTGGCGGCGTGGGGCTGCGACTGGCGGCACTTGGCGGCGTGGGGCTGGTACTGGTGGCGCTTGGCGTGGAGCAGGTACTGGTGGCGCTTGGCGTGGAGCAGGTACTGGTGGCGCTTGACGTGGAGCAGGTACTGGTGGCGCTTGGCGTGGAGCAGGTACTGGTGGCGCTTGGCGTGGAGCAGGTACTGGTGGCGCTTGGCGTGGAGCAGGTACTGGTGGCGCTTGGCGTGGAGCAGGTACTGGCGGCGCTTGGCGTGGAGCAGGTACTGGCGGCGCTTGGCGTGGAGCAGGTACTGGTGGCGCTTGGCGTGGAGCAGGTACTGGTGGCGCTTGGCGTGGAGCAGGTAGATCTTGGCATGGTCGAAAAACTGGTGGTGGTGGTCGTGCTGGTGGCTGTGGCTTGGCAGGTCGAAAGACAGGTGGTGGGGGTCGTGCTGGAGGCTGTGGCTTGGCGTGACGAAAGACTGGTGGTGGGGGTCGTGCTGGTGGCTGTGGCTTGGCAGGTCGAAAGGCAGGTGGTGGTGGTCGTGCTGGAGGCTGTGGCTTGGCGTGACGATGCTGACCCACCCCAACTGAACAATTCCCAGCCCTAGCCCCCCCCTCAAGGAGCGGATCCCAGACGCGCTCCCCGCGGTCTGGAACCGTCTTTTGGGGTGGGCGGAGGGGGTTCAGGAGGAGGGCAGAATCCTCCCCTCTAAATTGTCCAAAAGGTCTTTCGTTCCCCCCCACCTGGGCTTTTGTGGGTGAAAAAAAAATTTCTGACTTGGGCGTGGCATGAGTCCTGGGGGGCGGGGCATGAAAATTGGGTGACTGTGATTGACAGGATCTGATTTCTAAAAACATGTCTTGGTAATGTTTAATCATGGATTTAGAGTCTTTGGTTGGATGTGGCTGACAAGAAAAAGAGTTCAGGGGAAAAAAATCCATGACGTCACCCACTGGCAGCGGCGTGACGTCGTCCTGGGGAAGCCGGGCTGGCTGCAGCTCGTTTCCGCCCGGAGGGGGAGGAGCTTGCGGGAACGATGCGTCCTTTCCAATGCTTGTGGAAGCCCTCCCTGACGTCCTTCGTTGGGAGCGGCGCTTCCGGGACTGCGGTGACGCAGCGCCATCCTCGGACCAAAGGGAGCTGATCGGCACCAGTTTGCCGGTCGGACCCCACATGAGATCCCTGCGCTCCATGGGGGAATGGCGGAGCGTCTCGGCCTCCATGGCGCGCAGGACCTCCCACGTTACCTCGTCAAAATTGTCCCATTTTTTTGCGGGAGAGCTCTCGTGCTGGCGACATCTGTCAAGACTTGGTCTCTGGCGTGGTTTGCTCTCCCGTGGTGCAAAAGAATTGGAACGGACGTGGCGTGCAGGTAAAGACATAGTTTAATTATTACTATAAACTCAAACAAAAGGTACAAACAAAAGGCGCTCACAGAGGAGGTAAAAAACTTGACTAGGAAAACAAAGGGCGCGCACAATGGCGGAGAACTATGAACATTAAACAAACAAAAACTTACGTGACAAGAGATGAAACAAGAACTAACGTGACAAGGAACTGTGGACATGGCATGAATGGGTGATGTCGCCAGGACGAACAACAGAAACAGAAAAGCCTATATAGTGACATGATGAGTGAAAACAGGTGCGTGACTAACTGTGAACAGGTGCGTGACATGACTGTGAAAACGTGAGACAGGTGAAACTAATGGTTGCTATGGTGACAAACAAAACCAGGAAGTGAAACCAGGAACTAAGGAAGTGTCCAAAAAACAAAACAGCACATGGCCAAACAAAAACATGAACACAGACATGACAACTAGCCTATATAAATCAACTATTTATAAACGTTTTTATGACTGTTAAAAACAGCTGGCTGCGAACAAAAGTAATATTTAAAGAAAATAATTGATAGTATAATCACATTTTTTTATAGGAACATTTAAAAAAGCTGATTATGATAACTACTGTGCAGTTTTTATATCTTGTTTTATTATAATCATATTATCAAGTACAATATTAGGTTGTGATTCTAGTTCCAAGACGTTAGATGGCAGTAGTGTCTAGTTTATGATGTGTTTTTTTGTTTTTTGTTGCACCCTAAATGTATTAATACTGTAAGTATTGTACTTATTACGCACCACCTGTTTGATTTTAACGTGCATCTTAGTTGTTGTTTTCATTAACAAATTTGGAGTTGTTGTAATCGTCATGTAAAATCGCTAATGCTAATCAGCAGCATGTCAATAGCAAAGCCAATGTTTATTGGCATCAAGCTAGTACATTTTTTGGAAAGGTGGAGCCTTACTTTGCTTACGTTGGAGCGTTCTTTGTTGGCATTGAAAATTGCAACAGTACTTAGAGGTATTTGTTGGTTTTCTGACATGGACTTGTTTCTTCAGCATTGTCCACACGTTTAAGTCAGGACTTTGGGAAGGCCATTCTAAAATCTTAATTCTAGCCTGATTTAGCCATTCCTTTACCACTTTTGACGTGTTTGGGGTCATTGTCCTGTTGGAACACGCAACTGCGCCCAAGACCCAACCTCCGGACTAAAGATTTTAGGTTGTCCTGAAGAATTTGGAGGTAATCCTCCTTTTTCATTGTCCCATTTACTCTCTGTTAAGCACCGGTTCCATTGGCAGCAAAACAGGCCCAGAGCATAATACTACCACCACCATGCTTGACGGTAGACATGGTTTTCCTGGGATTAAAGGCCTCACCTTTTCTCCTCCAAACATATTACTGGATATTGTGGCCAAACAGCTCAATTTTTGTGACTAACAAGTATGTGCTCCAATCACTCTATCACAAAAAAATAAGAGTTGTAGAAATGATTGGAAACTCAAGACAGCCTTGACATTATGTTCTTTACAAGTGTATGTAAACCTTTGACCACGACTGTATGTGGTCCTTGGTAGGAGAATAAGCCCTAAATTAAGGTAGGCTTGACTTCTCATGAGATAAAATGTGTGTACTTACAGATATAGAAAGTATGCATATGTGAAATATCTTATCATCCGCTGTTGGGTCACATGGTAAAATCACTCTGCAGACAAAGTAAATGCAAATAAATGTAATTACAGGCCAAACACGCATTTATCAACTGTAAGTATAAACTGAACTAACGAACACAAATGTATCTTCATCTTATACTCACTCTTTGGGAGGATCTGTTGGCTCCGGGTTGTCCGAGTACCAGTCTGAGTAATCATAGTAGTATGCGAAAGGTTCAACTTCAACCTTGCTGTGGTTCATGGTGCCCGTTTAGGGTCGAACGATAAACCTAGTCCGCCTCCTGGTCCGTCTTTCTCAGTCAGCTAACTTGGGTCGGAACCGATGGTAAGAACCGCACACATTCCGGTGAGCGTTAAGAATTGAACACGGTGGATTAGTGGCTGCACACAGTGGGAGTGGAGCAATAGTTTGACCTTAGGTGACCCCTCATGCCCATTGAAGACACTATTTATTCGCCTGAAATATTATTTATTTAAAAAACTGTAGGATAGGTTTGTCGTGTGTACACTAACATTCATTTTGGTGTTACTGCACATTCATATTTGTGCAAATGCTACAAAACAATACACTCATTGACTAAATGAGACTACCTGTACATCAGTGTTTAAAATATCTTGACCTTATATATATATATATACAAATAAATACAGTACATATTTACACACTCAAAGTTCGTACATCCACACGCACATTCATTATACAAACATACTGTATACACATACTGTACATATACATTCACTGTAAAAACATACATATACACATACTGTACATATACACTCACTGTACAAACACACACATACACATACTACACATACATTCACTGTACAAACACACACATACATATACTGTACATATACATTCACTGTACAAACACACATTTACACATACTGTACATATACATTCACTGTTCAAACACACATACTGTATACACATACTGTACATATACATTCGCTGTACACACATATACACATACTGTACATATACATTCACTGTACAAGCACACATACACATACTGTACATATACAAGTACATATGCACACATACACTCATGCACATAATCACGTTTCATCAAACATATATTAACGTTGTTGCCCTAGGGTAAACTGGGTATAACACATGGCACACTGACAAAGCTTAACCTATTGTTACTATAACAATCTACAAGGTTAAGGTTGCTTCTCTTTCTTCCCCTCCATTTTTCTGCATTCTTTCGTATCTCAAGTTATCATTACGTATATGTATTGTTGCATTTGAACAATTGTATTGTTGATAATAAAGGTACAGTACTGGTATTGTTTATTATCAATAGCACTATTTCTATTGGTATTCATATTGCTCCATTTTTAGTGTAATAATGCTCATTGTCATTTCTGTATTTTTTTAAAAATTTTCGCTAACTGCTTATTTGCTATTACTTTTACAATCATATTTGTACATGTCGTATTTGCTGATGTTGCTCTGTTGTTGTTGTTGTTGTTGTGTTTGCTGTTGTTGTTTTTGTCTCTCTGTCTAATCCCCCTCTTGTCCCCACAATTCCCCCCTCTGTCTTCCTTTTTCTCTCTTTCTATCCCCTCCTGCTCCGGCCCGGCTGCACCAAATGATAATATAAATACATTTAATGAAGTCAAAATACAAGTAAGGCAACAAGAGAAGTATCCTACACTTCTCTTTTGTAAAGTAAATCTGAACAGCCGATATGGGCATCTACATCTGCTATATGATTTGCCCGAGAAGCTGGGCAGGACATTATAAAAAAAAATATATATATATATATATCTTGACCTTATTTTTGGGTGGAAATCAAAGAAGCAAATTTCGACGTAACTCCTAATGTTATTTTCATGCTGCAATGTGGAATTAACCTTCTCGTCTCCCTGTGCCTGTTACAGAAGAGACTAATCTTATTATAAGATGGAAATCTCTGCTTTAAACAGGGGGACCTTTGTTTGCAATAGCCATGGAAAAAAAAAAACGGTTTAACATGTTTCACGCTTGAAACAACAACAGTGAGGTTATTTATCGTATTTTAGTGGATGTGAAAAAGGGGCAGCACTGTGGTGAATGGGGTTAGCACTTTAGCATTACAGAAAAAAGACTCTGGGCTCATGTGTAGGGAGGGGTACCTTTCACATTTTAATCAAAACGGTTACCTAGGAATCGATACCCGTACTCAACAATAACAATTTTCAGTACTTTTGTGTGTTTATGTGGTAAAAAATGGTAATTGTTGAATCCCAATTTAGCTGATCTATGTATGTAAATATGTATGTGTATATATATATATATATATATATATATATATATATATATATATATATATATATATATATATATATATATATATATATATATATATATATATATATATATATATATATATATATATATATATATGTTTTTTTATATTAGTATATATGTATTTATATATGAATATATATATATGTGCGTATGTATGTATGTGTGTGTGTGTGTGTATGTATATATATATATATATATATATATATATATATATATATGTATATGTATGTATGTATGTATGTATGTATGTATGTATGTATGTATTTGTGTATATATATATGCCTGTATTCATAATTTGATGCTGAATGAAGGAAACATAATTCTGGGAGTTCAAAGTTTGTTAATCTGTGAACATGAGCTCCCTCATATGACATCGACTAGAGGCTCGTGGGCCGGACTGATCCCTGGATTTTTTGTTTGGTATGAAACGCATGCAAAGCTGCTGCCGATGCAATATGAAGAAGAAAGTAAAAACACCACAAATAAAATTGGCTAAATTGAATTAAAATATGTTCACACTATTTTATGTCTGTGAAACCATTGTCATACTTGTTATTGCAGTTTGAATTTAATTTGATGCATGTTTTGTACTAAAATTAATATTAGGAAATACATTTTCAATAATAATTTTTTTAGTACAAAATAATACAAACACAACATAAATTTGCAAACCTTCCTGACACAAGTCCAACCTTGGATCAAAGCTGGTATGACTGCCTCACAAGACCAGCATTAACGCAGTCTTATAAGTGACAGAGAAGGAATGGGCGAGGAATAGTTTTGCAGTAATCTTTCATACAAAGCTCCCTGTCATTCAATTCAAATTGACATTTTACATGCACAGTTCCTCGTAAAACATGGCCCTACACATAGTGCGTAATCTGTTTATAGTGATGGGCCGCCAAGTGTTTTTTCGCTAAAATTGAAGCCATTTGAAATCATGAAAACTGTTGTTTAAATTGTTTTGTAGAAACTAATATGCAAAACAAGCTATTGCGTTTGTTGGCGCCCTGGTCTGATTAGCAAATAAATGGGCACACATTCCCTAATGAGTTCTTTATAATGTGCCAAACTATTATACTTAATAGATCAACTCATTCGATTAATCACAAATGTATTGTATTAATAATGTATGAATGCAGATTAATCCTGCAATGTTTTTCAACGCACATGCTCCTTTACTGGTTACAAGGGGGGGTCAAAAATTTGATTCATGTAAATTGTGATTTTTATTTATTCCGATCCCAATCAATTAATAATTTTCAAGAATCGATTTAAAAGCAGAAAATTGTGCAATTTTTTTTTTTTTAAAGAATCTATTTTTGGATTAAAACATGAAACAACTACCGTATTTTACGGACTATAAGGAGCACCTAAAATCATTTTTTTCCCTCAAAACTTGACAATGCGCCTTATAACCCAGTGCGCCTAATGTACGGAATTATTTTGATTTTGCTTACCGACCTCGCAGCAATTGTATTTGGTACATGGTGTAATGATAAGTGTGACCAGTAGATGGCAGTCAAACATAAGAGATATGGGTAGACTGCTGTATGATGGCAATATGACTCAAGTAAACAACACCAACATTTAATATGTTCCATTGAAAATATAGATCATTACACACGGCGCTCAAAAATGTATCCAAATGTTTTAGTACGACTTTGGTAAGCAATGAAGCCTCACCGCTTGATGTGCTTCAACATACAAGTATTATTATGGTGTGTTTATGAGGTAAGACATATTATCTGGCGTTTTTTTTCTTACCTTCTGGTACCTGCTGATCTGTATTTGGGATCTGCATGAATCCTGAAAAATTGTGTGCATCCGCCTTTGTAGTCAGTGGCAACACCGTAGTCGATAAGCTTCTTTTTCTCTATCTTCTTGTTATGGGACATTCATCCTCCGCTGTTGCCATTTCTGATATAAAGTAGTGTAAAGTTCTTACTTATATCTGTCAGTAAAATCGCCATGAAAGCGCTAAAACGTAGTGAGTTTATATTATTCACCCAAGGAACTTTAGTTATTAGAGAGTTCCAGTCGGATGGTTTTTCATGGGACACATTTCCGGTGTTGTTGTTTCCGGATGAGGAGAAGCTGGTGGTAATAACAGGTGGTAATTCAGCACCTAAATTAGTTTTGTGCCTTATTCTGCTACTTGGCTGTTGTGGGTTTGACTACCACTGGAGGACATTGTTCACTGTTCAGTGTTTGATTTGAATAAACACAACCTTAAAGAGAAAACATACAAAATCAAGCAATGCTTCCCTTTATCAAGGCGACACAACATGAATACAACATTCACATTGAAAACAGTATTAAATATGTACAGTCCATCAGCCAAACAATAATATGTACAATGTTATTTTCACTGTAAGACAAAAGTAGAGCAATACTAATGTTATTAGGGTTGCCAACCATGTACTGTAAAATGGAATTGTACCATATATAAAAACAAAAGTATGTGTCTCCTGTTCAGCTAAAAAAGCGATCATTTTTCCTGCATTACAGTAAGAATAAAAAAAGCCCTGTCAATGGATTCAACCCGTTGTTGTTCGACTTTTCTGGCATCTTTAGTTATTCCCTTTTCCTTATTGTCACTTAGCCTTAGCTTGCGGCCAGCTAGGTAGTTGATCCACATCTGAATCGCAAATATTTTGTATTACTTTTAATCATTCTATTCGATTCTGAAATCGATTCAACATTTTAAAGAATAATTTTTTTTCTGAAAACTTTTTTCGGCCATCTACGCGTGTACTCTCTGTGTCATACGCCGGCAGCCAAGAGGAGCTTTTGTAACCTGTAAACTGTTTTGAAACTATTTCATTATAATTTATGCACCAAATGATATATTCGGTTTGAATTGGGGATTGTGTTGAATCGAATCGGAATTGAACCGTGAGTTGTCCTAAGAATCACATCCGTACTAGCTAGCTAGCTAAAGTTATCTGCCTAGCTTCTGGTCTTCGAACTCCAATTGTGACTTCTGTCTTTACAAAAAACAACAAAGAAGACCCGATTGTTAGTTCACAGCTCGTTTCTGTTCGACAGAGAAGCTACAAGTGATAAAGCGGTAAATAGATCCCCTGATCAAGAACTCATTTGGTGCTCTGGGTGCATCTGTTAAAAGCAGCCTCAGAAACTTTGGGGTTGTGTTCGATCCGTCCATGTCTTTGGACGACCACTGCGGTCAACTGACCAAAAACTGTTTTTATCACCTCAAAAATATTTCTAAAGTGAGAAATTTGTTGTCAAAATTGGATCTCGAAATGATCATTCACGCGTTCATTTCGCCTCGTATTGACTATTGCAATTCTCTTTTCGCTCTTTTCAACAAGCCAACGCTAAAGAGACTTCAGACTGTACTAAAAATGCGTCTGCCAGACTTTTGACCGGTGCACCCAGAACAGCCCATATTACCCCCATTTTATCCAGTCTTCATTGGCTCCCAGTTAAATTCCGCATTGAGTTTAAGATTTCAGTCCTGAAATTCCGTGCATTGCATGGTGGGGCCCCTAACTACATCACTTATAGTCTTCAGGCGCAGCCTCTGGTCTTCAGGCCAGGGTCTTCTAAAGATCCCCAAAACTCGTTTTAAAACCCGTGGAGACCTGGCATTCCAGGCTATAGCTCCCAGACTGGCACAATTGGCACCAGTCCCTCCGTGGTCTTGACTGGGTTGACACTTTTAAGAAACATTTGAAAACTTATTTTTTTAGTAAAACTTTTAGTTAATGCACCTTTTAACTATCCATTTTAATTCACTTTGTATTCTTTTTATGATGTTGCCCCTGTTGTTTTAATTGAATTGTTGTTTTACTTCACCTATGTTTTGTACAGCGCTTTGTGATTTTATCTGTGAAAATAAAATGTACTTACTTGCTATTATGTCCACGAGGTACGTACTAGCTTAGCTAGGATTGCTAGCTTAATTGTTCTTTAAAGTATCATTTACCAACTCTGCTCTCTTGTTTTCATTATAAAAAACTGTACTTATTGAATGTAAATTGTTTGATTAACATAAACGCATAATGTCCAGCTTTATGATACTGTCAATGTCATCAAGCTAGCTTGTTGATTTTATATATTTTTAAGTTAAGGAGGACAGATGTCTGTTGAAAAAACATTTATTTGTATTCTTTTAAAGTTAGGCAAGTAAGATATATATATATATATATATATATATATATATATATATATATATATATATATATATATATATATATATATATATATATAGATTAATTTTATTCAGTTAATTAAGTTATTTCACTCAAAAAAATAGTTCTCCATGTATTTGTATCACTCTAATAAACACCCAATCAAATAAGAGTGAAAGAGTATAACAATCGATTCAAACTAATTTAAAAAAAAAAGCCAATTGGACTTGGCCCGTCCTGCCAAAAGGTATTTCTTTTTTTTTGGTGAGTTGGCAACACTAACGGTAATATTGAGTTTCTTAACACACAAAACAAATGTAAGTAGCAAGCATTATAGTATAAACAGAATTAGCTGAAGTGGCAAAAGCAAACCAAGATATAAAAAAATAAAGTGACCTTAGAGTTCAATTCAAAAAAAGCAGTAATCTGTCAATCATCCTTTTTTCCACGCTGGTAGGCAATGTTTGAAGTCTGCACAACACGTTTTGTTTAGGGAACAGTCAGTTTTTAAACATGTCACACAGCAGTTTCTCCATGGGAGTGTTTCCGATGGTCCTGTGAAAGAACAGCAGTTCGATGCGCTCGGAATTCACGAAGCGCAGCGACGGAAGGAGGAGAAGCAGCTTTCCAAACCTGAATTAAAAAAACACAAAAATATTGACTTTTTTTCAGTGTGCCAGTCATATAAAACTTCACAAACAATTTGATTAACAAATATTCGGGCCGTCAAAGTTAATGTGATGATGAGTTAACAAACGTTTCTTTTAAAAGTACTTTTATTTTTTTTATTGTCAGAGCCCACACTGACAGACAAACAAGTGACGAGACAGATTGATGCTGTAATTAGTGGCAGAATTAGTGAGGATAACTTAATTCAACATATTATTAATTTCAACAGATGGAAAACTACTCTATGACTTTAGCTCCAGACTTCTTCTGTTTGTTTGATACCGTCATTACTGCCACAGGTGGAGGGAAAGCGTATTACAACTGAGTACCGCTGCGACCCATACGGACCACAGCTGAGGAGCAGATATTTTTTAAATCCATCTAGGGCAGGGGTCACCAACCCTTTTGAAACCAAGAGCTACTTTTTGGGTACTGATTAATGCGAAGGGCTACCAGTTTGATACACACTTAAATAAATTGCCAGAAATAGCCAATTTGCTCAATTTACCTTTAACTCTCTGTTATTATTAATAATTAATGATATTTATCTTTGTGGAAACACTGATCATCGTAATGATTTCTCACAATAAATATATATAGAAACAGATAAATATCAATATGCAACACTTTATTTTTATATTTTCTCTAAGTGCACATTTTTCAAATTGAACATTTTCAAATGATCACTTCTAAGACAGTCTTGTGAAATCATAATATCCCATTTTAACTAGCTAGCCACTAACATTTTTTAACAAATCATTAATTACTTTGCACCATGTTTGTACAAATAATAACTCATAAAATACAAAAGTCAACTCTCAAATTTTTAAATAAATCATGTCACACTTTGAACTGGACACCAAATCTGTTATCTGTTTCTTTGTCAGTTAGTGAAGACCAAGTCTTTGAAATATTTTCTTGGATTTTCAAATTCTATTTGAGTTTTGTCTCTCTTAGAATTAAAAATGTCGAGCAAAGCGAGACCAGCTTGCTATGAAATAAATACAATTTAAAAAATAGAGACAGCTCACTGGTAAGTGCTGCTATTTGAGCTATTTTTAGAACAGGCCAGCGGGCTACTCATCTGGTCCTTACGGGCTACCTGGTGCCCGCGGCACCGCGTTGGTGACTCCTGATCTAGGGGAAACACTGCGATATAGTAATGCTGCCTGAGCCAATCAGTGGCCACAATACTGAACAGCACGCTCTAGATAGATAGATAGATAGATAGATAGATAGATAGATAGATAGATAGATAGATAGATAGATAGATAGATAGATAGATAGATAGATAGATAGTACTTTATTGATTCCTTCAGGAGAGTTCCCTCAGGAAAATTAAAATTCCAGCAGCAGTGTACAGAATTGAGATCGAATTTAAAAAGTAAAAAGTAAATGATGGAGGTATAAATGGATGTAAAATTAAAAATATAACAAAAGATTAAAGATAAAAAGCAACAATAAGAATAAAAATATAACAGTAAAGATAAGAATATAATTAGTGGCCAATACTACTGCAGTATAGGTATTTTTAGTCCATTTTGCTATTTTATGGTTGGAAATGCTTTATTTAGGACAAAAACAATTGTCCATTATGCTGTAAAAAATTTTTTTTAAATATATATGGTGGAGACGGGATAATTGAGGCGCGATGTGGCGAGGGACGACTTTAATTCCATTCTTTCCATTCCATCCTAGTGCTGAATAAGTCATGTTACCTGGCAGGTTGACTGGGGTAGTGCGAGCGAATGTGCTGTCCCAGCATCACATGGGACTGATCCTGAAGGTTCTCCACTTGTTCTGGATCTTTCAGACCACGTGTCTCTGTGGACAAGAGGAAAGACCAATGTAGGATGATCAGATACCCTAAGTTTGCTTTCATGGTCAGTTGCAAAACTCGAATCCCGTCATTAAAATCACATTTGGTTCCACTTAAGGGGAAGCATTTAGCATGAACACAAGAGGCAGACTGAGCTCCTCACCAGGCTTAAAGAGCACGATGGCTTTGAGGCAGGCGAACTCCGTGGGGTCGACGGCGAGGGCCTTAAAGCGACTGAAGACTTCCTGCAGGAGTCTGAGGTCCAGGCTTGTGTAGCTGGTCTTGCCCTGCATGCCTGGACAGAGGTCCGGCAGAGAGAGCAGAGGACAGCTGTCTAGTGGCAGAGACCACTGGATGGCACAAAGCAGGAAGAGCTCACTCCACGCCTCCTCCAGCAGGATCACCTGCAGGGAAAACACCCAAAAAGTCAATATCTGGATCATTCCTTTCTGTATAACACAAATTAAGACTGAAGTTTGGTCTCACCTGGTCTCTGAAAGGCAGGTTGGAAAAGACGGGCAGGTTCTTGGCCCACTTCACCGACATGAAAAGAAGCCTTGCTGAAGTCTCGTAAACGTTTTCCGAGGAGGACGGATAAAGTGCCATGTGATACTCTGAGGACGCGCGTTCTGGTTCGTTGCTGGTCACGTCGATGTTCTCGTCCACTGGAAGACAGAAGATAGGCGTCGCTTGAAACAAACATTTTGATTAGACAGTTGACATTTGTGTCAGAGACAAATCAGTTTGGCTAAATTGACAGAGATGGGTCAAACTGCGCGGGGAAGTTGTAGGCCAGTGGTGTCAAACGTACGGCCCGAGCACGAAGGAAGAGTGAGACGTTGGAGCAGACGAAAGCTGAGAGAGTGAGGTGAAAGTGGCTCGAAGCTATTTCGACATAAATGGAGTGCTTGCCCAAATAAACCGGAAAAAACGGGTAGTTGTGTACAAACAAAACATGTGGGCTAATGTTTTACAGATACTGTAATATGATTATTCATGTTTTTCAGTCAGTACAGATTGATGTTCTATCGCGGTGTTGGGCGTTACAAACTTAAACGTGTTTTGTACTGAAGTAGAAGCTAGCTTATCTCTTGCTTTAGTTAGCTTTTACGGCTAATACCGAAGCACGCTGATGTGTTCCTATGCTAGAAAAAGAGTGTCTCATTGTTTTCGCTTACAGTAACAATGTTGCTACAGCTTGGTTATTATACAGTTTACGGAAAGTAAATGAAGTTTTGTTGACAGTTTTTTAATGCATTTTTAAAGTGATTTAGAGGTAGAATTGATTACCCGCGTTAGATGGGTTGCTAGCCCCCCAAGAACATGCCGAGTTTTACATGTTAAAATGCAAAAATAACAACTGTTGTCTCCCATAATGATTGTGAACGATAGGCAACATTGTATTTAAATTTGCCCATTCATCTGTGCGCTGCGCTGGGCAAACCTACAAGAGCGTGCCAGGCGCGCACCACATTAAATCAGCTCATCCAGCACTCAACACACCTGTCGCTGATGAGCTTCCTGCCTTCTTAAGCCAGTGCAAACCTTCGTTCCGGGCCAGAACGTAGCGATCTGTTCCAGTACAGTAAGCCGACTCCTCAAGCTCTATGCAAACTTTCTCTCTGTGTTTCTCCCCCTCCGTGTTCATTTGTCCCGTGTCCCCCCCTTGTCGCCTTCCAGCCGCATACCTTCGTTCGCGCGTCACGAGCTGGGTGTCTCGTCTCCCCGTGTTCCTTCTGGTTCCCTGGCTGCACCTTGGATCTCGACCTCCCGCCTGTACACGGACCTTGACACCTCGCTATTTCCCCCGACTTCCTGCCTGTCTCACGGACCTCCAAGCCTGCCTTGCCCCTCTTGGACTTCCGCACCTCGCTCAACACTACCCGTAACATTCAACAGCTAATCACCACACATAGTCGCACACTACACATTTTGGATTATAACATTAACAGCAAAAAAAAAAAAGAGTCCTTACCGTCCTCGGGCTCCAGCTTGGCACAAGTCTCGGCCGTCATGAGGCTGGCCATGAAGCGATGGTTGTTCTGAGGGCTGACACAGCGTTGGGGCGGCACAGAGGACGTGATGGCGATGGACGACGTGATGTGCGGCCACGTGATGACGGAGCCGCTCGAGGAGGAAGACGAGGAGGACGAAATGGGCTCCCGCGTGGTCGCCAGGTGTTCCTTTTCCGGGTCCACGTCGATGGAGTCCAGACGCACCTGGGCGGTGCTGCGCGGCTGCCGCTCGTTCTGCACAGCTGCGGAAGCAACATCAAGGGTGAGTTTGATTGGGTGGACTTTTTTTGAAAAAGAATCCCAAAACACTTACCGTCTTTATTCATACCCGACTGTAAACACTTCTTCAGCCGGCACGCTTGGCACTGGTTCCGGTGAGCTTTGTCCACTGGACACATGCCCGTGCCTGCCTGACACCTGCAAGCCCACGCATACTGACATGTGTTTCCAATATTTTGCTGATATTGTGAAATAATTACATACAGTACACTGCAGTTTGAATAGAACATATTTTAGTATTCAAATTAAAAGCAACAATTTTAGACTGTTATTGATCCCCACACCATTTACTGCAAGACAGGGGCGAGCAACATTTCCTGGGCCTCCTGAAGGGCACCCACACTTGCTATGTTTACATGCACTAAAAACTCATTATTGCATTTATTTGGTTGAAACTAGGTTGTTTTTTTTAAACACCTTAAATATTTTTTTTTACTTTTCAAAGGTATGTTTAACAAATCTAGAATGCTGGCTCTACTCTATTTCATGCTGCCCTTTTTTTTCTTTTTTTTTTTGCTGCAGCTGTTACATATACTGTAATATTGTACATGGTGATAGGGATTTGTTATATATTGTCTATATTATTAAAAATATATAATATCAGTATATATTATATAGTGTATATATAATATGTAAATATTCCATATATGTTATATTTTATATTGCTACTATGGTACATTTTTTGTCTACTTTATACCTGCATTATCCTTTCCATCCTTACACATTCCATCCTTTGTAACTGAGCTACTGTGTGGAACAATTTCCCTTGTGGATCAATAAAGTTTGTCTAAGTCTAATATCTAGATTAAACCCCCTAAATAAATGTTTTGTTTAAAAAAAATAAAAAATAAACCCCATAATTTTTTACAAAAACATGACACCAAATTCAATATAAAGTGCCCTGCCCCCCAAAAAATTAAATAAATAATCATATAACCTGTCATTATGATTATAAATACTTTAAATTCCTTTACTTCAGAGTGTAAAGTAGACCTTTTCTAGTTTACTCAGAATTATCCTCAGTGGATAATACAAATCATATCAAATCTTCATTATTATGATGATTATATTATTATTTATGCAAAAACCTGGAAGTTAAGTCTCTTAAACCAAATGAAGCCTCTGTACCTTAACTTTAATCGAGGATCCTTGAACTCTCCACAATTATGGGCAATGAGTTGCACAAGTGAAACTTGTACATAACATTCACTATATTGCCACAAATGTATTTAATATATGTTTTACCTTTCTTCTATCACCTCCTCTGGTTCCAAAATGCTGGTGCTGTGTGTGAATGCTTCAAGGCAAGTTTTGATGACGTTAGGTGTAATGAACCATTTTGTATTTTTGACTATTCTTAATTTTATTCAAGAAACCTTATTATTGAATTTTTACATCTATTATATTTTTTTATTACCATTTACAATGTATTGTGTCATAACTTACATATTTTAAAAAAAAAATCTAACTATTCAGTGCCATGCAGCTAGGGCAGGGGCCGGCAACCCAAAATGTTGAAAGAGCCATATTGGACCAAAAATACAAAAATAAAAATCTGTCTGGAGCTGCAAAAAATTAAAAGCCTTATATAAGTGTTATAATGAAGGCAACACATGATGTAAGTGTCTATAATAGCTATATTAGCCTACTATCAAAATGACTATGTGTTGCAGGCTGACGCAAATCATCGTTGACAAAAATGTTGAAATGTAATATTTTTTCTACACATTTTTACAACATTGGAAAATATTAGTAAAACAGATGCTTCTCAGAGGGTGAGATAACTCCTGGAAATTACTGACTTAGAATGGCCAAAAGTATAGATGTGTGTGTTCAAGTTAAAGGAAACTCTAATGGATTAAGCACTTCACACAAGTCAATAACATCAACAAAGCTCACCTTTGTGCATTCACGTACAGTATAAAACATTTGGTGGACAAAACCAGACAAAGAAGGATTGGCATAAAACGTGTCTTTCTGTGGCAGCGTCAGAGAAAGTTGTGCATGTAAACAAACAGTGACTTCAAGGACCGCCAAAATTAGTAAGACAAAACGGCGCTCGCTAAATACTCCCATCAGTGAAGCATGTTTAATATAAACAGTGTGATTTCTAACTATTAGGTGTCATGTTTTTCCCCCTACAGAAACCATTTTAAAACAAAAAAAATGTTTCCCCTCATCTTTTTACATTTTCATACATTTTTGAAAAAGCTCCAGGGAGCCAATAGGGCAGCACTAAAGAGCCGCATGTGGTAATAAGTAATACGGACGAAAAACATTTTTAAGACGTTATATTATATATATATATATATATATATATATATATATTTATATATATATATATATATATATATATATATATATATATATATATATATATATATATATACACACATACACATATACATGCATATATATATATATATGTATATATATATATATATATATATATATATATATATATATATATATATATATATATATATATATATATATATATATATATATATATATATATATAATAATAATTTGATAATAAATGTGAATTGATATAATGGATTTGCACAATGTTACCAAAACAAATGAGGAATGATCTTACCTGTAAATGAGCCTCCTCCTCACACTGCGTTTGAAGAAGCCGCTGCAGCCGTTGCAGGCGTAAATGCCGTAGTGTTTCCCGCTGCTGGTGTCCCCGCACACCTTGCAGACCAGAGCTGGGCTGAGGGACTTTCCAGGGGCCGGACTTTTATCTGGTGGTGGGAGGGGGGGTCAAACACGATGGCAGAATGAGCAGAGAGGAATAGTGAGTGCCGTTCATTAAGTGGTTTTCTTTGAGTTGCGTCATATTTGGGTGTGTGCCTGCCATCCGCTGTCAATGAAGATGTCTTATTGAGCGGATTATTGGTTAGTAGTTTGATAATATATACATTCATTGGGGGGCCCTATTTTTGTGTAAAAAAAAGCGCATATAAAATGTCATATATTGCATGACAGAAGCTGCATATAAAAATTTTCAGCGAGCATATTTCTTGCCCCTTTCTGCCCTGTCACTGATAAAAAATATAATGGCAACTTTACTTTATTCTGTTATGTTGCGCTTGTAAGGAAGTCTTATTGGTTGTGTCAGGAAAGTTTAAATTTGTTATTTTTGTAGAAAGAAAAACTAATTATTGAACACATTTTTCCTCATCAATTAGTTTTTTTGGTACAAAATATGCATCAAATTTGATTTAAAAAAAATAATTTTGGCATTAAATAATAGGGGTGTCAAAAAAATAGATTTTCGAATGAATCGCGATTCTTATTTGTAACGGTTTTTAATGGATTAAAAATAACGTGTGAACTTTTTTGAATAAAATTTGGATTTGGGCAGCCATTTTAGCGATGGTGAGTTAAATTTTATGAAAAAAAAAAAAAGATTAAACCGTTCACTTTCCAAAAGTTGGTTTTAGTACGCAACAGGCATCAAATTAAATTCAAGTTTGATTTAAAAAAAAAAAATGCTGGATAGAATGAATCAAAACGTTTTGTAATGGGGGGGAGCTCGTAGATTTTGCTATGGGCTCCTGCATTTATAAATGTTAGTGATAAAAAACTAATGTATGCAACATTAATAATGCAACGTAATTTAATGAAATTTGCAGCTGGTGATCAGTAATTATTTAAAAAAATTACATATTTTCATTAATATCATTTGTGATACTTATCATTGGTAAAGAAACACCTTTGAGATGATAAGTAACCTACTGGACAAATATGTATGTTCCCACAAGCATGTTTTGTTTTATAAATTATTATTATTATAGTTTATTATTATTTTGTTTGGATTTATTTATTTATAAACCAAATGTAATTACTCCACTTTCACATTTATTATTATTCCACTCTTTTTTTTTGTTTAAATACCTGTATTTTTATTTTCAATCAAGTTTATGTATATTTGTCTTTTTAAAACTCCAGTAAATATCAAGTTAAAAAAAAAAATACATATATATATATATATATATATATATATATATATATATATATATATATATATATATATATATATACACATATATATATATAACAATATACATGAGTATGTTTTATTTTATTTTTATAAATAAATCTGAAAATGATGACGGTTTACTCCTTTTTTTCTCACCTCTAAAGGCCTTGTTTTGCACACCTGAAAACTATTCTCACCTCCTCTGCTGTCGTCCGTCCCGCCACTCCCGGTCGACTCCGCCGGAGAAGAAGACGACATCATGGATATCTTTGTCAGGTGATCCTCCATCATTTTTACACCCTAAATCTTCCTGCTTAATGATGACTGACGGAGGGGAAAAACTCTTCCCCCGGTCCTGTGCTGGTCCAGATATACAGTAGTATCTGGTATCGGCAGACAAAGTGTGCTTCCTTTTGGGAGTAAAAAAAAAAAAAGTGGGGGTATGGCAACCAGAGTGCACCTGAAGAGCCTCTACTGGGCTGTGGATTGTAGTGTGGAGATGTGAAGGGTCTCACACTTGTTGCACAGCTTCCGTGTCCTCCCACCGTCGTCCGTCACTGTCTGTGGGGGCTCATCGGTGGCAGCTCCTCAAAAGGGAGCTCAAGGGGAGGGGAGGTGGAGGGGGGTGCTGGGGATTAGCCCCAAGCGCTGTGTAAGCAGCACGCTTATTTGTCATCCTCTTAATCTTTACTGTTCATCTACTGGATCAATCAGTCACATTGCATAGACATTGGTGTTGCTAACGAGGGCTAAAAAATTTTCACTTCCGATACCATACCGATATTGTAAAAATGTAATTATAGAGTTAATTTTATCAGAAAATATTGTGATACTGTTACTGTTCAGGTAGAAGAAGACGGAACAGATGCAAGGACGTCGTTTTAGCTGTATTTATTAATGCACAGGAAATGAGGTGTGTAATTAATCCAAAATATGTATGATGTGCAACTATGTGAAGCGAGTATATGATGAGTGTTACCGGGAGTGTTGAGCGAGAGGCGGAATTCCAAGATAGGGCGAGGCAGGCTCGAAGGTCCAGAGACAGGCAAGAGGTCAGGGGCAAGAGCGAGGCGTCAAAGTCCGTGTCCAGGCGGGAGGTCGAGATCCAAAGAGGCAGCCAGGGAACCAGAGGGAATACGGGGGGACGAGACACACTGCTCGTGACCAGGAAACAGAGGAATGCTGCTGGATGGCGACAAGGGACACGAGACAAATGAACATGGAGGGGGAGAAACACAGAGAGAGAGAGAGTGCGCATAGAGCTAGAGACGAGTTGGCTTACTGTACGGAACAGGTAGCTACGTTCTGGCCCGGAACGCAGGTTTGCTCTGGCTTAAGAAGCCCAGGGAGCTCATCAGCGACAGGTGTGTTGAGTGCTGAATGCTTGCAGATTGATTGCAGCCGCCTGCTGCAGCTGGAGTGGCGAGCGCAGGTGCGCTCAGCGCAGCACATTACTTATACGTTTCTTATTTCAATCAAAAAACAATAATAGGGGTGTCAAAAAAATAGATTTTCGAAGGAATCGCAATTCTTATTTGTAACGATGTTTCTATTTAAAAAAAATGTAAATCGATTTTTTTTTGTTTTAATCTGTCCTGTCCAGCGTCTCAGGCAAATCATATTGTTGATGTACATCAGGGGTGCCCACACCTTTTCTGCAGGCGAGCTACTTTTCAATTGACCAAGTGGAGGGGATCTACCTCATTCATATATATAATTTATATTGATTTATTTATGAAAGAGACATTTTTGTTAACAAGTTAAAGGTGTTTAATGATAATACAAGCATGTTTAACACATATAGATTATTTTCTTTCATGAAGACAAGAATATAAGTTGGTGTATTACCTGATTCTGATGACTTGCAATCAGACAGTAGTGATGATATTGTCCGCATTTTCAAATGGAGGAGAAAAAAGTCCTCTTTTCTGTCCAATACCACATGGAAGTGGTTGGTTTTTGGCATGTTATTTGTCCAGCTTATATACTCGTTTTTATACACTTTACAAGAAATACATTGACAGCAAACTCCGTAGCTTGCTAGTTTGTTTGCGCTAGCTTCTGAGACTCTTATTTTGTTAGCGCAGGCCGGATGAAGCAGTGCTTTTATTGTGAAGACAGGAACTGTGCAGTCGGTCTTTAGAGTTTTGAGGGCAGGTACGGCGCGAGGGTCTGTTGAAATAAAAAGTGTTTCTCGCCTTCCTGTCGGTAATTTTTTCTTAATAATGAGCTCGCAGCTGCCAGCGTCATCTCACAAGACCCTCGGGTGCCGTGAATGTCAATCAAGTGACGTCTTAGTGAAGATTGATGATCGCAAATTTTTAGGTCTATTTCTATTTTTATTTTATTTTATATAAGGCGCACTGGATTATAGGGCGCATTAAAGGAGTCATATTATTTATTTATTTTTTCTAAATTGAATTCCTTGTGGTTATTTGGTCAAAATGTTGCATAGATGATGTTTTACAGATCATCTTCAAGCCGCTTTCTGACAGTCGCTTCAGGATGCGCCGTTTTGTGGGCGGTCTTATTTACGTGGCTCACCTTCGACAGCGTCTTCTCCCCGTCATCTTTGTTGTAGCGGTGTAGCGTGCAAGGACGGGAGTGGAAGAAGTGTCAAAAGATGGAGTTAACTGTTTTAATGACATTCAGACATCTCCTCATCCGGAAACAACAACAACGCCGGAAATGTGTCCCGTGAAAAAACGTCCGACCGGAACTCTAATAACTAAAGTTCCTTGGGTGAATGTAAACTCACTACACCAGTATGTTTTAGCGCTTTCATGGCGAGTTTACTGACAGATATAAGTTAGAACTTAATATTACGAATGCAACAGCGGAGGATGAATGTTCTATGACAAGAAGATGGAGAAAAAGAAGAAGCTTATCGACTCCGGTGTCGACACGGACTACAAAGGCGGACACTTGCAATTTTTCAGGATTTATGCAGATCCTAAATACACATTTATTTTCACAATCTTCCATTTTGCGGAAAAATTACGACAATTGCCCTGTTCTGGTGATGTATTGGTCAGATGAAGGCGACCTGAACAATCAGACTGTACTTGCATTGGACACATCAGATTTATATCCACATGTGGAAAAGGCCTGGGTCATATTTGAAAAAAAAATGGGAATGGTACTGATAGGCTCCAGCGACCCCAAACGGGACAAGCGGTAGAAAATGGATGGATGGATGGGAATGGTACTGTTCACATTGGCATGAAAAAATCTGTTACATCTCAAAATGGACAAAAATAATTGGAACGGACCTGCAGTGTGAACATAGCCTGATATTTATCCGATGCAACTGCAGTCTAAATGATCAGCTCGAGTTCATCCGACCTATAAGTCATCAGAAAACGACAATTGTCATAAAATTTGGTGGGGAAAATATATACTGTGGACTAGGGTTGTCCCGATACCAACATTTTGGTACCGTTGCCAAATGTGATTATATATACTGTATATATATATATATATACTGTATATATCCACTACCGTTCAAAAGTTTGGGGTCACATTGAAATGTCCTTATTTTTGAAGGAAAAGCACTGTACTTTTCAATGAAGATAACTTTAAACTAGTCTTAACTTTAAAGAAATACACTCTATACATTGCTAATGTGGTAAATGACTATTCTAGCTGCAAATGTCTGGTTTTTGGTGCAATATCTACATAGGTGTATAGAGGCCCATTTCCAGCAACTATCACTCCAGTGTTCTAATGGTACAATGTGTTTGCTCATTGGCTCAGAAGGCTAATTGATGATTAGAAAACCCTTGTGCAATCATGTTCACACATCTGAAAACAGTTTAGCTCGTTACAGACGCTACAAAACTGACCTTCCTTTGAGCAGATTGAGTTTCTGGAGCATCACATTTGTGGGGTAAATTAAACGCTCAAAATGGCCAGAAAAAGAGAACTTTCATCTGAAACTCGACAGTCTATTCTTGTTCTTAGAAATGAAGGCTATTCCACAAAATTGTTTGGGTGTCCCCAAACTTTTGAACGGTAGTGTATATATTTGGCAGTAATTACAGCCTTAAGTATGTTTGAATATGATGCCACAAGCTTGGCACATCTATCTTTGGGCAGTGTCATCTATTCCTCTTTGCAGCACCTCTCAAGCTCCATCAGGTTGGATGAGAAGCATTGGTTTTCATCCAGGATGTCTCTGTACATTGCTGTATTCATCTTAGTCTAGTCAGGGAGGTGACCAAGAACCCGATGGTCACTCTGTCAGAGCTACAGCATTCCTCTGTGGAGAGTGGAGAACCTTCCAGAAGGACAACCGTCTCTGCAGCAACCCATCAATCAGGCCTGTATGGTATAGTGGCCAGACGGAAGCCATTTCTTAGTAAAAAGTTTACCAAACTGAACGACTCTCAGACCATAAGAAACAAAATGATCTGGTCTGATGAGACAAAGATTGAAGTCTTAGCTGTGATTGCCAGGCGTCATGTTTGGAGGAAACCAGGCACCACTCATCACCAGGCCAATACCATCCCTGCAGTGAAACATGGTGGTGGCAGCATCATGCTGTGGGGGTGTTTTTCAGCGGCAGGAACTGCTTGACTGGTCAGGATAGAGGGAAATATGAATGCAGCAATGTACAGGGACATCGTGGATGAAAAACAATGCTTCTCATCCAACCTCATGGAGCTTGAGAGGTGCTGCAAAGGGAAATGGGCGACACTGCCCAAAGATAGGTGTGCCAAGCTTGTGGCATCGTATTCTAAAAGACTTGAGGCTGTAATTTCTGCCAAGGGTGTACAAACAAAGTATTGCGCAACGGCTTTGAATACTTACAATATGTACATGCGATTTGTTAGTCTTTTAATTTCAATACATTTGCAAATTGTTTTAAAAAAAAAACCTTTTCGCATTGTCATCATCGGGTATTGTCTGTAGAATTTTGAGGACAAAAATGAATTTATTCCATTTTGGAATATGGCTGAAACATAACAACATGTGGAATAAGTGAAGCGCTGTGAATACTTTCCAAATGGACTGTCTATACCCAACGCGCTTTACATTAAACATCACATTCACCCATTCACACACTGATGCCATGCAAAGCGCTAACCACAACGGGTAGTTTTAGTCAGTCTTTAACGAAATGACCGGTTTGTAACTTAAATCTATGCTCGTAACTTAAAGCAGAGAGAAAGCTCTTATTTCAAAACACTTGTTAGTCGAGGTACTACTGTACTTTTAAATATCTTTCCACTAGAACAATGATTCTCAAACTCTGGTGCCATCTAGTGGTACGCCGAAGATTCCCTTGAATAAAGTACAGCGTTTTATTTTTCTATATTCAAACACAAGGTTATTGTTCAAACTGTGTGTATTGTTACAGTGGGCAAAAATATTAAAGGCCTACTGAAATAAATTTTTTTTATTTAAACGGGGATAGCAGATCTATTCTATGTGTCATACTTGATCATTTCGCGATATTGCCATATTTTTGCTGAAAGGATTTAGTATAGAACAACGACGATAAAGATTGCAACTTTTGGTATCTGATAAAAAAAAGGCTTGCCCCTACCAGAAGTAGCGTGACGTAGTCAGTTGAACATATGCAAAGTTCCCTATTGTTTACAATGATGGCCGCATGAAGTGAGAGAGATTCGGACCGAGAAAGCGACAATTTACCCATTAATTTGAGCGAGGATGAAAGATTTGTGGATGAGTAAAGTGCAAGTGAAGGACTAGTGGGGAGTTGAAGCTATTCAGATAGGGAAGATGCTGTGAGAGCCGGGGGTGACCTGATATTCAGCTGGGAATGACTACAACAGTAAATAAACACAAGACATATATATACTCTCTTAGCCACAACACAACCAGGCTTATATTTAATATGCCACAAATTAATCCTGCATAAAAACACCTGCGTGTTTGTTATGCTAGCTCCTAGCTCCTCTGCTAGCTCCTAGCTCCATAGAACACGCCAATACAATTCAAACACCTGATCAACACACACAATCACTCAGCCCAAAAGACCGTTCACCTAACCCAAGGTTCATAAAGCTTATATATTTTTAAAAAGTTACGTACGTGACGCGCACATACGGTCAAGCTATCAAATGTTTAGCAGCCAAGGCTGCATACTCACGGTACCTGATATTCAGCTGGGAATGACTACAACAGTAAATAAACACAATACATATATATACTCTATTAGCCACAACACAACCAGGCTTATATTTAATATGCCACAAATTAATCCTGCATAAAAACACCTGCGTGTTTGTTATGCTAGCTCCTAGCTCCTCTGCTAGCTCCTAGCTCCATAGAACACGCCAATACAATTCAAACACCTGATCAACACACACAATCACTCAGCCCAAAAGACCGTTCACCTAACCCAAGGTTCATAAAGCTTATATATTTTTAAAAAGTTACGTACGTGACGCGCACATACGGTCAAGCTATCAAATGTTTAGCAGCCAAGGCTGCATACTCACGGTACCTGATATTCAGCTGGGAATGACTACAACAGTAAATAAACACAAGACATATATATACTCTATTAGCCACAACACAACCAGGCTTATATTTAATATGCCACAAATTAATCCTGCATAAAAACACCTGCGTGTTTGTTATGCTAGCTCCTAGCTCCTATGCTAGCTCCTAGCTCCATAGAACACGCCAATACAATTCAAACACCTGATCAACACACACAATCACTCAGCCCAAAAGACCGTTCACCTAACCCAAGGTTCATAAAGCTTATATATTTTTAAAAAGTTACGTACGTGACGCGCACGTACGGTCAAGCTTTCAAATGTTTAGCAGCCAAGGCTGCATACTCACGGTACCTGGTATTCAGCTGGGAATGACTAAAACAGTAAATAAACACAAGACATATATTTACTCTATTAGCCACAACACAACCAGGCTTATATTTAATATGCCACAAATTAATCCTGCATAAAAACACCTAAGTCTTTGTTATGCTAACTCCTAGCTCCTATGCTAGCTCCTAGCTCCATAGAACACGCCAGTACAATTCAAACACCTGATCAACACACACAATCACTCAGCCCAAAAGACCGTTCACCTAACCCAAGGTTCATAAAGCTTATATATTTAAAAAAAAGTTACGTACATACGCAAAAAAAAGTTGCGCACATACGGTCAAGCGATCAAATGTTTAGAAGCCAAAGCTGCATACTCACAGTAGCACGTCTGCGTCTTTGTCATCCAAATCAAAGTAATCCTGGTAAGAGTCTGTGTTGTCCCAGTTCTCTACAGGCGTCTGTGTACCGAAGTCAAAAGTCCTCCTGGTTAGAGTCTCTGTTATCCGAGTTCTTCCATCTTGACTGCATCTTTCGGGAATGTAAACAAAGAAGCGCCGGCTGTGTACTGTTGTTGCTGACTACGTTCGAAAAATACGTCCATTTCGCACCGACAACTTTCTTCTTTGCTTGCTCAGCTTCCTTCTCCATAATGCAATGAACACGATTGCAACAGATTCACGGACACAGATGTCCAGAATACTGTGGAATTATGAAATGAAAACAGAGCTTTTTCGTATTGGCTTCAATGTGGAAGGCATACCCGTGTTCCCGGTCTACGTCACGCGCATACGTCATCCTCAGAGGCGTTTCGAACTGGAAGTTTAGCTGCAAATTTAAAATGTCACTTTATAAGTTAACCCGGCCGTATTGGCATGTGTTATAATGTTAAGATTTCATCATTGATATATAAACTATCAGACTGCGTGGTCGGTAGTAGTGGGTTTCAGTAGGCCTTTAAATATACGGATTACATTTTTAAAAAAAACTCTGCCTTGTTTTTAATGGATACTTAAAATACTTATGTGTTTTAATGTTGGTCATAACTTGGAGAGTTACGTTTTTTTTAGGTGGTACTTGTTAAAAAAATTTAAAAAAAGTTTGAGATCCACAAGTCAGCTCTATTCAGATATGACAAGAAAGTATGTTTTAAATTATCTCTCTGCTTGATCATTCATGCTCCTTAATAATAAATGGAGCATCCCTGAGAGCTCAATTCACATTCAAATTCATATCAGTGCCCCTGTGACCATTCACCTCATGCTGCAAGGGGGGAGCAGGTGCGCTCCCTACAGTTTGTCCAAAACAAAATGGACCTTAATAGTCGGCGCCTGAGCAAAGAATGTAAAGCAATCCCTCAGATCAAATACAGAGCAGGAGACATGATTAATGTCAATATAATAACGTGGACATCATTTGAGCTCGCTCTTGAACACAGAGACTGAAGAGAGGAAGCACTGATGACACTTTTCAGGTTTCAAGTTACACCTCTTGTGTGGGTGGGAAAAAAGTAGCGTCTTATAGTGCGGAATTTACGATACTTACACATACAAAGTCTCCCAGGCAGAAGCATATTAGAAAGTATCCAGTAACATATGTGTCCGCATTCAATTTACTTTGTCATGAGCTTAACTTCATGAATTGTTGTGACAAAAATCAATAATGACCATAAATTCCACTGTAAGATTTCAGATCAAAAAGTACTACTTTCCAAACAAATCCGCACACATTCACAACATTTTGCATTAAATTTGAAAGAAAAGTTGCTGGCAACAATTTCATAAAGTTTTGCAACAATCCAAATATCAAACTTTGAAGTGTCGTGGGGTCAAGCTTTTCCTTACACTCCCTGGAGACAATAATCAATAATTGCCTTACGTGGACTGTCAAGTTATCGATTGGCTATATTTTCATTGACAGCAAAAGTTAAAAGACGTGTTGCTTTGGAAAGGCCGTGTCTACGTTTTCTACCACTCCACTGTTAAACTCGCATGCCGAGCAAATTTTGTGTCGATGTCAGCAAGTTTTAAATCAGTCCAATAACAAGGCCTGGATAAAAGCTCAAAAACAAGGTGGAGAGCAGTTAAGTAGATTAGGGTTTGACCACATTTTGTCTGCCTGAACACCAGTCAATAGAATACAAGGGGGGGGGGGGAAGAGGCACAATTAGCTCAAAAGATTAAAAGAGCAGTGAAGACACGCTTCTTGAGGGCATCTTTGGCCATATGGTGACTACTTTTTCATCCTTGGCCGCCGCACTGTTGACCTTTTGTGAGATTTACCACTTAATTAGTCTTCTGAGGTCAGCGGTCCAAAGTCGTTCTGCATGGATTCCCCTAATTACACACTGATTACTGACGGATGACATGGTATCATTCACCTTTTGGCAAATGAAATCCCTGTCTGTACTTTTTTTTTCACAAACAAAAGTAATGACTAAACAATAGGACAAGGTTGTAGTTGTTCTAACCTAGGGATCTCCAAAGTGTGGCCGGTGGGTATTTTTTTTTATTTTTTTTTTTTTTATTGGCCCGAGGCACATTCTAAAAATACTATTAACAAAAAGTGTACACGTAACAAGAAAAGGTTACTATATTCCCCCCCCAAAAAATTCTAAGTGTAATATTTTTATTAGAGATGTCCGATAATATCGGACTGCTGATATTATCGGCCGATAAATGCTTTAAAATGTAATTACGAAAATTATCGGTATCGGTTACAAAAAGTAAAATGTATCACTTTTTAAAACGCCGCTGTACGGAGTGGTACACTGACGTAGGGAGAAGTACAGAGCAGTTGTGTCTCCCATTTATACTTGCCAACCCTCACGATTTTCCCGGGAGACTCCCGAATTTCAGTGCCCCTCCCGAAAATCTCCCGGGGCAACCATTCTCCCGAATTTCTCCCGATTTCCACACAGACAACAATATTGGGGGCGTGCCTTAAAGGCACTTCCTTTGCGTGCCGGCCTAATCACATATCTATGGCTTTTCACACACACAAGTGAATGCAAGGCATTCTTGGTCAACAGCCATACAGGTCACACTGAGGGGGGCCGTATAAACAACTTTAACACTGTTACAAATATGCGCCACACTGTGAACCCACACCAAACAAGAATGACAAACACATTTCGGGAGAACATCCGCACCGTAACACAACAGAACAAATACCCAGAACCCCTTGCAGCACTAACTCTTCCGGGACACTACAATTTACACCCCCCGCTACCCCCCTCCCCCTCAACCCCGCCCACCTCAACCTCCTCATGCTCTCTCAAGGAGAGCATGTCCCAAATTCCAAGCTGCTGTTTTGAGGCATGTTTAAAAAAAATAATGCACTTTGTGACTTCAATAATAAATATGGCAGTGCCATGTTGGCATTTTTTTCCATAACTTGAGTTGATTTATTTTGCAGAACCTTGTTACATTGTTTCATGCATCCAGCGGGGCATCACAACAAAATTAGGCATAATAATGTGTTAAATCCACGACTGTATATATCGGTATCAGTTGATATCGGAATCGGTAATTAAGAGTTGGACAATATCGGACATAGTTAATTTTTATTACACTTTATTATTTTTTTAATTTTTTTTAATAAAGGTTGACTATAAAAAACACTGAAGCTGTAATTTCTTTAAAAAATAATGATGAATCAAAATCAATGTTGTTATGAATTATTGACCTATTAAAGCAGGGATGTCAAGCTCGTTTTCATTGAGGGCCACGTGGCAGTTATGGCTGCCATCAGAGGGCCGCTTGTAACAGCAAATAATGTATGAATTGGTCTCTGGATGTCATTATTAAGTATATCAATTGTTTTACGTATACTGTCGATTTTACAGTCAAAACTTTACATTTACAAAATTTGACTGTAAAATATAGTGTTTCTGGTTTTTTTGCAACATTTTACAGTACATGGAGAAACAGTACCACTGTTTTTTGGAGGGGGGTTTTAGGGAAAAAGCTGGCAGATTAGTTGCCAGAATTTTTATGTTAAATTTACGTTGTTTTTTTACAACATTATATTGTTAATGGAAAAACAGTACAAGTTATGTTTTTATTCTGGCAACTTAGCTGCCAGTTTTTCTACCATAAAAACAACTGTACCCTCTTTCCAGTTACAGTAATACACCGTTACAAACAACAACCGTAGAGTTTACAGTCAATAACTGGCAGCTCAGGCAACAGAATTTTAACGCAAAAAACAGTAGTAGTTCTTTTTCAATTTACAGTAATACGCTGTAAAGAACAACGTAAAATGTATTGTCATTTTTATTAATTTGATGGGTAGTTTGCTGTTAAGTATTTTTATTTATTTTTATTTAGACAAAAAATGTTTAGTAAGTATGATAACATACTGTAATATTTGTTGCAATACTGGTGTGACGATCTGTCACTTAATTTCTGTTTGTTTCCTTGTTTTTGTATTTACTTCCCATCAGTGCTCTTATTTTGTTCCATTTCCTGTTTGTCTCTGAGCACTGTTTGATCACTCGCCTGCCGTTGATTGGCAGGTGCACACCTGCTGCCAATCAGCATGTTCTATTTATGCGTGTCTCGAGCACTCCTCAGTGCTCGAAGATCGCTTTGTGTTTGTTTCTGTACATGCAAGACTGCTTTCATCTCTGTTTTATGAGATTAAAACTCATCTTACCTCCTCGTTGCTCTCCTGGTTCCTGCATCTTGGGGTCACAAACAATTGCAGCCATGCGAGTTCCTCACAATTGAATTCTACTAAAGTTTAAAAGGCATGCAATTTCAAGCAGTACATATATTTTTTCTGTCAAAATGAAAAAAAAATCAATTAAATTTAGTGAGAAAATATTAAGTACTTTATTAACACATGTAATTTACAGGTGTTTGCGGGCCAGATAAAATGATGTCGCGGGCCAGATCTGGCCCCTGGGCCTTGAGTTTGACACCTGTGCATTGAAGGCACTAATTACTTTACATCAAATATTACACTTTGACATTTTTGGGGGGGGGAATATTGGATATTTTGTGAGTTATGTAAAATGCAAAGTTTTCTATGACAAAAAGGGCACAAACAAATTCATGAAAAAATAATAATTTATGTTTTACAGTTAGAGCTGAAGTTGATCTAGAGATTTGCGTGTTGAAAGAAAAAAAAATTGTATGACTTATTTTTAACACTTTTATGAGTGGGACCTTTTGAATCCCCAATAATTTTAATGGGATTTTTATTTTTTAAATGTCATTGCTCAAAAAAATAATAAGGAATACAAATCATTGTTGTTATGAATTATTGACATGTTTAAAGCTCCAAATACGCCACACCAAATATTCCCCTTTGAACATCTTTTTGGGGAAAATATTGCATATTTTGTGGTTTTGCAATTTAAAAAAAACAAGGTTGAAGTTAACTTGAAGTTAATCTAGAGATTTAAGCATTAAATGAAAAAACATAAAAAATAAAAATAACACATGATTTTTTTGCAGTTTTTACAGTGCATTTGGAAAATATTCACAGCGCTTCACTTTTGCCACATTTTGTTATTGCACAGCTTTTTTTCTGAAATTAAATAAATAAATTTTTGTCCTCAAAATTCAACACACAATACCCCTTAACGACAATGCGAAAAGTATTAATTGTTTTAAATTCTTGCAAATATATTAAAACTAAAAAATAAGTAGTCACAGCATTTGCTCAATACTTTGTTGATGCACCTTTGGCAGCAATTACAGCCTCAAGTATTTTTTAATAATGTAAATACGATGCCACAAGCTTGGCACACCTATCTTTGGGCAGTGTGGCCCATTCCTCTTTGCGGCACCTCTCGAGCTTCATCAGGTTGCATAGGAAGCGTTGTTTTCATCCAGGATGTAATGCATTCATAACAAAATGTGGAAAAAGTACAGCGCTGTGAATACTTTCCGGATGCACTGTATATGGTATTCTCGGGTGTTTCCAAGACGATGTCACAAATCCTTAAAAAAAACACCACCTGTGGAGTTTGTAAATCAATCCTGTCACAAAGCGGGAAGTGTTACTTGCAGCGTGACCCCAAGATGCAGAGAACAACAATCGGAATGCAGGTAAAGATGTTATTTAATATATCAAAAAAAGCCAGTGAAGTTGGAAAGTGTACAGGGAAGTACACAGGAAGTTGAAACTAAAAATAAGAGCGCTGCACAGAACACAACAAACTTAGCAACACAAGACAAAGTCCCAAGCAAGTTAGTGTACTATCCAATCAGACGGTTTATATAATTGACAACTAATTCATCTAATTTCTACACTTGTCCGGGATGTACCCCGCCTTCCGCCCGAATGCAGCTGAGATAGGCTCCAGCACCCCCCGCGACCCTGAAAGGGACAAGCAGTAGAAAATGGATGAAAAAAAAAACGAGCTGCAAGCCAGACCACAATTTGGACACCCCTAATACTGTACAGATATGATAATATTAGAGGAAAAACTAAATAATTACCACAGCAATAACAATACACTGCAGTTAATACGGTGCCAAAATTTGAGTTAACTAGATTAAAGTGTGAAATGCCACTTATACCGACATCTGAATATATTCGCTGGAGTCATGAATTATGCAGCATTCATTTTCTTAATATTTACCTGTCTTGCCTTTTAATATCCTTGGCAAAGGATCTTATGAATGATCATAGAACTACTTCATTATTTATCAAAATAACCTCAGTTATTTCAAATCAAATTAAACTTTATTTATATGGCACTTTTCATACACAGGCAAGTGAGTTTGAGTTTTGAGTTTATTTTGGACACGCATGCATACAACATGACACACCACAATTTTCAGTTTCTTTATTCAACATGTTTGAAAAGGAGTAGGAAGAAGCAGAGCTTATATAATCCTACCCCTTTTCCTTTACATACACTACCGTTCAAAAGTTTGGGGTCACCCAAACAATTTTGTGGAATAGCCTTCATTTCTAAGAACAAGAATAGACTGTCGAGTTTCAGATGAAAGTTCTCTTTTTCTGGCCATTTTGAGCGTTTAATTGACCCCACAAATGTGATGCTCCAGAAACTCAATCTGTTCAAAGAAAGGTCAGTTTTGTAGCTTCTGTAACGAGCTAAACTGTTTTCAGATGTGTGAACATGATTGCACAATGGTTTTCTAATCATCAATTAGCCTTCTGAGCCAATGAGCAAACACATTGTACCATTAGAACACTGGAGTGATAGTTGCTGGAAATGGGCCTCTATACACCTATGTAGATATTGCACCAAAAACCAGACATTTGCAGCTAGAATAGTCATTTACCACATTAGCAATGTATAGAGTGTATTTCTTTAAAGTTAAGAATAGTTTAAAGTTATCTTCATTGAAAAGTACAGTGATTTTCCTTCAAAAATAAGGACATTTCAATGTGACCCCAAACTTTTGAACAGTAGTGTAGCAGTTGCTAACACTTTTATTATGGATACACTAATAATCACCTAATAATGCAATATGAATCTACTTGACATTATTGCTTATTGTGTGGGCAGGACTTGAACCTGTCCAGCCTGCAGAGGGACAGACACACAGTCCATACGTCAACAATGGACAAGACGGTGGCAGCAGCAGGCAGAGTTGGAGGTGAGGACGTGCTTACACGAGCAGGCCATAGATTATGGCAAGACATATAGATTAGCAGGGGAGCAGTCTAATATTAGGATTCAAAGAATGATTAGAGGAGTTGAGTTATGTAATGATTAATGATTCATAATGGACTTTGAGAAGACGTCTAATGAGGTAGGGAGGGGATCTACGGCAGGGGTGTCCAAAGTGCGGTCGGGGGCGCCCCGTAACATTTTTTTTTTTTTTACATTCGAAAAACACTACTTTTAAAAAAACAGGTGGAATGTAACATTGTACATGGTAATTGGGATTTGTTATACACTACCGTTCAAAAGTTTGGGGTCACATTGAAATGTCCTTATTTTTGAAGGAAAAGCACTGTACTTTTCAATGAAGATAACTTTAAACTAGTCTTAACTTTAAAGAAATACACTCTATACATTGCTAATGTGGTAAATGACTATTCTAGCTGCAAATGTCTGGTTTTTGGTGCAATATCTACATAGGTGTATAGAGGCCCATTTCCAGCAACTATCACTCCTGTGTTCTAATGGTACAATGTGTTTGCTCATTGGCTCAGAAGGCTAATTGATGATTAGAAAACCCTTGTGCAATCATGTTCACACATCTGAAAACAGTTTAGCTCGTTACAGAAGCTACAAAACTGACCTTGAGTTTCTGGAGCATCACATTTGTGGGGTCAATTAAACGCTCAAAATGGCCAGAAAAAGAGAACTTTCATCTGAAACTCGACAGTCTATTCTTGTTCTTAGAAATGAAGGCTATTCCACAAAATTGTTTGGGTGACCCCAAACTTTTGAACGGTAGTGTATATTGTATATATTATATAAAAATATGATATCATATAATAATCTAATATATCAGTATATATTATATACTGCATAGAGATGTCCGATAATGGATTTTTTGCCGATATCCAATATTCCAATATTGTCCAACTATTAATAACCGATTCCGATATCATCCGATACCGATATATGCAGTCGTGGAATTAACACATTATTATGCCTAATTTTGTTGTGATGCCCCGCTGGATGCATTAAACAATGTAACAAGGTTTTCCAAAATAAATCAACTGAAGTTATGGAAAATGCCAACATGGCACTGCCATATTTATTATTGAAGTCACAAAGTGCATTATTTTTTTAACATGCCTCAAAACAGCAACTTGGAATTTGGGACATGCTCTCCCTGAGAGAGCATGAGGAGGTTGAGGTGGGCAGGGTTGGGGGGCGGGGTGGGTGTGGGGGGTAGCGGGGGTGTATATTGTAGCGTCCCGGGGGAGTTAGTGCTGCAAGGGGTTCTGAGTATTTGTTCTGTTGTGTTTATGTTGTGTTACGGTGCGGATGTTCTCCCGAAATGTGTTTGTCATTCTTGTTTGGTGTGGGTTCACAGTGTGGCGCATATTTGTAACAGTGTTAAACTTGTTTATACGGCAACCCTCAGTGTGACCTGTATGGCTGTTGACCAAGTATGCCTTGCATTCACTTGTGTGTGTAAAAAGCCGTAGATATTATGTGACTGGGCCGGCACGCAAAGGCAGTGCCATTAAGGTTCATTGGCGCTCTGTACTTCTCCCTACGTCCGTGTACCACTCCGTACAGCGGCGGTTTAAAAAGTCATACATTTTACTTTTTGAAACTGATACCGATCATTTCCGATATTACATTTTAAAGCATTTATCTCTAAATATAACTGAGTGGACCAATCACATCAAAAAAGACAAACATTAATCTTTCCTTTACTTTTCAAGCAACATACTCCAACCACAGGAGGGTTGCCATGGATCATGGAGGGAACTCAAGGATGAGTGTGTGTGTGTGTGTGTGTGTGTGTGTGTGTGTGTGTGTGTGTGTGTGTGTGTGTGTGTGTGTGTGTGTGTGTGTGTGTGTGTGTGTGTGTGTGTGTGTGTGTGTGTGTGTGTGTGTGTGTGTGTGTGTGTGTGTGTGTGGAGATGAAGGGCTGTTAAATCTGATCTGACCAGTGCTGACTGCAGCATTGTGGTCGCATCCTTCCATCAGCTGTCTTGTGTGTGCGTGTGCGTGTGTGTGTGTGTGCGTGTGTGTGTGTGTGTGTGTGTGTGTGTGTGTGTGTGTGTGTGTGTGTGCGTCTACACGTATGTGTGTGTGTTATATAACTCTATGATAAATCTTCCTTTGGGATCTGACTGTGGAAACTGAGCCTCTTATGTTTGTCAGGTGTGTCTGACAGCAGATCTTCATCTTACACATCAATCAGCTCAGTGGATGTTGACATGAACAGACAATCTATGGACTCAAATGAGTTAACTATTGATCAGTTAATGATCAGTTTATTGGATAAGGAGCCATATTTGGTGAATATATTTTTTTTAAAGGGGGGGAAACAATTGTTATACTATTTGAATCGAATCTAAATCTACTTAGATGCATGTTTTAAGGGTCAAGTGGGACACAATGAAATTAATAAATCAATCTTTATATTAGTCATATTTAATACTTAAATGGGTCAATAATTAATTGACATTTGAATTAAATAAATTAAAGTGTGATATCAAATGTGTCATTAATTTATTGTAAAATTATATTTAATTATTTAAATATGTTATACATTATTTACCTAATTATTTCAATTCAAATTATTATTTTACAATTTAATTAATTATTTCACAATTTAATTGATTATTTAAATATTAATTACTTATTTGTGTGAAGCAATTGTTATACTATTGGAATCAAATCTAAATGTACTTAGATGCATGTTTTAAGGGTCAAGTGGCACAATCCCTCATTTACCTTATCATCACAGCCATTTATAAAAAATACAATAAAAACATTAAAAAAATGAACAATAGTGTCACAGTGGCTTACACTTGCATCGCATCTCATAAGCTTGACAACACATGGTGTCCAATATTTTCCACAAAGATTTTAAAAAAAGTCATATTTTTGGTTCATTTAATAGTTAAAACAAATTTGAATAATGGATCCCATATTCCAATATATGACTCATTATTATCTAAACTAAATGCGTTTTTTTCTAGTGATATCATCTCCATAGCTTGTGTGTAACAGTCAGTATGAGTAATAATAACATTTTGAAATAAATGATTTAATTGTGAAATATTTTTGAGGTAATTGATTAAGTACAGTATTGGAATAAATGATTAAATAGTTCAATAAATTGTACATTAAGTTAATTGAGAACACATCTAATATAACACATTTATTTACTTCATTGTCATTTTGGTTATTGACAGTAACCAAGGCAGAAGCGTATTCGAATGAATCCACTAACAAACATGTGGGCATCATTCAACTTACTGTGTCATGCACTTCACTCAATGAATTATTCTGGCCCTCATGTGTTGACAAAAAAATAAAAAAATTTGCCACCCTACTTCAATTTAAAGACAGCATAAATCCATTATTATTTCATACTAACTATTGTTCTCTAAGTAATTTAACTCCCCGCGACCCGACCTCGGATAAGCGGAAGAAGATGGATGGATGGATGGATGGAAGTTTTTTTCTAACATTCCACTCTACAAAAGTGTGTATCGGATCAATATCGGTATCGGCCAATACTCAAGGCTCCAATATCGGTATTATATCAGACTTTAAAAAAGTTGTATCAGGACACAACGATTATTGTTATTTGCGCTAATTAAAGGAACTTTGTTACAGTATTAACATTTTTTGTGTTTCACCCTTAAAATCACTGTTTGGCCCACGGCCCTTCGACTTTATTTTCGGTGGGAGGCAAAATGTTTGGGAACCCCTGGGCTATAGGCTACTAAGAGCCAGCAGCTACACAACAGCTCACAAGCTAGAAAAGCGTAAAAAAATGTCCTTAATTGAGCACTACTTCTGTCTAAACAGCGCGTTTGTCAATATAAAGAAGTATCAAATTATTACAGTTGCATAATACTTACGCAGAAGCGTACTAGAAAGTATCCAGTAACAAATGTGTCCGCATCATTTAACTTATGGCATCATGAGCATATTTTAATGAATTAGTGTGGTCACTAGGGGTCAGCAAAATACAACAACCACTGTTAAAAAGATCTATACAAAGTCGTAACTATAATTAAGATTTTTACACGCGTTCACTTTCATGCAATCTTCGGTTTAGCATGGGGTGAAGGCCCTTTTGGAGTTGTTTGTGTGTGGGCTATGTCCCTGATGCTGACCAATTAAACATCTTGACAGTTTAATAGCAGAAATGATGGTAATGTTCCATGACTTAGTTCCTAGCTCTGGGCCTCACGGACCATCAAGCAGCTTACTATAGAACCGGAGGCCTCTCTGACGGTACAAGCAGGCCTGCCCGGTACAAGCAACTCTCCCCGTGTCCTGACCTAGATCTCTGACAGTAAACAGCTGCTTCCTAAAGCGACGTTGTGCTGCCATCAGCAGAACGGCCAGGAGAGATAATCGTCAGATTGGACCTTAGCTGAGCCTCTTGACGCAGCTCAGTGCCCTGCGGTTTGTTTAGGCCATCCTCAAAACTGCTGCTACTGTTTTAGTTTTTTATATATTCTCTTACATGAAAGCTTGCTGATTGATTGATTGGATTGATTGAAACTTTTATTAGTAGATTGCACAGTATAGTACATGTTCCGTACAATTGACCACTAAATGGTAACACCCGAATAAGTTTTTCAACTTGTTTAAGTCGGGGTCCAAGTAAATCAATTCATGGTAAACAAATGACTGCCAGAGTGTGCATCTGTTGGATTAAGGAGGCACTAGACTTTTTATTTTTTGTTTTAAACCAGAGGTGTCCAAACCAAGGCCCGCGGTCCAAGTGCGGCCCACGAGGTCCTCAGATTGGCCCGCGAGACGTCATGAGTTTAGGAATCTTGCATGAGAGTGCATTCATTTTAAAAGTCTGACAATTTTCATGCTACTTTTTGCCGCCATCTAGTGGATAACGTGAGTTTTTCCAGGTCAATTATGCTCTGAGTAGAGATCAAGCGCAGCATTTACTTGTACGACCTGGTGCAAAATAAATAAATAAATATAAAAAATATCCAACCAACATAAAATGTCAACAGACACGGCCACTGAACTATGTGGATGTTAGAAAAAAATAAAACGTCCATTCACCATAAAAAAAAATCTGATTAAATCCTTTACAAAGCATGATGGGAAAAATACAAAACACTCTCCACATTTATCCATGTTTGGTGCATTTTAGCTGCTTGATATTTCTGATTGATTACAAAACTGGACGGAGGTTGTCACGGAAGTAAACAAGGTAGAAGTCGAACTTTCACATACTCTTAATATCCAGTTGTATTAATTATTAATTATATATCTATTATATTATTATAATATGTTCACATATATATGTATAGGCTATATATATGTATGTATGTGTATTAATATACATATATATGTGTATATATGTGTATGTATATATATATATGTATATATATATATGTGTATATATATATATATATATATATGTGTATATATACATATATATGTGTATATATACATATATGTGTATATATACATATATATGTATATATATATGTATATGTGTATATATATGTACATGTATATATATGTATATATATGTATATATGTATATATATGTATATATTTATATATATATATATATATATATATATATATATATATATATATATATATATATATATATATATATATATATATATATATATATATATATATATATATATATATATATGTATATATGTATGTATGTATGTATGTATAAATATATAGTTACTTTACATGCTGTTGGCCCTCGACCAAATTGTTTTAGCACAATGCTACCCCCAAGTCAAAAGGTTTGGACACTCCTGATTTAAATTCATCAAAATGTGTAATGTACAAAAAAACCCACTGAATTATTAGTTATAATTTAAATTCTCACTGATCTAAAGTTCGGTTGGGTCATCAAGTTTGGTTTATCTCTCGAAACATTTCGTTTATCTCCAATTGTTGACTTCTGAGCATTGGACTTTAAAAAAGGTTGAGTTCAGTTCATGCGAGTAAGTAAAACAATTGATCATGAATGTGCGCACGTGTTTTGATAGGACAGCAGTGTGGCAAAATCCTCTAAGCAGTTCAAACGCGAATCATCTTAAATCGATTTAGATAATCCCTCTGAATGTCAAGTGTTGGTAAAGAGTAGGATTATGACTTCCAAGTATGTTTGTTACCTTTGCAAGGATGACATCTTTTTCATGGTACCGACGTCATCCCTCGCCACATTGTGCTTCTTCCATCACACAGATTCTTTTTAAGATTATGCATATTTTGGCCTA
>NC_084732.1:84061175-84308675 GCF_033978785.1 Entelurus aequoreus
CACACATTCTTAACAATGAGCGCTCACTCGGCTTCAATGGTGCGTTAATACCCATCCACCTGCCTCCCCTCTCCCCCCCCTTACCCTCTGGCTCATCTACTGACTGCTGACACAGCCATTACTCACCAGTTTAAAGCAGCTCTTTGGCAGGGCGGCTCAGCCGGTTTGCGAAGGTTTTTGGGGAGGGGTGGAGTGCAAAGGGTCAGGCCAATGGGCATCTGGGATTACCACCGACCGGCCTACCATCTGCCATACATATAATAATAATCAGGGTGAGGAAATCAATTGCCTGTGTAAATATCACAGATATTTAGGATAATTTAGCGCCGACTACAATCAGTTAAGGAGTATATTATGTTATATTCTCATTTCCGTCCGATCAATCGACTCATTACCAAACATCACTGATTAAACAGTTGTTGGAATTAGGAAATACACAGGCTGGCTTTTCCATCTTCCCTGTAGTTACTGTTTGTTTTAGACATGCTTAATAAGTTATATTAAAGTCCCACTTAAGAACTTTCAGTTTTGGTTGGTTTTGGCGGCGCCAGTGGATCAAAACAATAGTGTTTTCCCAGAATATTGGCACAAATATTAGGTCTCTAATGGCTATGCTAATGGTTTTTTTATTTTTATTTTTTTTATTAAATCAACATAAAAAACACAAGATACATTTTAATTAGTGCACCAACCCAAAAAACCTCCCTCCCCCATTTACACTCATTCACACTCATTCACACAAAAGGGTTGTTTCTTTCTGTTATTAAATTTCTGGTTCCTACAATATAAAACAATACAGTCTGCAAGGGATACAGTCCTTGAAGCACACATGATTGTGTGTGCTGCTGGTCCACTAACATACTATTTTTTATGTAATTGTTTTTATATTGTTTTACCTTCTTTTTTATTCAAGAAAATGTTTTTTTTATTTATTTATCTTATTTTATTTTATTTTTTAAATATTGTCCCACTTAAGAACTTTCAGTTTTGGTTGGTTTTGGCGGCGCCAGTGGACCAAAACAATAGTTTTTTGCCAGAATATTTGCACAAATATTAGGTCTCTAATGGCTATGCTGATGTTACATAGCAGACACTATCAAGAAATGATCTTGGATTGCACTACTAACATGGATGTATCGGGGCGGATGCAGGTCCGAAGCATTGAAAGTTTTTTCCGAAGGAACTTAGGAACTATTAGTCCTACAGAAAATACATTTACAACAGAGTTAAATTGTCAAATATTAATTTTACATTTTTTGATATCATTACTAGGTATTTTATTTTTTATCTGGCCGGTAATTCATCCATTAATTAATTAATTAACTCATCGGGAAAAAAAAGTATTAGACATATCATCTATTCAGCAACATCATTTTATAATTGTATCGCTGCTAGAGGACTAAAGAGGCTAAATAAAATGAATTCAATGTATCCGTTTTGGTGTCCTTTAGTACTTTTTTTAATGACGTCCGTTGTTTTCACCTAGAATATACAGTCCAGGCCAAAAGTTTGGACACACCTTCTCATTTCAATGCGTTTTCTTTATTTTCATGACTATTTACATTGTAGATTGTCACTGAAGGCATCAAAACTATGACACCTGTGATGTGAAAACCATTTCAGGTGACCACCTCTTGAAGCTCATCGAGAGAATGCCAAGAGTGTGCAAAGCAGTAATCAGAGCAAAGGGTGGCTATTTTGAAGAAACTAGAATATAAGACATGTTGTCAGTTATCTCACCTTTTTTTGTTAAGTACATAACTCCACATGTGTTCGCTCATAGTTTTGATGCCTTCAGTGACAATCTACAATGTAAATAGTCATGAAAATACAGAAAACACATTGAATGAAAAGGTGTGTCCAAACTTTTGGCCTGTACTGTATATTATTGAAATTATTTTAATATGAAAAAAAACTTCTTTAAGTGTGCATTTTTTTTCGGTCTCGATCGGAGTAAGTGCAGCTTCTCTCCAATGGGGTCACTGTAGATATACTGCACGCCTATAAAAAGTGGTAAATGTCTCCTGCATGTTTGAAAACATAGCAAAACGCCACAGAGTTTCTTCGTGGTATTGTACATGCAAAATCCTCATTTAATTATGGCGGTCTGCACCACTTTACAATTGCACACACAGTCTTAGTAAATCGCACACAACACGCCCACTAATAGTACATGCTGTTTTATAGATTGCACACGCTACTGTCTTAAGAAAATATACCCGGTGATGTACAGTCTAATACAGGGGTGTCAAACTTTTTTTAAGTGAGTGCCATATTGCAGTGAGGGCCACTTTTTTGTCAAATTGATTTAAATTATGTATGCGGTGATAACCTGTGATTAATCATGACTAAACAAAATTCAAGTGTGATGCATCTGATTTAGAAAAAATATATCATTTGACAGAACTAATATAAATGTGTAAACACCTCATGATATAATTACACAATTGCCGTGGCATTTGATTATTAGATTTTTTTTTTTATGTACAAGTTGATGGATAACTTGTTTTGAAATCCTAAGTAAAGGTGACAATCAGACATTTAACTATTTATTTTTGCAAAAAGTATATAGTAAAATAATATTTGGCATGATCAGCCAAAGACATGCACCTGGGGATAGGTTGATTGGCAACACTAAATTGGCCCTAGTGTGTGAATGTGAGTGTGAATGTTGTCTGTCTATCTGTGTTGGCCCTGTGATGAGGTGGCGACTTGTCCAGGGTGTACCCCGCCTTCCGCCCGAATGCAGCCGAGATAGGCTCCAGCACCCCCCGCGACTCCAGAAGGGACAAGCGGTAGAAAATGGATGGATGGAGATAATCCATCCATCCATTTTCTACCGCTTGGCCCTTTTGGGGATGGATGGAGATAATCCATCCATCCATTTTCTACCGCTTGTCCCTTTCGGGGTCGCGGGGGGTGCTCCTGAGTAGTCCTGAGTTCAATCCCGGGCTCGGGATCTTTCTGTGTGGATGGAGATAATATTAAAGTTTAAAAAATATGCATTTTTTTTCAGTCAAAATTAAAAGATAAAATGTATTTGTTAAAACAAAATGAAGTATTTTCTCGACACACATCTTTCCAGGCTGTCGCGGTCCATATAAAATCATATGGCAGGCCAGATGTGGCCCCCGGTCCTTGAGTTTGATAGTGGTGGTCCAATGCATGTTAATTTAGGGATAATCCTTTTCAAACCAAACGTGTATGTACGGTATAACCGTAATAGATTAGTCTCATCATTCGTGGTAGACCATTATGACAAAATATGGTCATACCAGGACACAGATGCCAAGTCAGGAGTTTAGAAGCATGGACGTACAGTGCTTTTTATCGTTTTTTGTTTTTTTTTAACAACAAATAAATCACTTTGTTGTATACTCGGCTCAGCCACAATTACAATAGTATCCACATTCTCTTTTTATCTGGTCTTAATCCTGAAGAAACAATTAATTTCCATGCAGCAGTAGTACACTTCAAAAGGTCGGTGGTATGCTTGAAAATAATCTGCTAACCTATGCAACAGCTCATCATACCCTGTCTATTATGTACAGTACATAAAACCATTTTAGGAGAAGATCCCCTTTTGATACAAGGACACCCAGCTGTCACCCCACTGGTCATTTATTGTTCTGTTGTCCGCGGAGGCGTCAGTTGGGGGGATTAGCAAGCAGCGGCACATGTCAGGGAGTGAGAGTGTGGACCCAAGCGTGCAAGACAGACTGCTCGTCATAGGCCTCGGAGCCGCGACACACGGCTGAGCACGCTCCATTGCGGTGGGGACGGATTATGATTCCACACAGACAGGTGTGCACATGACACGATCACCTGCACACGTGTGACGCTGTTGGGATTAGGCGGTGAACAACAAGCATACTTCTTCTGTTCATGCAGCACACTTACACTGGACCCTTTCCACCGGGATTTCCTGGCATGTGCCAACACTTAATGATACAAAAGCAGTTTTACAGCAAATGTTGCTTAGGCTGACCATATTCTGAAATCCCAAAAAGAGAACACATATATGCGTGCCAAGGCGGGCAGCATGCCAAGACCGGGACTAGGTAAAAATTTGCCAATGATACTCGAACTTGCTTTATAAATAATATATTTATTTAATTAACTTAATGATACAAAAGCTGTTTTACAGCAAATGTTGCTTAGGCTGACCATATTCTGAAATCCCAAAAAGAGAACACATATATGCGTGCCAAGGCGGGCAGCATGCCAAGGCCGGGACTAGGTAAAAATTTGCCAATGATACTCGAACTTGCTTTATAAATAATATATTTATTTAAATAAAGCATTTTTTCTCCTCTGTTGACAGCAGTGTTGGCGCTAGGAATTTTCAAAATGGGGTCCCACAGTAAATTTTTGGGGTCCCACTTTTTTGTAAGCGTTTTGAAAAGAAATTATAAACGTATGCATTATCCTGTTATATTGCACATTGTATATTGTTTTTTGGAAAAAGGTTGTCATAAACGTCACTTAATTCATTAAAAGAAAAAATGTGTATACATATGTAAATGTATTCAGTTATAAACATTCATTTACTTTCTTTTTTCCTTCATGGATCTAAACTGTACCGCTGCTGGTAGTTTTTTCTATGATTTTATTTAATAAGTTGTAGGTGTATTTATTTCAGTATAAAAGTGTAAAAAGTGTTTTTCTTGGGTCATGAAATAATGATAATGGTGTGCCAGGGCATACATACATTTTATATTTAACGTTCAAATCTCTGGAGTCTACATCAACTTCAGATATCCCTCATTTCAAAATGTTTTATAGTTTTTTTAATGTTGTTTTTTTGTTTGTTTGTTTTCCGCCCTTTTTTGTCAAACAAAACTATGTTTTTAATGGCAAACACACAAAATATGCAAAATCTTTCACCAAAAATATTTTTCAAAGTGGAATATTTCATGTGAAGTAATCAGAACCTTGGATAGGTCAATAATTCATGATAACATTTGAGGCATTTAAGAAACTCCGCCCGGACAGCCACGCAAAAGAGGACATGTCCGGGGAAAAGAGGACGTATGGTCAGTCTAATGTTGCTAAATAACGGCAATATTGTAGCAATCACAATTATGCTAATTATAATACACATGTCGTGTTATTGCCATGCATCAGGCGTTTTGACTTTGTGGGCTGTTCTGAGTCTTTCTAGTCATTTATTAGGGTGAGGGATACACAAACAATTCTTATTCATCCCGATTCTAAACTAATTCATCATTTTCAAACATCAATGTATTTATTTCTCTTTTTTAAAAATCAAATTTTAAAAGGATGTTTGTCGGCCATCTCCAAGCAACCAGAAGGAGCTTCTCTAACCTGTAACCTGAAATAGTTTCATTATCTGTAATTATTATGCAAGGAAATTTCGTTCTTATCTGTACTGTAAAGTTCAAATTTGAATGACAATAAAAGGAAGTCTAAGTCTAAGTCTCTTATACCAAATAGTACCTTATTTTCTGGAGCATAGGGTGCACCGGATTATAAGGCGCACTGCCTTTGAGCGGGTCTAGTCAGGATGATTTTCATACAAAAGGCGCAACGGATTATACGGCGCATTAAAGGGGTCATATTATTAATTTTCTTTCTAAATGTAAAACACTTCCTTGTGGTCTACATAACATGTAATGGTGGTTATTTGGTCATTAGATGATGTTTTACAGATCATCTTCAAGTCGCTTTCTGACAGTCGCTTCAGGATGCGCCGTTTTGTGGGCGGTCTTATTTACGTGGCTCACCTTCGACAGCGGCTTCTCCCCGTCATCTTTGTTGTAGCGGTGTAGCGTGCAAGGACGGGAGTGGAAGAAGTGTCAAAAGATGGAGCTAACTGTTTTAATGACATTCAGACTTTACTTCAATCAATAACGGAGCAGCATCTCCTCATCCGTGGCTCACTAGTGAAAAACCGTCCGACTGGAACTCTCTAATACAGGGGTAGGGAACCTATGGCTCTAGAGCCAGGTGTGGCTCTTTTGATGACTGCATCTGGCTCTCAGATAAATCTTAGCTGACATAGCTTAACACCATAAGTAATGAATAATTCCGCTGGTAATCACAGTGTTAGAACTAACTTTCAAAATATAAAACATTCTCATGCATTTTAGTCCATCCATCCGTTTTCTACCGCACCTGTTCAAGAAGTCGCGTTAATGTTCAGAAGTATTTTATTTATTATTGGTTAGCATCAGAATAACAATGTTTTTAAAAAGAGTAAGAGACTTATTATACTCTAAAAATGTTGGTCTTACTTAACAATGCACACATTTACTTGTATTCAGTGATAAAAAAATATGATATGGCTCCCACGGAAATACATTTTCAAATATTTGGCTTTCATGGCTCTCTCAGCCAAAAAGGTTCCCGACCCCTGCTCTAATAACTTAAGTTCCGTGGGTGTATAATGTAAACTCACTACACTGGTAGTTTTAGCGCTTCCATAGCGAGATATAAATTAGAACTTTAGGCTACCTTATATTTGAAATGGCAACAGCATACACACACCATAGTAATACTTGTATCTCTGACTATGGTAGCCGTAATGGGCCGACAATCCATCAAGCGGTGCGGCTTCAAGGTCCTACTAAAAACATTTTGACAGATTTTTGAGCGCCGTGTGTAATGTTCTTTATTTTCAATGGAACATTTAAAGTTTTGGTCTTGTTTACTGGCGTCATATTGCAGTCTACACCAGTGTTATTCAACCTTTTCTGAGCCAAGGCACATTTTTTAATTGAAAAAATTCTGAGGCACACCACCAGCAGAAAACATGCAAAAAATTAAACTCATTAGCCGATATTGACAATAAAAAGTTGTTTTCGCAATTGTTGGATATGAATTCAAACCATGACCAAGCATGCATCACTATAGCTCTTGTCTCAAAGTAGGTGTACTGTCACGACCTGTCACATCACACCGTGACTTATTTTGAGGTCTTTGGTGTTTTCCTGTGTGTAGTGTTTTAGTTCTTGTCTTGCGCTCCTATTTTGGTGGCTTTTCCACTTTTGTTGGTATTTTCCTGTAGTAGTTTCATGTCTTCCTTGAACGCTATTCCCCGCACTTGCTTTGTTTTCGCAATCCAGACTATCTAAGTTGTGCGGAAGCTATCCTTCTTTGTGGGGACATTGTTGATTGTCATGTCATGTACGGATGTACTTTGTGGACGTCGTCTACTCCACACGCTGTAAGTCTTTGCTGTCGTCCAGCATTCTGTTTTTCTTTACTTTGCAGCCAGTTCAGTTATAGTTTCGTTTTGCATAGCCATCCCTTAGCTTCAATGCCTTTTCTTAACGGCACTCGCCTTTTGTTTATTTTTGGTTTAAGTGTTAGATACCTTTTTACCTACACGCTGCCTCCCGCATATTGTGATCATGACAAACCATGTTCCCGACATAAGCAATTAGCTACCTGCTGCTACCTACTGATATGGAAGAGTATTACACAGTTACTCTGCCGAGCTCTAGACAGCACAGACACTCAACAACGGCACATTTGCGGATTATAATTACTGGTTTGCAAAAAATATTTTTAACTCAATTAGGTGAAATTACATAATCTCCTACGGCACACCAAACTGTATCTCACGGCACACTAGTGTGCCGCGGCACAGTGGTTGAAAAACAGTGGTCTACATGTATCTCTTATGTGTGACTGCCATCTATTGGTCACACTTATCATTACACCATGTACCAAATAAAATTGCTTCGAGGTCGGCAAGCACAACTAGAATTATTCCGTACATGAGGCGCACAGGGTTTTAAGATGCACTGTCCATTTTTGGGAAAATGAAAGGATTTGAAGTGCGCCTTATAGTCCGAAAAATACGGTAATAGACGTCTTCACAAATATTAACATGATATATAATATGAAGCATAAAATGCGTTGGCAAAAAAGTCAATTTTTGTGTTTTGTGTTATTTCGATCTTTTTTACATTCTGTGTGCCCACAGCCTGTAGAAATGTGCGTACGTGAATTATGAAGTTGGCGCGGGGCACTGCACATTTTTACGTCACGTTCACTCTTGATTTATCTCAACTTTGAGGGCGTACGCCAGGTTTTTGTGCATATGCAAGCCTAATGCATGAGGCCCCTGGTGAGTAGACAGGCAGGCAGGAGGGCAGGCCGCTGCCGTTTAAAAGGCTTGGGAACTTGAGCTCCCCCTCGCCAGGTCTCCGCTGCCCGACTCATTATCTTATCTCCCATTGTAACCTGCTGTTATTGACCCTCTCATGATTGATGATGTCGCTGTCTGATTACACCGAGACAAAACACCTCCAAGATCACCTTTCGCTCTCGTGTCCAACTCACGGAAGAAGACTGATAGCGCTTGTTGGCTTGTGTCACATGCATGCCAGCACACCATTGCAAACTGGTCACATAAATGGGCTTTAAAACAAATTATACTTTTTTATAATTTGCAAAGAAATACCAAACAAAATCTGTTCCCAGAAAATTCAGATTTTTGAATTAATTTTCAAGATTTAAAATGAATACATTGCATTGCCTGCGATTAGGTGGTGACTTGTCCAGGGTGTACCCCGCCTTTCGCCCAAATGCAGCTGGGATAGGCTCCAGCCACCTCTGCGACCTCGACAGGGACAAGCGGTAGGAAATGGATGGACGGATGGACATTGCTCGGGGTCAAAGCTGTTCGGTGCGGCTTCATAACTTACCAAAGTCGTACTAAAACATTTTTGATAGATTTTAGAGCGCTGTGTGTAATGTTCTACATTTTCAATGGAACATATAACATTTTGGTGTTGTTTACTTGAGTCATATTGCAGTCTTCACATATCTCTTATGTGTGATTGCCATCATATTGCAGTCTACACGTATCTCTTATGTGTGATTGCCATCATATTGCAGTCTACACGTATCTCTTATGTGTGACTGCCATCTACTGGTCACTCTTATAATTTCCCCATGTACCAAATAAAATAGCTTTTGAGGTCGGTAAGCACAACCAAAATGATTCCGTACATTAGGGGCACCGGGTTATAAAGCGCGCTGTCGCGTTTTGAGAAAATGAAAGGACCTTAAGTGCCTCTCATAGTTCGAAAAATACGGTATATATATACACTACCGTTCAAAAGTTTGGGGTCACCCAAACAATTTTGTGGAATAGCCTTCATTTCTAAGAACAAGAATAGACTGTCGAGTTTCAGATGAAAGTTCTCTTTTTCTGGCCATTTTGAGTGTTTAATTGACCCCACAAATGTGATGCTCCAGAAACTCAATCTGCTCAAAGGAAGGTCAGTTTTGTAGCTTCTGTAACGAGCTAAACTGTTTTCAGATGTGTGAACATGATTGCACAAGGGTTTTCTAATCATCAATTAGCCTTCTGAGCCAATGAGCAAACACATTGTACCATTTGAACACTGGAGTGATAGTTGCTGGAAATGGGCCTCTATACACCTATGTAGATATGGCACCAAAAACCAGACATTTGCAGCTAGAATAGTCATTTACCACATTAGCAATGTATAGAGTGTATTTCTTTAAAGTTAAGACTAGTTTAAAGTTATCTTCTTTGAAAAGTACAGTGCTTTTCCTTCAAAAATAAGGACATTTCAATGTGACCCCAAACTTTTGAACGGTAGTGTATATATACATATATATATATATATATATATATACAGTATATATATATATATATATACAGTATATATATATATATATATATATATATATATATATATATATATATATATATATACATATTTAAAAAAAAATATATATATATATATATATATATATATATATATATATATATATATATATATATATATATATATATATATATATATATATATATATATATAGTTTTTTTTAAATAGATTTTTTTTTTTTTTTTTTTTTTTATCGATGAAAAATCGTTACAAATAAGAATCGCGACTAATCAGAAAATATATTTCTTTTTTTGACACCCCTACTGAATGTTTGCATTGTCTCCTCCCTGTGCTGTGGCCATTTTGATAACATGTTAAATGGATTGGAGCTCCTTATTTTGCCCACCTAAGAGACGCAAACTTCTGCGCACAAGTTTGGTTGATCAGCTTTGTGTGTGCTATCAAGTTTGCACATGTTTTAATACACGCAAACCTTTAGTACATCAGACCAGTGGCGTGCCGTCACTAGAGGCAGCGGAGGCACGGCCTCACCTGCCATCATGGAAAGAAAAAAAAAAGTAAAAAGAAAAAAAAATAATTAAATTGTTATATGTATCCAGTGATTATACTAAAGTTATTTTCCATTTAACTTCACCAGTTTTAGATTATTTTTATTTTTATTTTCACATTTGCCGTTCAAATACTGAGAAGAGACGGTGCGGTGATCAGCAGCCAGTTGAGGCACGTCACTGATTTGTGCCTCAAGGCTAACTGCTGGCCTGCTGTGCAGTGAGACCGTATTGCTATATGAATTATATTATACATTTCCATAGTTTAGTTAGCTGAGGTATATAATGTACAGTGTATTTGTCAACAACTGTATGTGTGTAACGTGCTGAGCATTCATAAGTCTGCTGCGGAGACACACTGTGTGAGGCTCGTATCATAACCCCGCCTCCTGGTGCCAAGCATCTCCACCGCAGAATGCACCCCCGACGGGAGCACCGCGGCCACACCAACCAAAGCCCACACCCAAACCCTCCACGTGCAAGACCGAATCCACCCAAAAAAAGTCACTTAACAAGAAGCCAAAAAGTGCAAAAACACCAATGCTCGCGCTGCAGGAGCCGCGAACGACCGCAGGGACACAACATTAGGTACACCTGCACTGCAGGTTCATATGTTTGTTTTTTTTAGTTTTAGTTTGTTTTTTTTTAATTTTATTTTTATTTTAAACAACATAAAAAAAGACACAAGTTACACTTACCATTAGTGCATCAACCCAAGAAAACCCTCCCTCCCCCATTCACACTCATTTACACAAAAGGGGCTGTCTCTTTATGTTATTAAAAAAAAAAATCTTCTGGTTCCTACAATATAGAATAATATAGTCTGCAAGGGATACAGTCTTTAGAGCACACATGATTGTGTGTGGAGCTGGTCCATTAACATTTTCATTAATTACTATCTTTTATGTAATTGTTTTTATATTGCTTTACTTTCAAACAAAACAAACAAAGGACCTTAACTTCACCAGACCGGGTTGTCAATGAAATCAGATTGTTCAAAAGGGTTCTTAAAACCAGGTCCAGTTCAGATAACGTCCAGATCGAGCTCAGCAACACACACCTTCACCCATGTACACCGAAAACCAGGGAACACAACAGGTTGCATACAATCTACAAACAAAAATACATTTTCAAATTAAGCACCCATGTACAGTCCAGATCACATCCAAGTCGAACTCAGCAACACATACCTTCATTTATGTACAATTAAAATAGGGAATGCAACAACAGATTGCATATCATATATAAACAAAATTACATTTTCAAAATAAGCCTTTGAGGACTTCCCATCTCTTTTTATGTTTTTTGGCATCATTATCGTTTATAACCATATAATTTTCTAAAGTTAAAAAATACTGAATAAATGTTTTAAAGAAAGAAATACTAAGTGAATATCTGTTTTTGGCCTTAAAAATAAACCTTTTACCGAGTACTATAATTAAATTGACTAAATCATGACTGTCAATGAACTCTCCTAAAATAACAGAAACCACATCAAGCTTCATAAACAAACCAATCTTTAAACACATTTTTTCAACTTCCACCCAAAACGAAGACACAATATGACAATACCAAAACAAATGTAGGGTGGATTCAGGCTCCTGACAACAAAATCGGCAATCATCTGACTCTGTCATATTCCATATTTTTAACATTTTTCCCGTGGGTAGTAAGTTATAAATAATTTTAATTTGAAAATAACGATTTTGCACATCGATAGTGGTTTTGTAGATTAATTTGAATATTGCATCCCACGGGCAACGGGCAGTCAAAAAAGTCCTCCCATTTTCCATATGTGTTGTATGGGGCAGCCTTCAAAGATTTCTTTATTAAATGAAACTTATATATTTTTCTATTTATTTTAGTTCCTTTTTGCCAACTAGAATTTCTTATTTAGGGTTTACAAACTAATAATTTAGTAGTTCCATAATTAATTTGTTTCCATCTTTTCCCAATGACTCCAGTTAGTTGATTAAATGAAAAGCTTGAACAAGCATCACCATACATGGTTGTAAATTCATCATATTTCATAATATTACCATTCTCATTGATAATGCCATTGACAAAAATGATTCCTCTTTCAAGCATATTTTTCCAAAAGAAAGGCTTTCCATCTATTACAATATTAGAGTTCATCCATATTATCTGCTGCAAAATATCATCTCTTTTTTCTGGTACATAAATTTGAAAACACCACCATGAGTGGATTGTTTCCTTTATGAACCCCGCCATGTTTCCCAGCAGACTCTCTACATAAGAAAAATGGGAGGGGATCACTTGTAAAAAAGGATACAATTTCTTTTGATACAGTACATGTTTTTGTCTAACAGGACACTTGTGTACCACTCAGTGTTTAGATACATCTTTGGAACAATCGATGCTTTTAAAGACAGAAACATAGCTTCAAGGTTGAGAAGTTTCAGGCCCCCATATTCATATTAATTGTACAAAACCTTTCTTTTAATCATTTCTGGTTTGCCGTCCCAGACCAAATCGAAGACCCTCCGCTCATAAATCTTAAAAAAGTTTTGTGATGGAGCTGGTAATGACAAAAACAAATAAATAAATTGAGGAATAATTAACGAGTTGATAATAGATATTTTACCATACAAGGTTAAGGATTTCCCTTTCCATAATTGCATAATTTTATCCAGCTTTCTTAGTCGATTATCATAATTTACTGAGCCTAGAGCCTAGGTTCATATGTTTGTAAATCTGACTGTGATGATGCAGTCGTGCCTCACCAGACATTAACCTCACCGCACGCCACTGCATCAGACCCTATGGTTCTGGGCTTCCTACAACAAATCAGGCTGGTAACTTGTGCTCTTTTTCCATTGAAAGAGGGCGCCTCGCTTCTCTGTGCAGTACACGACGACAGATGCCTCATTATCCATGCCAGAGGGGACAAAACAAGTCCTGGACCTGATGCTGTCCCCCCCACCGAACCTCCCTGATGGCATTCGGTTTCAAGTGCACCGACACGAGGCCAAAGACGGGCCCGGGTTCATCTCTGACCTCGGTGAGTGCAGTTCGGACACAGTCACATTAAACTTTGAGGGGATCCAAAGGTCTCCACCAGCAGTTGTTAACAGCAGCATTGTCCTGCCTCTGCTGGCTCAAAGGGCCAAGTGTAACTTGGCACCCCCTCCTGTGGTCAGGGCCACCCCCCCGGGGGACACAGATACAGTGACACCCTTCAAATCCATTCACTACTCCTGCGAGTCTCTATCACGTTGACAGAAACTGAAGATTCAAAAGCAAGTCCGAATTCCACTGCGCACAAAAATAATATCGGACAGACGCTCGTGGGCTTACTGACCATTTTATGAAATAAATAAGGCAGTGTGTGTTTATGTCTGGGTGAATCACACGGGTGACATCTGTTGCAAAAAAATAACTGACACCACATGCACAACTCTGACCCCCTACTGTGAAACTAAGACAGCAAAGGGGGTTTTAAATGTGTTATTACAAAATAGGTGTGTTCTGTCGATACAAAGAGACACCTGCTCAGGATTTTATCACAACATTTTAATGTTTGGCAACAAAATATGTGAAACAGGACAGGAATTTTAAAAAAGTGAACAATGTACAGTCATACAAAAAAAAAAAAGATTTTGTTGCTTTGCAAATTTGAATTAATTGTAGTAGGTAAAATATAATCAATATGATTGTGTTTTGGATTATGAGGCAAATATTGAATTACATTTCAAATAAAGATGTTTGGAATACAATCAGTGTAGTTAATTAAAACATAAACATTATATATATTTACTTCTTAATAGAGAGAATATTGAGTGAATTCCAATTAAGGGCATATTTTAAATGAATGGAATTACACATCTGGAACTACACATCATACATCTCCCTGTATGATCAGTGCCAGAGTTTGGTCCGTATTGCCGGCAGTAAGTCGGACACATTTCCAGTGAGGGTTGGACTCGGCCAAGGCTGCCCTTTGTCACCGATTCTGTTCATAACTTTTATGGACAGAATTTCTAGGCGCAGTCAAGGTGTTGATGGGATCTGGTTTGGTGGCTGCAGGATTAGGTCTCTGCTTTTTGCAGATGATGTGGTCCTGATGGCTTCATCTGGCCAGGATCTTCAGCTCTCGCTGGATCGGTTCGCAGCTGAGTGTGAAGCGACTGGGATGAGAATCAGCACCTCCAAGTCCGAGTCCGTGGTTCTCGCCCGGAAAAGGGTGGAGTGCCATCTCCGGGTTCCGGAGGAGACCCTGCCCCAAGTGGAGGAGTTCAAGTACCTTGGAGTCTTGTTCACGAGTGAGGGAAGAGTGGATCGTGAGATCGACAGGCGGATCGGTGCGGCGTCTTCAGTAATGCGGACACTGTATCGATCCGTTGTGGTGAAGAAGGAGCTGAGCCGGAAGGCAAAGCTCTCAATTTACCGGTCGATCTACGTTCCCATCCTCACCTATGGTCATGAGCTTTGGGTTATGACCGAAAGGACAAGATCACGGGTACAAGCGGCCGAAATGAGTTTCCTCCGCCGGGTGGCGGGTCTCTCCCTTAGAGATAGGGTGAGAAGCTCTGCCATCCGGGGGGAGCTCAAAGTAAAGCTGCTGCTCCTCCACATCGAGAGGAGCCAGTTGAGGTGGTTCGGGCATCTGGTCAGGATGCCACCCGAACGCCTCCCTAGGGAGGTGTTTAGGGCACGTCCGACCGGTAGGAGGCCACGGGGAAGACCCAGGACACGTTGGGAAGACTATGTCTCCCGGCTGGCCTGGGAACGCCTCGGGATCCCCCGGGAAGAGCTGGACGAAGTGGCTGGGGAGAGGGAAGTCTGGGTTTCCCTGCTTAGGCTGCTGCCCCTGCGACCCGACCTTGGATAAGCGGAAGAAGATGGATGGATGGATGGACACATCTGGAAGTGTTGCTATGTTCTATGTGTAATTCCATTCATTTAAAATATGCCCTTAATTAGAATTCACTCAATATTCTCTCTATCAAGAAGTACATAAATATAATGCTTATGTTTTAAATAACTATAATGATTGTTTTCCAAACATTTTTATTTGAAATGTAATTAAATATTTGCCTGAAAATCCAAAACACAATCATATTGATTCTATTTTACCTACTACAATTAATTCAAATTTACACAGCCACATAAACCAATGGATGGATCCATACATACATCTGTAACGATACCAAGTACAAGAGCCGTATCTACTCTATACTACAATGATTACATCGATATTTTTACTATCACAAAATTAGGAGCCTTGGTTTGCTTACTTACTACTAAAAGATAAGTTATCTGGAATGTTTACTATCTTATTTTATGACATATTCCTCTTTGATTGCAATAAGAAACACATGTTTAATGTATCACGCGATTTTCTCTTAAAATAAAGCCAATATTTTTTTTGAGGTCTCCTTTGTTTTCAAAACTATCGAAATACATTTTGGTACCCTTATTGGCACCAAAATGTTGGAATTGGGACAAGCCTAGCGTGTAGTATACGGTATATCACCATGGAGACGCTCATTTACTGCTTCTTCATGTTATATTGCTCCTAACTGTGGCTTGTTGTTGTGTTTTTGTCACGACCGGGTCGCATGGTGCTGCGAGGTTCGTTGACCCGGGATGCAAAAACGGAACACTCCGGACAGGACTTGCAGGAAGGAACACGATTTATTCTCAAACAAATCAAAGCACCACCAAGAACAGAAAACAAGTCGAAATAAACACGTACCAATCGCACTCAAAACTAAACTTAGCATGGGCTAGGAGACAAGCAAAACTTACGTGACGAGAGCATGAAGCAAACAATGACGCCAGACTGAGCGTGGCGAGCAAGGTGACTAAATAGCTCTCTGATTAGTGGTTGACAGCAGCTGAGCGTGGGACCACTAACCAGAGGCAGGTGAACCCAATTAATCCCCATGGTGACCAACATAAACCCAGGAGTGCACAAACAGGAACTCAGGGAGTCCAAAACTAACAGAACATAACAAAACATGATCCGGAGCGCGGATCATGACAGTTTTCAAACATGCAGGAGAGATGTACCACTTTTTATGGGCATTTTAGAAGCAGTCCTGCAGTTCATCTACATTGACACCACTTTTTTTTTAAATATACGTAATATATATTATACGTGGGAAAAAAAAAAACGAAAAATCCTAAAGGACACCAAAAAGGATCAATTGAATTTGTATTAATCAGCTCTTTAAGTTCTCTAGCAGCTATAAATTATATAAAAAGATGTTGCTGAATAAAAGATATGTCTAATATTTTTCTCGTCTGTCCATCGTGTTTCTGGGCAGCGCGACACTGATCCTGCAGCTGTGTGTGGAACTATCACTTTGCACGTCCTTCTGACACGTGCTAAATAAAACGCAACATAGTGCTCCCAAAACCATGATGAGTATTGATGAATCACATTGCGTGTGCCAAATAATTATACTTGCATTTTCTCCTCCCAGCATTAGCATATATGTTGCATATTAATGAAGACAAAATTAGATTGCATGCCTTATCCTGCTCACTTAACGGACACAATCCACTTTTCACATGTTAAGTAAATCCGGTCCGTAGTACGCTAATCACTCGCTGACAACCAGCACGTTAATTCCTAGCTGACAACTGGCGCCCCAACGCCATGACGGCATCAATGAGCAGGTGGATGTTAGACATCCTGTGCTTCTCCACATTCCTTCAAAATGTCATGACATGACATTTTTTCCCTCAGTGAACCGCAGCTCTCTAGTGCCGGAAACACTCATACACCTACCACCACCACCACCATGCTTGATTGACTGTAGGCAAGACACAATAATCTTGGTACTCACTTGTGTTGCCAGGTATTTAGACAGGGTGGTGAACAGCTGTATAATTACTACTCTAAAGTATATCCAAGTTTTTTAGTGTTGTCCTCTGAGAGGATATACTGTTACAAAATTGGTTTCTGAGTGTATTAACTGCATTAACCTGGATGGTAATTCCAGGGATGATGTATCTATTAAATGTTTGTAAATGTGTGTATAATTTTGCCAATCCAACATGTTCAAACGGTAATATATGAAAGAAAAATCTACAACTCAGTGTACTCTATTACATTTGTTTCATCAAAAAAACCTTCGTATGCCAATATTGCAGATACATGTAATCGTTGTCAATCGACTCCTGCAGACATGACACACATGTTCTGGTCCTGTCTCTGTCTGAAAGCCTACTGGATTAATATTTTTAAACTTCTTGCAGATGCACTAAATTTTAAATTGACGCCTTGTGCAGAATTGGCTATTTTTGGAATTCCACCAAACTATCAAAAAATCAAGCAGATTTTTAGGGATAGTATCACCTTTGCATCATTAATAGCTCGTATTATTGGAGTGGAAATCTCAGTTTTCCCCCAAGGCCTCCCTATGGTTTAAGGACCTTTTGTTTTCCTTAGATTTAGAGAAAATTAAATATAATCTGAGGGGTACACCAAAACAATTTGACTTGACCTGGGGCTGCATAACTGTTGCATAACTGTCACTGTTGACAATTAATGTTTTCACTTACCTCAACTCTTTTTTTGGTTGTTGTTGTTATTTTTATTCAGTGACACTTCTCTGTATGTTTGTGATTTTTATTTTTGTTGTTACTTTTTTTTCCCCTTTTAGTCAGTTATTGTTTATTTATTCATTTCATAGGGAAATCCTAGCACAGGTACTGACAAAACAGACAGTTTTTTTGTGCCCCTCCCAAAAAAAAAAAAAAAAAAAGGAAAAAATAAATAAATTAATTAAAAAATTACAGAAAAATAATCAAAGTAAAATAATCTCTATCTGCTTCACCACAAGCAGATACAGATTATTTTACTTTTAATAATTTTCTGTAGTCGAAGTCTTATTTAAGCAAGAGTGTTTTATGACGTTTTGGCGTCGTTTGACACCTTGGCCCCCCCGGATTTCATTTTTTTTTTAAATAATAATTTGAAAAAAAAACAAATACAAAAAAATAAAAAATAAATGTATAAAATTTATAAAAATTAAATAATCTATATCTGCTTCACCATGTTTTGTTTTGTTTTTGGTTTTTTTGGGGGGGGGCATGCGGGGGACAAAAAACTACAGAAAAAAATGAAAAAATTACAGAAAAATAATAAAAGTACAATAATCTATATCTGCGTCACCACAAGCAGATAGAGATTATTTTACTTTTATTATTTTTCTGTATTTTTTATTTTTATTTTTTTTTGTTTTTTATTATTATAATTTTTTGGGCGGGGGACAAAAAAACTGTCTGTTTTGTCAGTACCTGTATTATGATTTCCCTATGAAATGAATACATCAATCAATCAATCAATCAATCAATCATAAATATTATTTAAAAAATAATACAAAACCTTTTACCGAGTAAGACCCTAAAATACTGCGTTTCACCCTTTTTAATGTACTGTACTATTTTTTTTATAAAATTACAATTGGGGTCTCTGCTGACATCTAGAGGCATGTTGCTGATTCACACTAGTTATGAGCACAGTTTCATCAACATCTTGTTTTGAGTTGGTTCTAGTGGCCTCTAGTGGTTAGAATATGCAAACGCGACTCGTGCGGGATTACGTGTCGTCGCCCAGGCGGAAGTGCTCGGAGGAACAAGCGGGGCATAACAGCATGAGGCATGGATCGAAGTCTTATTTAAGCAAGAGTGCTTTATGACGTTTTGGCGTCGTTTAACACCTTGTCCCGGATTTTAGTTGAATAATTTCGCCATTCACCAGAATTGAATGGTTGTCACGTTCAAGACGTCCTGACATCCGGGTCTTGGCCCGAAATGTGACGTCAGTGAAAACGCTATATGAACTGGTTTGTGGCGTTTAAAATAGACATAAATAATTTAGTTTTTATTGTAGCCCGGTGGTTATACATGTTTTATACGTACTGATTGAGTTGATTACAAAAAATATAATTCATGTCGTACATTTACAACATTCGACATGCGGTGTGAGACGCGCATGCTCAGACCATGTGGGCGACGCATTAGGAAATACCAGTGCCTGTCCGGACATTCAAAGTCATGGCGGCACATCTCAAGGTAAACTACACTGACTTTATTATGTCCCTTCACTGAAAGATAACTCGTAATGCGAACGTTTTTAGCGAACGTGCGTTATTTAGTCAGCTAACCGAAACCAAACATCACTGGAGCTGAAGCTTCATTACCACAACAACGTTATCTAGTACGGTATTAGGCGCCAATCCCGTGGGTGGTTCGGGACCCGAGCACCCACGGACAATGCCGAGCACCCACGTGGGATTGATGGCAACTTTCAATCTTTAAAATACTTTTCCAAAAATCAATCTTGTTGTAGTTAATTATGTGGCGAGTTTGGTCCATGAATTGATTGACGTGGACCCCGACTTAAACAAGTTGAAAAACGTATTCGGGTGGTACCGTTTAGTGGTCAATTGTACGGAATATGTACTGTACTGTGCAATCTACTAATACAAGTTTCAATTAAGCAATCAATTAATCCGTTTTACAAAATAATAAAGCCACAAATCAGAATAGTTTTTATTGCCATTGTTTGAGAATGGGTTCACAAACTAGGAATTTTACTTGGTGCAACATAAAACACATATTACACAGAATAGAATAACATGAGCTGTAACTGAGCTATCCAATCTTGTTATTGTTCAGGTGGCGGGAGGTGTAGTCTCCTGCCTGAGGTGTACAGCTCTGGTAATGGGTACATTCGCACCCACCTGCACAAATGTACTTCAAAATGTAACAATCAAAATAAATATGACTTTCTTTTTTGTTTACGAGGGCAGTGGTTCTCAACCTTTTTTCAGTGATGTACCCCCTGTGAAAATGTTTTTAAGTCAAGTACCCCCTAATCAGAGCAAAGCATTTTTGGTTGAAAAAAAGAGATAACGAAGTAAAATACAGCAATATGTCATCAGTTTCTGATTTATTAAATTGTATAACAGTGCAAAATATTGCTCATTTGTTGTGGTCTTTTGAACTATTTGGAAAAAAAGATATAAAAATAACTAAAAACTTGTTGAAAAATAAACAAGTGATTCAATTATATATAAAGATTTCTACACATAGAAGTAGGGATGATACTCGAAACCGGTTTTCCCGGTTGTTCGATAAGAAAAGAACCGAGGCCTCGGACTCGAATCCCTTTTTGAGAACCGGTACCCGTTATCGAGACCACTGTAGTGAAGAAAAAGAGTTGGTTCTTTATTCGAATCCCTCGGAACGAATCCCGTCCCGACCAGAAATGCCCCTTGAGACATCACAAGAAATTACGTCACATAGCTCAGTCATTAGGCGCAGATAGGGAAAGCAGGAAAAACAATGGACCGCGCTCCAAGGTGTAATAAAGTTCAAAACAAAAGGTATAATCCAATGAATAACTTTACTGAGAGATTTGAGCAGAGTACAAACACATGACGAACACTTTTACGACCAACCGGAAACATAGCAACCAGGCTAGCAACGCACCTCCTTTACGGCAGCTGTCGCAACGTTCTTAAAGCAGCCGCAGCACATACATATATATATACAACACATCTCCCTTTTTTAACTTTTGTTTTTCTTTCCTTGTAAACAAAACAAAATCACATATGTGTTGTCTGTCTAATTATAAATAATGCAGACGAGGCGTGTTGGCTGAGTTCTTGACGTTTACTTTCACAGCGTGCTCATAAACTCATTCTTAGCTGCCGGGTGGCGACATGCAACAACACTTTTCGGGGCTACCGCGCATGCTCGTCACTCCCGTTGCATGCTGGGTAGTGTAGTTATTTTCCCTAGCTCATAACATCACATCTTTCCCCCTATAAAGAAATATTTTTACTCAATAAAATGTATTTCTTTTTTTAGCTTTAACTTTTCATTTTTTTAGCATTGTAACTACATTTGCAAACAACTTTTCTCTTCATAGTATTTTCTTTCAATAAAGAAATAAAGTGCAAAAATGTCAAAGCATCATAACAAACAGTTATGTCAAATAGCAGCAGAAGTGCACTTTTTGGAGAGCTGTATTATTTTAAGTTTTGTGCCCAAGGGACTGATTTTATTTAACACTATATTATTATTTTTACACCTATAGTGATCACAGAGACAGGTTGTTTTTGTGTTACTGTATATATTTGTTTTTCTGAAAAATCCCACTTAATATACTTTGGGTAACAACAGTCAATATTTTTTTTTTTTTTTTTTTTTTTTAGGGGGGTAACAGTCAATATTTATTTATTTATCAGATTTTATTTTTTTCTTATATAATAAAAGTGAGCTTTTTTTAAACCAAATATTGTTTTTTTCCATATACAACAACCTATCTGGACTCGATAAGAGAATCGATAAGGAATCGGTTCGATAAGAGGATTCGATAATAGGCTCGAACTCGATAATTTATCATCAAACATCATCCCTACATAGAAGTAATCATCAACTTAAAGTGCCCTCTTTGGGGATTGTAATAGAGATCCATCTGGATTCATGAACTTAATTCTAAACATTTCTTCACAAAAAAAGAAATTTTTAACATCAATATTTATGGAACATGTCCACAAAAAATCTAGCTGTCAACACTGAATATTGCATTTTTTTTCACAGTTCTTTTTGACAGACATTTTTAAAAAATCTCACGTACCCCTTGGCATACATTCAAGTACCCCTAGGGGTACGCGTACCCCCATTTGAGAACCACTGTACTAGGGCATGCATATATAATATGCATTAGTTTGACCATTTAAAATCAACGATAATAAAAAGGAGATGCTTGGAAATAGCATAAAAATGCCCCAAAAACTTGGAAAAACGCGATTCATAGCGTTACTTTTTGGTGTAACCATCAGGAGCATTCTGTTCGGGTATATTTCTTTTATATTTTGATAAATCATCATATTTATGTATTACTAAATTTAAATAGGTATTGATCAATCTTTAAGCTGTGTGTATTTGATTTCAGTTTGCTTTTGACATCTTATTTAGAATTGTAGTTGAAACTTTTACAACCCTGTGTTGCGCTCAAGATGGCGTAACCAAACTAGATTTAATTTAATGATGTTATTTTGAATATTTATTACCTTTTTTACATTTAGTATATTTAAATATTCATTTATAAACATTGAATACATTTCAAATATCAATAAAATGCAATTGCCTTCATCTTATAGGGTAATGTTTAGTTACACCAAGTCATGAGCGTAACACAAAGCTTCATCACTTTGACTTGTAATATCTAATTCTGGTGGTGTTTTATGCTTTTTTCTTTTTGGAACATGTACTATACATGTAATACAATAAAGTCCCATATAAAATTATGTTTCTAGCAATACTTTAATTTTGCCTTTGAAAGTAACACTCCAATGTCCATTAGTGGAGCTGTACACCTTTGAAAGTAACACTCCAATGTCCATTAGTGGAGCTGTACACTGAGGGGAGAGGGGAGAATAGTTTGTGTCCAGGGTGAGAAGAGTCAGCTGTGATCCGACCCACACGCCTCCTGGTCCTGGAGGAGAACAGGTCCTGGAGGGATGGGAGTTTGCAACCAATAACCTTCTCAGCAGCACGTACCATCCGCTACAGTCGATGCTGTGTCGCCGGGGAACCACACGGTTATGGAGGAGGTGAGGATGGACTCGATAATGGCTGAGTAGAACTGCACCAGTTCTTCAACTGTACATCCTCTGCTGGGCCTTCTTGATGAGGGAGCTGATGGTCGGCTCCCCCTTGAGTTCCTGGGTGATGGTGGTGCCCAAGAAACGGATGGAGTCCACAATGGAGACGGGGGTGGAAGAGTCAATCAGGGTGAGGCGGGATGGTGGGGCTTTGACTTCCCTGATGTCCAAGGTCATCTCCACTGTTTTCTGGGCGTTCAGCTCCAGGTTGTTGAGGCTGCACCGGGACGCCAGCCGGTCCACCTCTCTCCTGTAGGCGGATTAGTTGCCATCCGAGATTAGCCCGATGAGGGTAGTGTCGTCCGCAAATTTGAGCAGATTTACGGACTGATGACTGGAGGTGCAGCAGTTTGTACAGAGGGAGAAGAGCCAGGGGGAAAGTACACAGCCCTGAGGAGTACCAGAGTTTGTGGTTCGACTGTCCGAGACAATCTTCCCCAGCCGCACGTGCTGTCTTCGGTATGTCAGGAAGTCATTGAATATGGGATATTAACTTCGCTGAAACCACTGGCAGAAATGTAGATCGGTGCCTATGAGTACATTTTAGATTTTTAGATTTAGATTTGTTGGTCCCTGTGGGGAAATTCATTTTCACTAATTACATTTTTTTAACTAAAACTAAAATAAATACTTAAATATCCGCTTGATGTATGTATGAATCTGTAATAATATTTTTCATGTTTCTAATTTATTGTTAGTTAAATTTGCATGAATTTAGGTTGGAAAATAGACCAAATCTGTATAATAATGAACTAGTTTGTACTACATGCACAATAACGGCAATAATAATAATAAAAACTCCCTACGTTTAGTATCACTGTATTAAATTCCTATTACGAAACGTCTTACTCCATTCTAAACTTGTATAAACACAACTAAGATACAGTATTCACATTGAACATAAAGGCTGTGATTGATTTAAACGCCACAGGGTCGCATTACAACAGACGGACGTTTACAAATTGAAATGCAAGCAGATAAACATATTTCAACACACAGATGAAAATAATATAGCTCTAATTAAGCCAGAACAATTTTTTATATTTCCTCTGCCAAGACAGTATATTGTGTGGTTATTTATTTTAGTTATTAAAAAAAACAACAAGAAAATTGATTAAAAGATTTTAGTGTGTGTATAATAATGAGAACCGTAATCATTTTTGTCACAATAACTTTATTTAGCCACGATATCTATTGTTTTGGTTGTGTATTTGAGGGCCCCCCTCCTTAACAGAGACATAACCTATTTTATTGCTTTTGGTTGGGATTTTTATTCAGGTGCAACATTTTGCTGACAAGAGTATATTTAATTGTTATTATTTGTTTGTTTTATTAAACTTGGATATTTAAAAGTTGACATTTTAATTATAGTGTTAACATACACCAGACATACAAGTGAATTGCATTTGAAACTATATACTGTATTTTTCAGACCATAGGGCGCACCGGATTATAAGGCGCACTGCCAATGAATGGTCTATTTTCGATCTTTTTTCATATATAAAGCGCACCAGATAATAAGGCGCATTAAAAGAGTCTTTTTTTTTTTTTTTTTTCTAAGTTGAAAACACTTCCTTGTGGTCTACATAACATGTAATGGTAGTTCTTTGATCAAAGCGTTGCATAGATTATGTTTAACAGATCATCTTCAAGCCGCTTTCTGACAGTCTCTTCCGTATGCGCCGTTTTGTGGGCGGTCTTATTTACGTGGCTCACCTTCGGCGGCTTCTTCCCCCCGTCATCTTTGTTGTAGCGGTGTAGCGTGCAAGGATGGGAGTGGAAGAAGTGTCAAAAGATGGAGCTAACTGTTTTAATGACATTCAGACATTACTTAAATCAATAACGGAGCACACATCTCCTCATCCGGAAACAACGACACCGGAAATGTATCCCCTGAAAAACCGTCCGACCGGAACTCTCTAATAACTAAAGTTCCTTGAGTGAATAATGTAAACTCACTATACCGGTATGTTTTTAGCGCTTTCATGGCGAGTTTACTGACAGATATGTGTAAGAACTTTACACTACTTTATATTAGAAATGGCAACAGCGGAGGATGAATGTCCCATAACAAGAAGATATAGAAAAAGAAGAAGCTTATCGACTACGGTGTCAGCACGGACTAGAAAAGCAGACACGCGCAATTTTTCAAGATTCATGCAGATCCCAAGTACATATCAGAAGGTAAAAAATGTTGCTTTTGCATATTATTGCAAAACAAAACGCCAGACAATATGTCTTACCTTATACACACACCATAATAATATTCGTATGTTTAATGCGCCAATAATCCATCAAGCGGTGCGGCTTCATAGCTTACCAAAGTCGTACTGAAACATTTTGATAGATTTTTGAGCGCCGTGTGTAATGTTCTATATTTTCAATGGAACGTATAAAAGTTTTGGTGTTGTTTACTTGAGTTATATTGCCATCATATTGCAGTCTACACGTATCTCTTATGTTTGACTGCCATCTACTCGTCACACTTATCATTACACCATGTACCAAATAAATTTGCTTCAAGGTCGGTAAGCAAAACCAGAATTATTCTGTACACTAGGCGCACCGGGTTATAAGGTGCACTGTCGAGTTTTGAGAAGAAAAAAAAGATTTTAAGTGCGCCTTTTAGTCCAGAAAATATGGTACTTGCAATATTATAATGTATTATCATTATATCAGTGGTTAATTTGGCCTCAAAATAATGTTGACAATAATATCGTTCATCGGCAATAATTTGTTGGTCAATATATCGTCCGGCAAAATGTGTTATCGGCCCTGACCTGTATTAGACCACCTTCAGTATACAACATGCTGAATTACAACCTCTTGCTGTGTAGTACACTCACATCTTTTCTCTGGACAGAAGCAGCTTAAAGATGCGGTGAAGGTCATCGGCTCAGGCAGCCTCCTCTTTGCCTCGTACCTCACGGCGGTGGGAGATGAAGGTTTCTATGCCAACCAGCTGATGCCGCTGCTACAGAGGGCTGTGGGGCCAGAGACCGCCCACGTCTTAGGGGTGAAAATGATCGGCCTGGGTCTGGTGCCTCTCAACCGCTACCAGGACCCAGAGTCACTCGTAAGTGAATACAACACTTCTAGAGAATACGGCGTGCTCTGTAACCCCGTTCTGGTGTCTATAGGAGGTAAACGTCCTGGGCCTGAAGTTCAAAAACCCCGTTGGGATCGCGGCGGGCTTCGATAAGCATGGCGAGGCCGTGGATGGATTGTACAAGATGGGCTTTGGCTTCGTCGAAGTCGGAACCATCACGCCAAAACCACAAGAGGGGAATCCCAAACCGCGCGTGTTTCGACTGGCAGAAGACCAAGCCATCATCAACAGGTAGTCACTTTCCCGTGATGCTATCCGATGGCCGTGACTAGACCAGGGGCCCGCAGAGTCGATTTTGTTTCCCAAATGTGAAACATATTCATTCTGACATCTTTCAAGCTCACAACAATGAATAGCATGCTTGCGTGGCTAACGAGTTGCCATCGATCAAACGTGATGATCTTCACTACCTTACCTATGGCGGTATGGGTCTAAACTTCTCATTTATGTTGCTGCTGTACGCTTAAAATCGCAGCCCCATTTTTACTTTGGCCATTGGAGGCTAAAAGTTTGGGCACCCTGGTCTAGACCAGTGGTTCTCCACCACCTCAAAAAAACTTTGTTCTTCAAGTACCACTATAATGACCAACATTTAACCCTTGTGTGGTGTTCAGGTCTGTGGGACCTGTTTTCATTTTTTATTAAAAGAAAAATGATACAATTAATTAATTTTTCAAACTGAGACTCACTGACTTTGGCTCATTTTCTGTGAAGAACATACATCAGAATACATATTTAATGACCACACACCATACACCCCCCTACACATTTCTATTACATATAAGATGCCCGGGTCCACTGGACCCGGGGCTAATAGAAGTGTGGAAATTGATGTTCTGTGTACCACACACAAAACACACACACACACAGCAGGCCTAGACAGGAGGAGGACAGAGTGTAGGTACACAGAACATCAGAGGGTCAAATGTGTGAGAAAATGAGAGCAGACAGTGTTGCAAACAATGTTGCAACCTTGTGTGGGAACTGCAGGTGCAGAAACACAAAAGAAGAATCCCTGTGGGATGCAGAAATTGGCAGAGAAATTTTCCGTGCAACGTTCATATTGTTGTTACTCAGCCAGCGTTTGTGGGTCTGATGGACCCGTTGCATTTTGTGGCTTTTAATGCCTCACAATCAAACACTTTTACCCCAAGTCTTTCTGAATACGATGCTACAAGCTTGGCACACCTATCTTTGGCCAGTGTCGCCCATTCGTCTTTGCAGCACCACTCCAGCGGTATGGTATTGTGGCCGGACGAAAGCTATTTCTTAGTAAAAAATGTTGTGTTTGTCATTCTTTTTTAGTGTGGTGCCTATTGGTAACGTAACAGTGTTAAAAGTTTTTTTCTACGGCCACCGTCAGTGTAAACTGTGTGGCTGTTGACCAACTATGCCTTGCTGTCACTGACGTGTGGAAACAGAAGCTGCATTCAACATGTGTGACCGAGCAGGTGCGCTATATTTGCAGACTGTAGAGGGTGCTAAAAGCAGTGCTATCAAGTCCTGCACCTTCAGGAGTCTCCCTGTAAAATTGGGAACGTTGGCAAGTATGACGCTGTCAATCGCCATTCATATAAACCTCGCGGGCCGCGTTAACATTAGGTTGTCATAATAAGGTGCGGGCCGGGGCGTGTGTTTGAGACCCCTGGTTAAAACATAGCAAAAACCAAAAAAAGCTTTGTATGCAGTGTTATTTCATTTAAAATTTTCGAAAAAGTTATGTGGCTCCCGTTGTTTTCTTTAATTTGTGAAACTTGTCAAAATGGCTCTTTGAGTGGTAAAGGTTGCCGACCCCTGGGCTAGAGAGAAAGATGAATGCAGCAATGGTTGTAATTGCTGTCAAAGGTGCAGCAGCAAAGTATTGAGCAAATGCTGTGAATACTTATGTACACATGTTTTGTTTTATTTTTTTGTTTTTAATAAATTTGCATACATTTAAAAAAAAAAAACTTTTCACATTGTCATTATGAAGTATTGTCTGTAGAATATTGTATTACATTTTGGAATAAGGCTGTAACATAACAAGTGGAAAAAGTAAAGCGCTGTGAATACTTTCCGGATTTTAACTTGCAAAAAACATTAAAATCCTGACAATGTTTTTAAGTCCTTAAACCACATCATCACAGTATTGTCATGTTTCGAAATCATATCTGACTACAAGGTATGACATAACATTTTAAGTGATTTCCCTTAATGCTCTCTGTACTGTTCCCATAATACCACAGCAGGTTTCATTTGAGCGTTTCCATTTTGCTGGGCTTCTCCCAAAAGCCTAACGCCAACAAGTCACATTAGGTTTTAAATTAGCATTAAAATAAATGAAACCCACTAAAGATGATAATGTTGTTGTTTTTTACACAAGGCTCATGGATAATCCCTCCAACTCCAGTAGAGTCTAGGAGCTTTGTTTTGCTTAGATTCGTTACTCAAACAATGTATTTGCATTTGCATTCAACTGCAAATAAGCTCTCAGCTTTGTGAGCGGATTTGAATATTTTGATTTAAATATTTTGATTTAAATATTTGTTTCTTTTTCTAGCATTCAAACCATTTAATGTGCTTATCCGGTTTAATTTCAATGCACATGGCTGTATATCTTCCACATAGTGATAAGGCTAACATGCTTTGCAGGAATATTGCAGTGCTATAAACAGTAGTTTCCAACTTGTTAGGCTGGGGGACCCACTGTCATCATTTAATGACAAGCGGCGACCCCAATTGTCGACATTTTCAACTCAAACTTCTGAAAGAAGTGCAGTTCTGGAAAGTCGGTGGAGTTTGAATTCGAAGCTGTGCAAAAAAACACAAAGTGCCAGAAAAAAACAAGTTCAATGAGCATTTCAGGAGCAATATGTTTTTATCCACAAACTGCAAATTATTTGAACAAAATGTGTCAGTAAAGGTGTTTTACTACATTAAATATCTCAAAAGTTGAATAAGAGCAACTGGATAAGATGTGAAACATCTTTAAAAAAAAAAAGTCCAAACATGTCCAGTTCAACTCTTAAGTAAAACAAAAAGTGCAATCCAAAATATTGAAATAAATAAATTACACTTTTCCTCTGACTGCCTGTTTTAATACTGGTATCTTAGTAATCGCCTTAGGTTGCAGCTTTTTCATCACAAATATCTCCAATGGGAAAATTATGCAAAAGGTTGTCAAGTATGCTAGTATATCAGTTCACAAAATCCACCGTTTGGATTGTATTAAGGTTTTGTGACGCAATGTTCAGTTTGGAGTACTTTTTTTTTTTTTTAATACCCCAGAAAACCAAATAGCTTAGTGTTTCTTAACCATAGAGCCCATTGTTGGGCCATGAGCGCACTGTAGACGGCCGCCAAACAGCGGTACACCGTTTTTCACCACAATATCAAACAAATGGAAGAAGTCTGAAGCTAAAGTGATAACATTTCTTAAGCACCAAAATTATGACTGAAGTGGCGAAGCTGTATTTTCATTTGTGCTTTAATTTTATTTAAAGTTTAGTTTAAAAAAGTCATTAATTTAGTTTATTCATTTTAGCACAACATAATTGTATGTAAATCTATTTTTCGTCCCTTCTTATGCATTAATTTGCTTAGTACTTTTTGTCTAATCAACCTGACCTAAGCCTTAGGTTTATAGATAAATTATAATCTTTGTGATTTCCACGTAGTTTCATGTCATTTGACAAAGTCCTAAACGATAAATAGTACTGTTTGAGCACATTCAACAATACCACGGTAATAATATTGATCGTGATCATTTTGGTCACAATACCATGATATGAAATGTTCATACCGTTACATCCCTATTAGTAACACAAAAACATGATACAAAAAACATACACACTTTTTTATGTATATATTAGGGATGTCCGATAAATGCGTTAAAATGTAATATCGGAAATTATCGGTATCGTTTTTTTTTTTTTTTTTATTAAATCAACATAAAAAACACAAGATACACTTACAATTAGTGCACTAACCCAAAAAAACCTCCCTCCCCCCATTTATTTCTGTTATCAATATTCTGGTTCCTACATTATATATCAATATATATCAATACAGTCTGCAAGGGATACAGTCTGTAAGCACACATGATTGTGCGTGCTGCTGGTCCACTAATAGTACTAACCTTTAACAGTTAATTTTACTCATTTTCATTAATTACTAGTTTCTATGTAACTGTTTTTATATTGTTTTACTTTCTTTTTTATTCAAGAAAATGTTTTTAATTTAGTTATCTTATTTTATTATTATTTTTAAAAAGTACCTTATCTTCACCATACATGGTTGTCCAAATTAGGCATAATGTGTTAATTCCACGACTGCATATATCGGTTGATATCGGTATCGGTAATTAAAGAGTTGGACAATATCGGAATATCGGATATCGGCAAAAAGCCATTATCGGACATCCCTAGTGTATATATATATATACAGTGGGGCAAAAAAGTATTTAGTCAGCCACCCATTGACAATCAATGGGTGGCTGACTAAATACTTTTTTGCCCCACTGTATATATATATATATATATATATATATATATATATATATATATATATATATCATGCCATCCCTAGTAGTTACTGTTTATTGGCAAAAACGAGACTGTTGACAGCTGGGGAACTGATAGAGGCTTATTTCTGTGACTTTCTTGTTCAGCATGTGTCCACTTTGCCAATACTTCGCTGGACACTTTGAGGTTTTTAGGGTCCGCCCTGTACCCTGTACAAAGGACTCCCTCAGGGAGTCCTTTGTACTGGTTACAAAGGAACCTATTGTATTTGTAATGTTTATTATTAGGGTCCGCACAGGACCTTTTCAAAAGGAATCCCAAAGGGAGTCCTTTTGCAATGGGACGAAAGGACCCTATTGAAATTGTAAGGTTTTATTATTATTCTTTATTATTATTATTATTATTATTCCGCAGCTTTGCGCACTACTTAGACCCCCTTAACATACTTCAAAACTCACCAAATTTTTTACACACATCCAAAAAGTGTGCCAGCAGACTTTAATATAAAAACCTAACCCCAAAACACAAAATTGAGCTCTAGCGCCCCCTAGGAAAAAAAAAAAACAGACTGCCTCTAACTCCCACTAGGAAGGTCGTAGAGACATGAAACAAAAACCTGTATGTAGGTCTGCTCTAGACCTACAACTCATAATGACACATTCTCGGGCGAAAATCAACAGGAAATTGGCAATTTACCTTTTTTGACAAAAATGTACTAAAAACACTGTTTTTTACATCTTTGACCTCTAATTTGACCCCCTTAAAATACTTCAAAACTCACCAAACTTCGCACACACATTGGGACTGGTAGAAATTGCGATCTCAAAAAAAAACCGAACCCCAAAACTCAAAATTGTGCTCTACAGCAATTTTTTTATAAAACTGACAAAAAACTGCTCCTCAGAGGAAAACTCTGACAAAACTGCTTGTAACTTCCGGTAGGAACGTCGTAGAGACATGAAAAAAATACCTCTATGTAGGTCTCATTTAGACCTACATTTCATACATTGACACCCTTCAGCAAAAATCAACAGGAAGTTTGTTATCTCCATTTCAAAACAACATTTTTGTACCAAACGGTCACCAAACATCAAACATTATCTCCTCTGAGCGCGTTTGTCGTTTCGGCTTCAAACTGCTACAGGAGAGAGATTGAACCCTTCTGATTAAAAGTTGACGACGGCGTTTTATTTAGTGCTACCGTTTTGATTTTACGAGCCTTCAAAGACCCGCAGCACTGATGCTGCTACGGTGCCAAAAATGACAACGAAACTGCAATTAGACCTTCTTTGGCCTCAATACACACAATAGCCTATAATGACAATGTGAACTCAGACACAACTTCCTCTAACTCCCAGTACCAATATCGTAGAGACACGAAACAAAAGCCTCTATGTAGGTCTCACTCAGGACTACCACTGGACAAAAGTATTGGACACCTAGTTAGGGTCCGCACAGGACCTTTTCAAAAGGAATCCCAAAGGGAGTCCTTTTGCAATGGGACGAAAGGACCCTATTGAAATTGTAAGGTTTTATTATTATTATTAGGGTCCGCACAGGACCTTTTCAAAAGGAATCCCAAAGGGAGTCCTTTTGCAATGGGACGAAAGGACCCTATTGAAATTGTAATGTTTTATTATTCTTTATTATTATTCCGCACCGTCGCGCACTACTTTGCCCCCCTTAACATGCTTCAAAACTCACCAAATTTGACATACACATTAAACCCCGGGTACAGCACACTTTAATGGTAAAAAAAAATACCAAAAATCAACATTGCTCTCTAGCGCCCCCTAGGAAGAAAAATGCCTCTAACTCCCACTAGGAAGGTCGTAGAGACATGAAACAAAAACCTGTATGTAGGTCTCAGTTAGACCTACAATTCATAATTTCACTTCTTCGGGCGAAAACCAACAGGAAGTTGGCAATTTCCCCTTCAAGACAAAAAATGACTAAAAACACTCATTTTTTATTTTTGAGCTGTAATTTGACCCCCTTAAAATACTTCAAAACTCACCAAAATTCTCACACACATCGGGACTGGTGGAAACTGTGATCTAAAAAAAAACCGAATCCCAAAACTCAAAATTGTGCTCTACATAATTTTTTGAAAAAAAAGAGAAAAAACTGCTCCTCAGAGGAAAAATCGGACAAAACTGCTTATAACTTCCGGTAGGAACGTCGTAGAGACATGAAACAAATACCTCTACGTAGGTCTCATTTAGACCTACATTTCATACATTGACACCCTTCAGCAAAAATCAACAGGAAGTTTGTTATCTCCATTTCAAAACAACATTTTTGTACCAAACGGTCACCAAACATCAAACATTATCTCCTCTGAGCCCGTTTGTCGTTTCGGCTTCAAACTGCTACAGGAGAGAGATTGAACCCTTCTGATTAAAAGATGCGTACGGATTTTTATTTAGTGCTACCGTTTTGATTTTACGAGCCTTCAAAGACCCGCAGCACTAAAGTTGCTACGGTGCCAAAAATGACAACGAAACTGCGATTAGACCTTCTTTGGCCTCAATACACACAATAGCCTATAATGACAATGTGAAATGGATCCGCTGCTGTGATTTTACGCACCTTCAAAGAAAACAACCACTGTGCCGCAGCACCTAGGAAAAAAACACAGACACAACTTCCTCTAACTCCCAGTACCAATATCGTAGAGACACGAAACAAAAACCTCTATGTAGGTCTCACTCAGGACTACCACTGGACTAAAGTATTGGACACCTAGGACTAGCACCTGCCAGAAGGCGGACCCGACCAATGCTGCTTGCAGCTTTAATTATTATTATTCTTCCGCAGCTTTGCGCACTACTACGCCCCCCTTAACATGCCTCAAAACTCACCAAATTTTTTACACACATCCAAAAAGTGTGCCAGCAGACTTTAGTCAAAAAACCAAACCCAAAAAAATACACTTGCTCTCTAGCGCCCCCTAGGTAGAAAACTGCCTATAACTCCCACTAGGAAGGTCGTAGAGACATGAAACCAAAACCTGTATGTAGGTCTCAGTTAGACCTACAATTCATAATTTCACTTCTTCGGGCGAAAACCAACAGGAAGTTGGCAATTTCCCCTTCAAGACAAAAAATGACTAAAAACACTCATTTTTGATTTTTGACCTCTAATTTGACCCCCTTAAAATACTTCAAAACTCACCAAACTTCTCACACACATTGGGACTGGTGGAAACTGCGATCTAAAAAAAAAACCGAATCCCAAAACTCAAAATTGTGCTCTACATAATTTTTGAAAAAAAAAGAGAAAAAACTGCTCCTCAGAGGAAAACTCTGACAAAACTGCTTGTAACTTCCGGTAGGAACGTCGTAGAGACATGAAACAAATACCTCTATGTAGGTCTTGTCTAGACCTACATTTCATAGATTGACATCCTTCAGCGAAAATCAACAGGAAGTTTGTAATCTCCATTTCAAAACAACATTTTTGTACCAAACGGTCACCAAACATCAAACATTATCTCCTCTGAGCGCGTTTGTCGTTTCGGCTTCAAACTGCTACAGGAGAGAGATTGAACCCTTCTGATTAAAAGATGCGTACGGATAATGATTAAGTGCTACCGTTTTGATTTTACGAGCCTTCAAAGACCCGCAGCACTGATGCTGCTACGGTGCCAAAAATGACAACGAAACTGCGATTAGACCTTCTTTGGCCTCAATACACACAATAGCCTATAATGACAATGTGAACTCAGACACAACTTCCTCTAACTCCCAGTACCAATATCGTAGAGACACGAAACCAAAACCTCTATGTAGGTCTCACTCAGGACTACCACTGGACAAAAGTATTGGACACCTAGGACTAGCACCTGCCAGAAGGCGGACCCGACCAATGCTGCTTGCAGCTTTAATTATTATTATTATTATTATACCGACCCCACAAAGAACGCTAATTTGACCCACTTAACATGCTCCAAAACTCACCAAATTTGACACACAAGTCAGGACCTGCGAAAATTGCAAGTTATTAACAAAACCAACCCCCAAAAATAAAAATTGCGCTCTAGCGCCCCCTAGGAAAAAAAAAAACCAAACTGCCTGTAACTCCCACTAGGAAGGTCGTAGAGACATGAAACAAAAACCTGTATGTAGGTCTGACTTAGACCTACAACTCATAATTTTACATCCTCGGGCAAAAACCAACAGGAAGTTGGCAATTTCCCCTTCAAGACAAATTTGTACTAAAAAAACTGCTTTTTACGTCTTTGACCTCTAATTTGACCCCCTTAAAACACTTCAAAACTCACCAAACTTCGCACACACATTGGGACTGGTAGAAATTGCGATCTCAAAAAATAACCGAACCCCGAAAATCAAAATTGTGCCCTTGAGCAATTTTTACATAAAACTGAGAAAAATCTGCTTTTTTGAGGAAAACTCAGACAAAACTGCTTATAACTTCCGGTAGGAACGTCTTAGAGACATGAAACCAATACCTCAAATGTAGGTCTCGCCTAGACCTACATTTCATACATTGACATCCTTCAGCAAAAATCAACAGGAAGTTTGTTATCTCCATTTCAAAACAACATTTTTGTACCAAACGGTCACCAAACATCAAACATTATCTCCTCTGAGCGCGTTTGTCGTTTCGGCTTCAAACTGCTACAGGACAGAGATTGAACCCTTCTGATTAAAAGTTGACGACGGCGTTGAGATTAGTGCTACCGTTTTGATTTTACGAGCCTTCAAAGACCCGCAGCGCTAAAGTTGCTACGGTGCCAAAAATGACAACGAAAATGCAATTAGACCTTCTTTGGCCTCAATACACACAATACCCTATAATGACAATGTGAACTCAGACACAACTTCCTCTAACTCCCAGTACCAATATCGTAGAGACACGAAACAAAAACCTCTATGTAGGTCTCACTCAGGACTACCACTGGACTAAAGTATTGGACACCTAGGACTAGCACCTGCCAGAAGGCGGACCCGACCAATGCTGCTTGCAGCTTTAATTGTTTTTGTTTCTCCTCACTGTAGAACAAACCATATTTCATATTGATATATTTAATGCTCAATTAACTTGAATAACAAACTTCGTTGGTCTTTTTCTTTGAAAGCAGGTTTCAAAATAGCTCCACAGCGTTATCGCCACCTCCTGTAACACATAAAAATGTATTTCCTAACTAAAGCGCAAGGGTTTTTTCTATTTTTTTTTTTGTCAGGCAAAAACAGGTCGATGAGTCTAGTTGTGACCCACCAGTTTGAGAATCAACCACTGCTAGGTTGTTAATGCAAGTCATGTTTTAAGGTCTATGTCAAGACTCGCCATGTACTGTACATTTTAAAAAATTGGTTTCGTTGTCTCGGAACCAATTAGCTACATAATTATTATTGTAGGTTTGTATTGATAGTAGTTAGAGTTGTGTAGTATGTATGTTGTACAATTAATTAATGTGTTCTCCTCTCTAGATATGGCTTCAACAGCTGTGGTCTGCTCGAAGCACAGCAGAGGCTAAAAGTGCGTGAGGCCGCTCAACAGGAGCAAACAAAAGGTTTGCTTACTTGTTCCGTTTCTTTTGTCGAAGAAACGTTGAATTTCACAGTAAATCAACTTTGACCTCGTTAACAGTCTGTGTCCTAGTTGTGTCTGATGACGCAGTCTGGTTGTGTTGTTCTGTCTCTTCTGTGTGTGCTTAAAGCTGGCCTTCCCCTGGGCATCAACCTGGGAAAGAACAAGCTGTCCCAGGATGCAAAGGCAGATTATTCGGAAGGGGTGAGAGTGCTGGGCCCGCTGGCTGACTACCTGGTGGTAAATGTCAGCAGTCCCAATACGCCAGGTCTTCGCAACTTACAAGGCAAAGCAGAGCTCAGCCAGCTCCTGCGTACGGTATGTTTATTCACAATGAATTGACTAGATGCAGCACATTACTGTATAAATTCATATCACGATCCTATTTAAAGTACCAGTAGAGTTGGAGAAACAAGGGGCCTCGATATTGAAGGTATTATCATCTGACACCAGAAAACTTCCAAAGTTTGCAGCTAAATAGATATGATCAAAATTGTATTAATCTCACGGAGATTCCCGAGCCATTTTGAGAGATAATGAGCAAGCTAGTTGCATGATCGCGTGATGTAGAGGTAGGAACCGCAGATCCCTTCCCCACCAACAACAATGCAAATCATGCAGACTTTGTGAAAGACAATAACGATTAATAACCTTATATTTTTGAGCCTGAACATAGGGAGGATGATCTACAAGTTTTAGAAACTCTGCTTAACAAATCCAGCTCTAGAGAAACACTATAGCATCATGTAGCAGTATTGCTAAGTGCTAAACAAAAAATACAAGCTACAAATATAATAAATTCATAGCTTACTGTACAATGTCTTCTCTTACTTCGATGATGACTGATAGGATGTCCATATCTTCCCGTTTAGATGAACAATTAATCATGATGCGCACAAAGGGTTAACAAGGAATAGTCTCCCTGCAGACGCTGTCTACGGTTGTGTGTGTTTGTCTCCATCTCTGTGTATGAATTGAATGTCACAGATGAACAACTTCTAAATCCTCCTATTATCCAGATGAGAGGTGTCAGGTTCAAACACCGATGACATCTATTAAACAGACAAGAAGCAAGGAATTAAACAGAGATCGGTTTCAATTTAGCTCAATGAGGAGAGCGCGTAGACCTGTACCCTTGTACAGTGTCGTCCCACGCTCTGACGAAAAGATTGCACGCCTCCTCTTTTATTTGGACATTCCCTGATTACATGGCAACAGTTGTTTCTAAGGGGAGAGGGGGTCGTAAACAGCCGTTGCCCTCGGTCACAAAACAGTTAAAAGAAAAGATGCCTGGAGCTTGCGTCAGGTCCTGCTTCCTCTCTGCTTTGTAGATCTCCGGTCAAGACAAGATCTTCCTGTGGATTACAATAGATCAAAGAAACCGACACCTTTATGTCGCTTCCCGTCCTACCCAGTGGAGTTTCACAAGCCTTTTGCTTGGTAAGATCAAAGACAGCTTTTGTCTGCTCGCCGGGAACTCATGGAACCACAAAGTTTTGTGATAATTTAGATACAATTATTCTGACAAGAGAGCCGAGATGCGATGATGCGGGAGCAGCAGGACATCGCTGCCAGCTCACAGTAAAAGCAACACAGGGCTACTTAGCTGTTTGTATCATTGCGCCGCTAACAAATAGTTTGTCTGCTTTAGCGCTTATAATAACAACATTGCTAATATTTGATTGATATTCAGGTCACAATATGTATAAATAAAGAGTATTATTGGCGGGTTTTGGATGGTTATTTAGAGGATTTTGTGGGCGAAATAGAGAGCCCACATTGACTACATTGTTAGCGGTCTTTTTCTGTATTTGTGTATTTACGACTTAGAATGCATAAAAAAGAAAAACGTGTGTTTGTGTCTTATATGGGGATTGTGAATGATAGACAGCACATCTCTCTCTAATTTTTGGTTATTTCCAGTATGAATGACCTGATAACATGGTCAGAGTGCAGACGCGTTACTCCAGCGACGTCAATCTCCGGAAATAGCTGAAGGTATTTGGAGCGGAATATTCAAAATGGCTGATTGAATTTGTGGCATTTTGTGATGTTTAAACAGTGTTTTCACATACTTTGCGGATTGTAAATACGATTGGATATGGTTTAATGGATACAATGAAACAAAATTAAGCCTATAAAGTCAACTTGTTTTTCCACTCTACTGGTACTTTAATAGAAGCTACCTTCATACTTTGCTCCACGAAACACTGCATTTCCCACAATCCCTGCGTGTTGTTTACATTTGGCTGTCATTGCACCCTGCACTGATGACGAGGAAGTGGAGCTGCTTTATCTGCTTGTTTTGCAAAGCATTGAACTAAAGAGACGGTCGGTGGTATATACAGCCATTAAATGCCACAAGAGACGAGGAAGAGGAGTATTCTCGACGAGTACTAAATGTTGCCGCTCGTTCAAACAGGCACATCAACCGTCGTAAATTGTCTCAGAGCTGAGTCGTGGAAAACATTTCATTTATAAACTGACCTGATTTTGATTCTATGGTAAGTTGTGGTGGCAAAATGCAAATCGACGTAAAAGATACACGCAGAGCAGTGTTTTGTGTGGCCCGAGTGCGGCGGACATCCGCTTTGAGTATGCGCAGACCTCCGCGCACTATGTTCCGTGTACTCCAAACATACCTGTGCAATATGAGAACCGTTCTGGACTATAGAAATTATCTTTATAATTTCAGTCACTGACTGTTTTCGACGTGGGGCTGCCTTGTGCAAAACCAGCACATCTTTTTTGTGTTTTGTGTTGTGTAATGTGTTTATATTCATTTATATTTGGGTATGTCCTTTATTAATGGGGAAAGACCTAATGACTCTTGTTTTCATGTTAGCATTTAAGCTGGCAGGCGAGCGCAAGTCAGTCCTTGATTTTTTGTCAAATTGCATTTTTATTCACTTTTTTTCAACAATTTTAATTAGAGATGTCCGATAATATCGGACTGCAGATATTATCGGCTGATAAATGCTATAAAATGTAATATCGGAAATTATCGGTTTCAAAAAGTTAAATTTATGACTTTTTAAAACGCAGCAGTACGGAGTGGTACACGAACGTAGTGAGAAGGACAGAGCAGTTGCGTCTCCCAGTCATACTTGCCAACCTTCCCGATTTTCCCGGAGACAACCCGAATTTCAGTGCCCCTCTCGAAAATCTTCCGGGGCAACCATTCTCCCGAATTTCTCCCGATTTCCACCCAGACAACAATATTGGGGGCGTGCCTTAAAGGCACTGCCTTTGCGTGCCGGCCCAATCACATAATATCTACGGCTTTTCACACACACACAAGTGAATGCAAGTATACTTGGTCAACAGCCATACAGGTCACACTGAGGGTGACCGTATAAACAACTTTAACACTGTTACAAATATGCGCCACACTGTGAACCCACACCAAACAAGAATGACAAACACATTTCGGCAGAACATCCGCACCGTAACACAACATAAACACAACAGAACAAATACCCAGAACCCCTTGCCAGACTAACTCTTCCGGGACGCTACAATATACACCCCCCGCTACCCCCTACCCACCACACCTCAACCCCCCCGCACCCTCCAACCCCGCCCACCTCAACCTCCTCATGCTCTCTCAGGGAGAGCATTTCCCAAATTCTAAGGTGCTGTTTTGAGGCATGTTTTAAAAAAAAAAGCACTTTGTGACTTCAATAATAAATATGGCAGTGCCATGTTGGCATTTTTTTCCATAACTTGAGTTGATTTAATTTGGAAAACCTTGTTACATTGTTTAATGCATCCAGCGGGGCATCACAACAAAATTAGGCATAACAATGTGTTAATTCCACGACTGTATATATCGGTATTGGTTGATATCGGAATCGGTAATTAAGAGTTGGACAATATAGGAATATCGGATATTGGCAAAAAAGCCATTAATGGACATCTCTAATTTGAATGAATAAATAAACCACACACATAATAACAACTACTAAAGTATTCTCTGGCTGGAATATGTCTCTTAAAAAAAACCCACTATCCATTCTTTAAAGTCCCGGAGTTGCCTGGGATTCTTTGTTTTGGCTCTTTTCGCGGTACAATAACCGAGACAAAAGCCCAGACATATTTGGGCAATCATTTTGGACGAAAACAAATCCTACGAAAATTGAAGTACCACTGAAGTAACACACTTTGTCATGTAATTGCAGGTGTTGAAGGAGCGGGATGGTCTGCAGGGAGAACACAAGCCTCCTGTCCTGGTCAAGATTGCTCCTGACCTCACCACCCAGGACAAAAAGGACATTGCTGATGTTGTGACTAAGGTAAGAAATTTGATTTTAATCCCATACCCTAAAATCTCAACCACAGCCTAATGAAAACTGACCCAGAACTCACTCCTGGTTTTTAAGGCAAAATACAGGGCAGCAAACGTTTCAAAGGAAGTGAAACAGATTTTGCCCTCAGGCCACCACTTTTAATAGCACCGAGCTATAATTAAAAGGATAGCTAACTTTAGTAGGTAAACTTTTTTAAAGGTACACAGTTCTTATGAATTAATGGTAAATCATGGGAATTCACTTGCAATTTGGGTCATTTGAACAGACAATTTTAAAAACATTAATGTAAACAAAACATTTATTTTGTGCTTGATTTGTTTGTAGTAGAGATGTAAGAATAAACAGTATAATGATAAACGGAATAAGATAAACATTGTCAAATACTGAAATGAAAATAATATGGTTCTGAAATAGCCAGAACAATATTTAATGGGTTTTTTTTCCCAGGAAGTATAACTTGTGTCTATTTGATTTAATTTTTTGAATAAAACTTAGTTTAGAGATTTTACTTTGTGGCAAAAATGATGGAATTACAAGTCTCAGAGAATGTTCTTTCAGTTGTTTAATTTTGTTGATAACAGACATGACACAAAACTATAGTCATTTCAAAAAGCAACTTTCTAGCTTTATAGGTGCTGTTTGCTACTTGCTCTCAGTTAAATTGTTTAAATCAAACATCATAACAAGAACACCATTGGCTAGATTATGTTTCCATTAGTGGTTTAACAGAACACATTTGTGTTAAAATTTCTATATTTTTCACAATTACCAAGTTTGTGTAGTAAATCTTTTTGAGAGTCACTCACCCTGTCGCGTCAACACGTACGCACAGAGTGTGTATGCTTAAAATGACCGAAAAGCGTAAATATTACATGTTATTATGAATGTTAAAAAATTACCTTTATATTTACAGCATGTATATAAAACCTTGATGGAGGTTTTTTTGGGGGCGCTTTACAGGCGGAATAGAGCAAATCCAATTGGCTCCATTGTTAGCTGACTTTTGCTAACATGTATTGACGAGTTAGAACGCATAAAAAAAGAAAAACATATGTGCACTTGTCTTACATAAGGATTGTGAATGATAGGCTTACCGCTGTTGTTGTTTTAGCTTGTTGATATAGAGATACTGTAGCTAATTTTTCACCTTCTTGTTATGTTTGTTTGATATACAGTACTGTATAGCACTTTATATAACCTTAACTGAAAATTGACTTTTGTCTATGCTAGAACCCATTATTCATATTTACATTGTTTGATAAACTTGCTTCACTATACAAACTTTTCGATTTACAAACCCTGCTCTAGAACCATCTAAGTTTGTAAATTGAATTTCCACTCTACATTTAAGTTGCTTGTTCCAGGCTAACCAAAGTTGGAGTAAAATTACATCGCCCTTCCACCTACTGTGACCTCAGCGCTACTTGAGCAGGTTGGTTTTAGAAAGTACACAGCAGTGTTCTTTGTTCAACGGAGCGAGCAGAAGACAAACCTTAATGGAAGAGGCCAACATTTTTCCATCCCTCCTTTTTTAGGGGGCCGGTATTTATTATTAGTATTAGAGGTCCATAAAAGTTAGAGAGAGGCATGTTTGTCACTCCCTCCACTCACACACTTGTGTTTTTTTGTGTTTCCAGCTTGGAGTGGATGGCTTAATGGTGTCCAACACTACTGTGTCCCGGCCTGAGACGCTACACAATGCTCATAGGGGTGAGGCTGGTGGACTTAGTGGGCAGCCTCTGAAGGACATCTCCACAAATGCAGTCCGAGAAATGTACAGCCTCACCAAAGGTAGACCCTTTATTTCTGCTCTATAGATGCATCAAACAGATGTGTGTTTGTCGTGTTCTTCTAGGTAAAATAGCAATTATTGGAATTGGCGGCGTGGCCAGTGGACGGGACGCAATGGAAAAAATCCGTGCTGGCGCATCACTGGTTCAGATTTATACGGCTTTAGCGTACCAAGGCCCACCTGTGGTCATCAAGATAAAGCGGGAATTGGAACAGCTTCTGAAGTGAGTATTATTCCGACCTGATAACCGATAACAGCTTCAAATGGGTCGCTGCCGTCAATTGGGTCCTAACGTTAGTGGAAGCGGGGATGAATATTCATAGATTTTTCTGCTTGGAGGAGTGTTGTTCACATCAGCAAGAGTGGTAGCCATCACATTGGGTAAACATTCACAACAACTTTTGTTATTCTCGGAACCGCTCATCATCATAAAAGCACATCTTATACCAGGCTGAGTACAACTGTATGTCACATAACGTAATTTCCGTAATATAGGCTGCTACTTTTAAAATACAGTAGCTTAGTAGGCCTAAGTATTCATTATTTAGCAAGTATATTCAATATTTTCGGTCACTGTCACATTACACACAGTTTGATCTGTAACCCTGTGTTTGAGTATAGGAAAATAAAACATTGTTCTTTAATCAAGTGGCGTACCACTAGATGGAGGTCCCGTACCACTAATGGTACACGTACCACAATTTTAGAATCACAGATCTAAAATTAACTTTTACCAGCTCAGTATGTTAACATAGCATGGAATGTGAATGATAGGCAGAATTTTTTTTTTTTTTTTAAAGTGCATTTCCCCTTTAAAGCTTGGATTGGAGTTGCACAAAGTCTTGTCCCGATACCAATATGTATATTGATACTTTTCAAAATAAAAATGTTTCTTATTGCACTCAAGGAACAATTTACAATTGTACATATAACATGTAGCCTGCCATAATCTAGGATTTTGTTAGAAATTAATAGAAAGCTTTTTTGACATTGTATTAAATGCTTCATGACTTAACGGTTGCCACTCTTGGTCTGTGCTTTAAAACAAATACTAACAACAATACTATGCCTAAATCTACACAGATAAGACATGTAGCAGGTAAAACACACATTGTTAAAGATAAAACACAAATTAAAGGAATTTGTCACGAAATTTAATAATTTCACTTAAATTAGTTTACGCTACGTGGGCGGTTTTGACTGCGCTAATAAGTGGCAAGGGGCAGACCAGCTGTGTGCGCATCTACGTATCTACAGTATATGTGCACAGCAGGGGAGCTGGTTAACTACATTACTTGTCGCTTATTAAACTCTTTGTGCAGGTCTGAAGTCTTGTCCTTTAAATGTTTACCTAAGTTTGAGGTATTGACACCTTTGGCGAGTCTTTTTTTAAAGCACCACTTGCAGAGCAGCTCTATTGTCAATAAGTCCACGGTAACGTTTTGGTAAATTTACTGAGGAATTTGTGAAACTGAAACTATGAAAAGAATGCCATTGTAAGTTAATACCAACACAGACACTCGCAAACGTGTTTGCGTATTAGCTAACGACACTGGCTTGATTACATCACGATAGCACATAAAAATATGCATGAAATCACTCCTACAGACATCACACATGGGACGGTTTAGTAAGTATGAATTGTTTTAGTTATACCGTATTAATAAAACTTACATGCGTTGCTTGGATTGATGATTAAAGAATCCATTGAGCAGAAACGGTATGGATGGTTTTAAGGCAAAACAGGAAGTACATTTTGAACATGCAGCACCTGCAGTGAGCAAACTTGTCCAAAAGATAGCGCCATAGCACAAACAATAATACACCATTTCAGTCGTCTGCTTGGGTTTAAAGAAAACTATTAAACACAAAACAATTAGCAGAAAAAAGTCCATATATTAGCCGCCCCGTTTTTAAGCTGCAGGGTTCAAACTGTAGGGAACAAGTAGCGGCTTATAGTCCGAAATGTATGCAGTATGAATTTGGCCAACGATAGAGCTTTAAACACTAATAGCTTGCTTTGCCAAGTCCGCTGCACGCGTGGTCATGTTTTTGATTATTTGTTTGTCTTCTTAGCAATGTCCTTTGCACTCACTTTCTTTGTGCCCATGTTTGAAAAACAAAATGATGTCGTTTCTAGCTATAAGCTAATGCTAGCGCGTAAGACCGGGTATTTTGGTTAGATCTTTACAGCAGGAAGGCTCGTAAATTGAATTTTTGCTCGCAATGTGAAGCATAACTCAACTCCTTTCCTGCAAAAGCTGTAAGATGAGGCACCTGTATCCCGAGGTTCCACTGTGTAGAAAAATCTAAATGATTAAACGTACAGCTCGCACATCTGTAGCCTACAGACAGTCAGCAGCACTTCTAGTGTTAAAATGTGTGGCAAAGCCTGCTTTGTTTTGGTTTATTTTTTTACTACAAAAGATGTGGAGTGAGATTGTTCAGTTATAAATGGAAAGAAGGATAGTAATCATATGCCATTAAAACCCGGGACTTCAGAATGATTTGTTTAAGTGTCTGTTCTCTCAAAAGTGAATCAAAAAGATGCCTAAATGGACTCTCATTAGGTCAACATAATATTGTGTGTGAGAGTTGTTTCATTGTCATTTATTTTGAAGGGAAAAAATATATAATCCCAGTTTTGTTTTTGACTTGTTTACAGAGAACAAGGATTTAGTAATGTTTCTGAAGCCATCGGAGCAGACCACAGAGGAGCACACTAGCGAAGCCTTCTGACATGGATTGTTAAAAAAAAAAAAAGTCCTACCTCTGTCCTCAACCTACCGTAAGTGCAAACAATGCTAAAGGTGCTTAGGTCACTTTTGTTACAGTGTAACAGCAATCAGCAGAGTGCTTTAACTCTACACACACTTACTAGTTGTTTTTACACATTGGTATGCAATACTGTTGTAAGTAAATAACAGGACATTCTGCCTGATATCATGTTCATATGAAAATGAACCTTTATAGGCACAGTAGGAACATGCAAATAGACACACTAATACCACAGCGCCCAATAACATTTCTATGCTGCTTGTGTTTATGGTTATGCTGTATAATTTAGAGTACATTACAAGACTGCTGATGTTTTCATTTAGTCACACCATTTGTACATATTCAATAATAAAGATAGGACTATCAAGATCCTACATGTTTTATGTTTCATTCATCGGCGTGGCTGCCTTAGTTTATTCTTTTAGCAGTGTGCAGAAATTATTGTGATCCCAGACTAATCAGTGATTTGGCACATACACATACATATTTTTAAAAAAATCTTACAAAAATATGTTATCAATCAAAGTTTATTTATAAAACGCTTTATCACAAGTGTCTCAAAGGGCTGTACAAGCCACAACGACATCCTCGGAACAGAACCTGCATCAGGGCAAGAAAAAACTCAACCCAATGGGCGTAATGAGAAACATTGGAGGGGACCGCGGATATGGGGACCCCACCCTGGGAAACCGGTGCAATGGATGCTGAGGGGATATGGTTAATAATGTGAGAGTCCAGTCCATAGTGGGGCTAGCAGGGGATCATCATGAATGGAGACAAGTCAGCAGCGTAGAGACGTCTCCAACTGATGCACAGAGGATTGGTCCAACCCGGGTCCCGACTTTGAACAGCTAGCGGCCTCATCTGTGGTCACCTGATAACCTCTCCACACAGGACAGTGGGGCAGAGCAGATAAGAAAAGAGACGGCAGATCAACTGGTCTAAAAAGGGGTGTCTATTTAAAGGCTATAGTATACTTCTTATTCTAATGCTTCTACTGAGGTAGCATCTCTAACTGTTACCGGGAGGGCATTCAAGAGCCTGAATAGAAAACGCTCTATAGCCCGCAGACTGTTTTTGGGCTCTGGGAATCACTAATAAGCCGGAGTTCTTAGAACGCAGCTTTCTGGCTGGGACATACAGTATGGTACAATACAATCAGCAAGATAGGATGGAGCTAGACCGTTGAATATTTTATACGTAAGTAGTAAAACCTTAAAGTCGCATCTTAAGTGCACAAGAAGCCAGTGTAGGTGAGCCAGTATAGGTATATACTGTATGTAGGTATATAAAGGTATATACAGTATAGGCGTAATATGATCAAACATTCTTGTTCTTGTCAAAAGTCTAGCTGCCGCATTTTGTACCAACTGTAATCTTTAAATGCTAGACACGGGGAAACCCGAAAATAATACGTTACAGTAATCGAGACGTAACGAACACATGAATAATAATCTCAGCGTCGGTGGTGAACAAAATGAGACACATTTTTGCGATATTACGGAGATGAAAGAAGGCCGTTTTAGTAACACTCTTAATGTGTGACTCAAACAAGAGCGGTCGTAGATAATTCTTTACCGAGTCGCTTTGTGTAAATGTTTTGTTGTCAAATGTTAAGGTGGTATTATTAGATAGGTGCCGGTGTCTAGTAGGACCGATAATCAAAATGTTTCCGTTTATTAGCGTTAAGATGCAAAGAGTTGCTGGACATCCATTGTTTAATTTCATTAAGACACGCCTCTAGGTGACTACCATCTGGCGTGTTGGTCAGCTTTCGGAGTATGTAGAGTTGGGTGTCATCAGCATAACAGTGAAAGCTTACACCGTATTTGCGTATGATGTCACTTCGATGCAGAAGAGGGCCAAGAACCGAACTCTGTGGAACTCCGCACGTTACCTTAACATACTCCAAGGTTACATTGTTATGGGAGACGCACTGCGTCCTGTCAGTAAGATAGGAGTTAAACCAAGACAAGGTTAAGTCTGACATACAGCATTTTGATACGTTGTAATAAAATGTTATGATCGACGGTATCAAAAGCAGCGCTAAGATCATGTAGCAGCAACATGGATGACGCATCAGCATCCATAGTTAGCAATAGGTCATTAGAAATGTTTGCGAGGGCTGTCTCCGTACAGTGATTTGCCCTGAAACCGGACTGAAAGGGTTCACAGAGATTGTTAGACGCTAGGTGCTCACTTAGCTGCTGTGCAACAAATATTTCTACAAAATGAAACAACTGAATGAACATCCTCCAAGTCTGCTTATTACATCATTTTTGCCAGGGGTTGTAGTAGAATTATGATTTTTATTTTATTTTTCCCATGTGTATACTGTAGTGTGTAGTTTGAGGGAAAGGAGAACCTCTTTATGAAAGAGGAATTGTCATTAAAAATGTTTTCAACTGATGGCGGCCATCCTTAGCTGGGAAGGTGAAGGGAAGAAAGACCAGGGGCCGTACTTATCAAGCTTCTTAGAGTGCCATTTTACACTTAAGTCCTGAGAATTTGCGAAATTTAGTCCTACTCTCAAACTTAAGAATAAAAGCTTTTTATCAACGTTCTTAAGTCTAAGAATCACTCCTACTCTCCACGATATTTAAGAGACCTTCAGAGGTGTCTTAAGTGGTTAGGAGTTGCCAGCAGGTGATGGCACTGAGGCGAGAGAGACGTGCGCGAACGTTCAGGGAACGGAACAATGTTTTTTGTTTTTTTGATGACCAGCTGATCAAACGGTATCGTTTAGACAGAGCGGATATTATTTTTGTCACAGATTTAATACTTTTCGATTCCTTGTTGATTTCTGCATGTGTCTGCAGTGGGCTAGTATATATAGAGCCACCCACACCAGTTTCAAATTAGTTGCCTAATTAATGAATTGGAGAGAAAATGTTATGACAGTAGCGTATGTGTGTGGCCGTGAGGTGAGTGACGTCAGTGAGTGTGTGGGCGATAGAAGAGAGGGAGCGGTAGCGTGAGTGCCGGCGGGGACTAGTTTGTTTTGTATTATTTTGTAGTTTATTGTCAAAATATACACTCCCATTGTCCACTTAAATATTTCCCAGATATTTCTTTATTCTTAGACAACGGATTCCCTTCCGTGATTGGTCATTTCTATGGACACAGAAATGACGTCACCTAAAATTCCATTTACAGCACATTGTAATGTCGTAATTCAGCTCTGAGTGTGACACTTAAGATTCAGTCCTACACTTCGCTGAAAGTGTGAGTAAGACGCTTGATAACTAACTTTTAAGTGCAGCTTTCAGGGAAGAATTTATTTACTCTCAAGTCAACTCTTAGCAGACTTCTTAGGAGTAATTCTAAGAAGCTTGATAAGTACGGCCCCTGAACATCCTGGAAGTCGTCTAATATACAAGCTGATGTCAATTTCATACTCGGCTTTGATTTATTTCAAAGTATGCTTGATTGAAGCAAACGTTTACAATTCTGAGTGGCCTACCTGAGAAGGAAAACATACTGGGCCCTCATTGTTGCACCCAAGAAGCGGCGGGTGGTCTCCTTTGATCTCTCCTGACGGCGTAGGTTGCCATGGCAATGCATATGAACATGGCAATGTCTACATTTGTCTGAATCTGCTGGTTCCTGTTCATGGAAACTCTTCCTACAGTCACGTGACTACATGTAACTCAACCAAGTTATGGTTGACTGCAGTACTGTATGTGTGTTAGCTATTTACGATTATAATAATACTATATAATTGTGGTAGCTGTGTTTCGATACATATTTTTCACTTCCAATACAATACCAATATTGGAGCTTTTGAGTATTGGTTGAAACCAATATTGATCCAATATGATAGCATGAATCATAGTACATACTTTTATTATTTTGTAGTGTAGAATGTTACAAAATCCTTAAACAGTGAACAATGATAGGTATAAAAAACACCAACCTATTTATTACCAAGTGTCTGGTCTGGACTTGTGCTGTCTTAAGTATTTTGGCGACACCTAGGGGCCACAATAATTCAATAAGATAAACTCATGACTCGTTAAGTGTAAAGATGCGGACATGTTTGTTACTGGATACGTTCCATTACGTTTCTGCCTTGGAGACTATGTACAGTGGGTCTGGGTTAGTTTTTTGCCCCATCCCAAGAATGTCCTACCGACCTGATTAGTCCCAATGAGATAGAGATGATACAGTATTACATGCTCACTTATGATACCTGGTGGTTGTTTGAGCACACTGCAGCTAATCCACTCCTTAATGCTTAAATCACACGCAGGATTCTCACAGGAATTAGGAAAAAATACAACCTTACCCACTGTATGTGTAAGTAATAAAACTGTAATTATTTGACACTTGTTTATATTGACAAATTCTTCAATTAGGACACTAGACGTATGATTAGCTTGTGTGGTTGGCTGTTGTGTAGCTGCTAGCTCCTTGTAGCCTTGAGCCTACCATGTTTACTTTTTGTAAATGACTAAACTACAAGAACACACAACCCTGTGTGTTTATTGGAGTTAACTGGCTGTCCACGCTGCAGGACTGCTTGTATCGGGAGATTTTACATGCAAGCTAATATAATCCAATACTTGTTTTTTGTTGTGAAGTGAATTAATTAACCCATATTATGTTCTACATATGGTGAATGTTGAGATTCAACTTGGAGAAAGCGAACCACCAGGTTTAAGTAAATAATGGTTGAGCCCATAACAAATTAAGTAGCTTTAGTTGGACATTCGTATGTGGACTGGGTTAACTCTCTCACGAGAAGAGGCAATCAATTCAGACTTCAGAATGCAAAAGTGATAGCGCTATCCTGGAGGAGAGACTATGTGTTTATCTTAAACGTCAACCTACAAGTTATGTTATACATCTGTTGTCTTCCCAGTCACTTACACACGAACATCTCCTTACATGGTCAGGTTGTACCCTCCTGAATCAACACACACCCAGACAGAGAAAGAAATAATATAAGACTGTGGTTCGGCTCCTGCAAGTTAGGAGTGCCTCTTTTTTTTTTACTTGACCTCCTCCAGGTACTGCAGTACTGTATAATGACACTCGCTTGTAATAAAGCAACTTTTGGTTCAGTAAAGCGCTTCCGACGTCTCTCTTGATCCAGCCGCACTGCCGTGTCACCCTTCAGTCCGGATGAGGATGACAAGACCAGAAATACACATCAGTCGCGATCAGACCGATATGGATATCATATCCGGACATCCCTACTCAGTGAAACCTGCCGGGTCCTATCCAGCGGATAAGATTGCGAAAACGCAATAGGCATCGAGCTAAAAGCCCGAGCTGTCAACTCAATGTCCAGCACAAACTTATCTTTAGAAATCAGGGAGTGAGCATTACCAACATTCACTGCCGCAACCACACTGGCTGACCTCTGTTACATTATCATGCAGAAATAGGACAGAAATTTTTTTTTTAAATTGTATTATACATTAGCCTGTAATTATGACTCATATATTCATTCACACTGCATAATACACCAATCAGTACTGTGTGTGCTTTTCTCGAAGAAGTATATATTCTGATTTCATAGATCTTAAATGTTTTCCAGGCCAAGGACTCCCAAACTGATGGAGAAGGAAAGGCGACCCTCTACTTATATATCTTGTACAAAGTTGTGTTTTATATTAAACTGGTCCTAAAGGTACCTTGATATTGTGCAATAATAGGACATTTAAATACTGTATTTTTGGAACTATAAGGTGCACTTGAAATCCTTTCATTTCCGCATAATGTACGGAATATTTCTGGTTGTGCTTACCGACCTTGAAGCAATTTTATTTTTTGTACATGGTGCAATGATAAGTGTGACCAGTAGATGAAGTCACACAAGAGATACATGTAGACTGCAATATGACGCTAGTAACCATTGATTGATTGATTGACACTTTTATTAGTAGGTTGCACAGTGCAGTACATATTCCGTACAATTGACCACTAAATGGTAACACCCGAATACGTTTTTCAACTTGTTTAAGTCGGGGTCCACTTAAATTGATTCATGATACAGATATATACTATCATCATAATACAGTCATCACACAAGATAATCATCAGAGTATGTACATTTAATTATTTACAATCCGGGGTGAGGGATGTGTGTGTGGGGGGGGGTATAAGTGGGTTTGGTTGATATCAACACTTCAGTCATCAACAATTGCATCATCAGAGAAATGGACATTGTAACTGTGTAGGACTGACTTGGTAGGATATGTACAGCAAGTAGTGGACATAGAGAGAGAGATCAGAAAGCATAAGAATAAGTATCTACATTTGATTATTTACAATCCGGGAAGGTAGGATGTGGAAGGAAGGGTGTTAGTTTAGGGTTGAAGTTGCCTGGAGGTGTTCTTTTAGTGCGGTTTTGAAGGAATATAGAGATGCCCTTTCTTTTACACCTGTTGGGAGTGCATTCCATATTGATGTGGCATAGAAAGAGAATGAGTTAAGACCTTTGTTTGATCGGAATCTGGGTTTAATGTGGTTAGTGGAGCTGCCCCTGGTGTTGTGGTTACGGCGGTCATTTACGTTAAGGAAGTAGTTTGACATGTACTTCTGTATCAGGGAGGTGTAGCGGATTTTATAGACTAGGCTCAGTGCAAGTTGTTTTACTCTGTCCTCCACCCTGGGCCAGCCCACTTTAGAGAAGTGGGTAGGATTGAGGTGTGATCTGGGGTGGAGGTCTAGAAGTAATCTGACTAGCTTGTTCTGGGATGTTTGGAGTCTAGATTTGAGGGTTTTGGAGGTGCTAGGGTACTAGGAGTTGCATGCGTAATCGAAAAATTAATGAGAGTTCCCGCTAGAATTTTCATGGTGCTTTTGTTGAAAAACTTTAAATGTTCCATTGACAATATAAAACATTACACACTGCGCTCAAAAATCTTTCAAAATGTTTTAGTACGACTTTGAAGCCGCACCGCTTGATGGATTGTCGGCCCATTACGGCTACCGTAGTCAGAAGTGCGAGTATTATTATGGTGTGTGTGTATAAGGACCGCAAAATGGCACCCATTAGCAGACACATTATCTGGCGTTTCGTTTTGCAAAATTATGCAAAACCAACTTGTCTTACCTTCTGGTACCTGCTGAGCTGTTTTTGGGATCTGCATAAGTCCTGAAAATGTGCGCACGTCCGCCATTGTAGTCCGTGACAACAATGAAGGTGTAATAAAAAATATATGTTCATAATATTTCTTAATTATAAAACATTTGATATTAGAAAAGGGTACTGTCCTGGGGAAACGTTGTTGTGCACCTAAACCTGAGTGCTGCATGTCTGCTCTCAGAGTACCTGAACCGGGTGACCCATGTGGTTCTTCAGACGGCTGCAATTAAAAACGTCTGCCGGTAAAAGAAGTCAAAGGTGCGATGGAGGTGGAAGAGGACACAATGGACTCTTGATGCTGCCCAAAGTAATTACACAGCGACGGTGATGGTAATGAACACGTCAAGAACACAATGAAGTCGGAAATGTTATTGAAAATCACATTTTTTGCTGATCACGTATACGTCACCTTATTGCGCAACAATGATCTCAGAAATATTTTATGCAGCGTCGCCATTGCTCCATGATAAATATTACAGAAACGCCTCTGCCGGGCAGACATGCTGCAGCGGCGCGACCACTCAAGTTAAGTGCAAGAGTGCAAGTTTGAATTGAAGAGACATTTGGATGAACTGCGCCAGATGGATTTATTTATAGGCAACAACGTCAGCGGGGACTCCCGAGTACACCTGCTTCAAGCGCATTCCAGACAGGTGACATCACTCAGGTCGGGTCAGTGATTGTCCATGAATAATCTAGCTGACACACGCTGTAAGGTATGGGACTGGATGGACAGATGCTGCTGCATCAATAATGACAAGACGCAAACTCTACATCTTTGCGACGCTTTCGAGAGAAAACCTTTCCCGACTTACGAGTTTTCATGACGTGAACAAAAACCCTTCTTCATCATCAACATGATGCATTGTCGAGATCAGTCTTCGCCAAAAAATATCTGTTTCCCAGCTGTGGTCCGTATAGACCGCAGCGGTACTCCGTTGTAATACACTTTTCCACCACTTGTGGCAGTAATGACAATATTGAACAAAAAGAAGAAGTCTGGAGCTAAAGTCATAGAGAAGTTTCTTAAGCGCAAAAATTACGACTAAAGTGGTGAAGCTGTATTTTTATTTGCACTTAATATATGTTTTTTAAGAAACATGCAATTGTTTTAGTATTTGGTAATTGTATGTAAATGTATTTTTTTTTATCAGTGCCTCCTTTTGCAGTATATTTAATTACCGTATTTTTCGGAGTATAAGTCGCTGCGGAGTATACGTCGCACCGGCCGAAAATGCATAATAAAGAAGGAAAAAAACATATAAGTCGCACAGGAGTATAAGTCGCATTTTTGGGGGAAATGTATTTGATAAAACCCAACACCAAGAATAGACATTTGAAAGGCAATTTAAAATAAATAAAGAATAGTGAACAACAGGCTGAATAAGTGTACGTTATATGAGGCATAAATAACCAACTGAGAATGTGCCTGGTATGTTAACGTAACATATTATGGTAAGAGTCATTCAAATAACTATAACATATAGAACATGCTATACGTTTACCAAACAATCTGTCACTCCTAATCGCTAAATCCCATGAAATCTTATACGTCTAGTCTCTTACGTGAATGAGCTAAATAATATTATTTGATATTTTACGGTAATGTGTTAATAATTTCACACATAAGTCGCTCCTGAGTATAAGTCGCACCCCCGGCCAAACTATGAAAAAAACTGTGACTTAAAGTCCGAAAAATACGGTAGTATTTATTCCAGTAATCCGCCTGAGCTCAGCCTTGATAATATTTGTGATTAACACATGCTTTCATGTCATTTGACAAGGCTGTTAAACTGTAATATTATGGAATATCAAGAGTAAAATTATCAACATATGTTGCCATCCAAGCAACGTTATCATGGACGCCCCTGCTTATTTCGGCAAGACGATGCCAAGCCACGTGTTACAACAGCGTGGCTTTGTAGTTTAAGAGTGCAGGTACTAGACTGGCCTGCCTGTAGTCCAGACCTGTCTCCCATTAAAAATGTGTGGCACAATATGAAGCCTAAAATACCACAATGGAGACCCCCGGACTGTTGAACAACTTAAGCTGTACATCAAGCAAGAATGGGGAAGAATTCCACCTGAAAAGCTTAAAAAAATCGGTTTCCTCAGTTCCCAAACGTTTACTGAGTGTTGTTAAAAGAAAAGGCCATGTAACACAGTGGTAAAAATGCCCCTGTGACAACTTTTTTGCAATGTGTTGCTGCCATTAAATTCTAAGTTAATGATTATTTGCAAACAAAAAAATAAGTTTCTCAGTCGGAACATTTAATATCTTGTCTTTGCAGTCTATTCAATTGAATATAAGTTGGAAAGGATTTGCAAATCATTGTATTCTGTTTTATTTACGAATTACACAACGTCTTAACTTCACTGATTTTGGGTTCAAAGCTAAAAGTCAGAAATATACGGTATGAATGTCCAACAATACATTGGTAATGGCTGATTTAGTGGGACAAAAACTAGTCAGAAGTGCTAATAGCGGATATCATGGAAGCTTCTATTATTGTTTACGCCCAAAGCAGCCATCTTTAAAAAAAAAAAAAAAAACTCGAGGAGGGTGAGGACTCTCTGACTTTCCTAGTACACTGCAAAAAGTCAGTGTTCAAAAAGAATAAAAAATACAAAAATGAGGGGTATTTTATTTTAACTAAGCAAAATTATCTGCCAATAGAACAAGAAAATTTGGCTTGTCAAGACTTTACAAAACAAGTAAAATTAGCTAACCTCAATGAACCCAAAAATACATTGAAATAAGGATATTCTCACTAATAGCAACTGTACTACTATATGAGTACGTATTTTCTTTTGTATCATTGAAAATAAAACAGCCAAGTCCATTTGGCTGTCATCTGTTTTAATATGAGACACAATTATGTCAAAGTCATGATTTTTTTTTCATGCTTGAAATAGCAAATTATTACTTTAAAAAATTAGTTTTATACTTGTGAGTGTTGATGACACAGCTTTGCAACAGTTGATATTCTAGTTTCAAGCATTTTTTACTCAATATAGGTCATCAAATCTCAGCAACAAGCTGTAATATCTTACTAAGATCATTTAGGACCAAAACCCTTAAAACAAGTAAAAGACTCTAACATAAAATCTGCTTAGTGAGAAGAATGATCTTATCAGACAGAAAATAAGCAAATATCACCCTTATTTGAGATATTTAATCTTACTTAGATTTGAGTTTTTGCAGTGTAGGAAATCCAATCTCGGTGGGCGTTCCAGTTGAAACATCCAACTACGAACTCAGAAATTCCGACTTCCCACTACAAATGGATCACACCTTTATTGACAAACAAGGAAACCACGGGCAACATTACATAACCTCCTGGTCCAGTTAGTAAAACCTTGTGTCAGTCCAAACACCTGACGTTCGTGGCAGTGAGTGTAGGTGTCTGTCACACAATAACTACATAGCTGTCAATCAAACTACAGGAAATCTATCCCTGCTCGTCGTGTGTTCAACTCCCGCTTGTTTTCGCTGCTAAAAACTCCACGTGCTTTCATTGACGTGCTGCTCGCCCGCCTCACCCTCCCCTCAGCCATTTTTGCCTTTGCCAAAAACGGCGCCGAGCCACAGGTGGTCTCTGCACTTTATTGGTTGTGACACACATCTCTTGCCTTAAGTGCTGGGAGAGACAATTAAAAATGCATCAGCACAATGAAACGAGCGGGGCTGAAAAGGGCACACGGCGGCAGGCAGCAATATGTAACCTTGCTGTGGCGCTGACCTTGCATTCTTTGTCAACAAGCTTGTGGTCGAGAGTAACTATGGCGACACGTGACCTGCACGCATTAGAAAACGATCAATGCGCTCGGTGACTCATTCTTTATTAAAACGCACACTTCAGGGGTGTTATCTACTCAAACTGTGGTACGTGTACCCGGGCTCCAAGTCAGTGTTCAAAAACAAGAAAAAATAATACAACATTTTTTATTTGAACTAAGCAAAATTATCTGCCAATAGAACAAGAAAATTTGGCTTGTCAAGACTTTCCAAAACAAGTAAAATTAGCTAACCTCAATGAACACAAAAATACCTTAAAATAAGTATATTCCCACTAATAACAAGTACACTTTTCTTGGTAAAGAAAAAAAAAAAGACCTTTTTTGCTCAATACGTTGAAAAATATTCTTAAATTAAGTAAAAGCCAGTGCCATTATCTTGACATAATGATATGCGCTCGGCATTACATTTCTAGAAACCAGCAAACTTATACTAAAAACTAATTTATTGTTCTTAATGGTTAGGCAACATGGCAACCGCTTGTTACTCTCGGGGTCTCTTAGCCGCTCAGGCAAATCATATTGTCTAAAAATGCGTTTTTCCGTCGATAACATGACATCATCGCGCCAAGTGCGTGCTCTTTCAGTCAATTAGTGCGCATATTTACAGCCCGGCCCCCGGCCAAACATTTTTTAATTGTAATTTTGAGGAATTTATCTGAATGTGCATGAACTATTTCTGTTCAGAATTTTTTGGAATGTCACATTTTAAATGTTTAAATATTAACTGTCAGTTTACTGTACTGTGCCAATATGTACTACTATATGAGTATGTGTTTTCTATTGTTTCATTGAAAATAAAACAGCAAAGTCCATTTGGCTGTCATCTGTTTTAATTATGAGACACAATTGTGTCAAAATCATGATTATTTTTTTTCATGCTTGAAATAAGAAATTATTACTTTAAAAAAGTAGTTTTATACTTGTGAGTGTTGATGACACAGCTTTGCAACAGTTGATATTCTAGTTTCAAGCATGTTTTACTCAATATAGGTCATAAAATCTCAGCAACAAGCTGTAATATCTTACTGAGATCATTTAGGACCAAAACCCTTAAAACAAGCAAAAGCCTCTAACATAAAATCTGCTTAGTGAGAATAATCATCTTATTAGACAGAAAATAAGCAAATATCACCCTTATTTGAGATATTTAACCCTACTTAGATTTCAGTTTTTGCAGTGCGGCCAAAGAATCACTTGATTAGATATTCAAACACAGTGTTACTGTTTAAACTGTGTGTAATGTTACAGTGGCCAACAATATTACAAAACCCAAAACCAGGGAAGTTGGCACGTTGTGTAAATGGTAAATAAAAACAATACTGTCAAGTGGTGTCTGTGACGAACCCCAAGATGCAGAAACGGCAGGCTGGATGCAAGGAAACATGATTTAATGTCCAAAAGAAAATGCAGGAATCAGGAAACAGGAAAATTGGAAACAGCAAACTGCAAATGGCTATCAGGAACCAGCAAACAGGAACAGCTCACAGCAAACAATACTCCAGCGCTGACTGGAGGGCGAGGCAGGAATAAATAGTGGCCTGATTGGCAATTGCCACCAGGTGTGCCAGACTGCCAATCAGGTACAGGTGAGGGAAACAAGCGCTCAGGGAGACGTGCAGGAAAAGGAATCAAAATAAGAGCGCTGACAGGAAATAAAACAAACAGAGGAAAAAGTAAAACATAACCAAACTGTCAGGGAGAAGCCTGACAAATACAATGATTTGCAAATCCTTTTCAACTTATATACAATTGAATAGACTGCAAAGACAAGATATTTAATGTTCCAACTGAGAAACATCATTTATTTTTTTGCAAATAATCATTAACTTAGAATTTAATGGCAGCAACACATTGCAAAAAAGTTGGCACAGGGGCATTTTTACCACTGTGTTACATGGCCTTTCCTTTTAACAACACTCAGTAAACGTTTGGGAACTGAGGAGACCAATTTTTGAAGCTTTTCAGGTGGAATTATTTCTCATTCTTGCTTGATGTACAGCTTAAGTTGTTCAACAGTCCGTTGTGGTATTTTATGCTTCATATTGCGCCACACATTTTCAATGGGAGACAGGTCTGGACTACAGGCAGGCCAGTCTAGTACCCGCACTCTTTTACTACGAAGCCACGCTGTTGTAATACATGCAGAATGTGGCTTGGAATTGTCTTGCTGAAATAAGCAGGGGCGTCCATGAAAAAGACGCTGCTTGGATGGCAACATATGTTGCTCCAAAACCTGTATGTACCTTTCAGCATTAATGGTGCCTTCACAGATGTGTATTGCCTTTTCAGCAATATATTTTTATAATTTTATGGGTTGCCAGAAATAAAAACAAATATCAGCCATATCGCCTAATTTTATAGCTACAGGATGACTTAAAGGGGAACTGCACTTTTTGGGGGGAATTTTGCCTATCGTTCGCAATCCTTATGAGAGACAAGAAGACAAACGTTTTGTTTTTGCATTCCAACATGTACATATCGGCTCAATCTTGGCAGCGAGAAATGCAGCTAATGGGAGCAATCAATTCTACCTCTAAATCACTTTAAAAATGGATTCAAAAACCGTCAACAATACTTTATTTATGTTCCGTAACCTGTATAATAACCAAACCGTAGCAACATTGTTATTGTAAGAGCGAACACCGAGGAACTCTTTTTCTAGCGTAGTAACACATCGGCGTGCTTCGATATTAGCCGTAAAAACTACTACGGCGAGCAATGAGCTAGCTTCTACGTCAGCTCGAAACGCTTTTGAGTTTGTAATGCACAACAATGCGATACAACACCAATCTGTACTGACTGAAAAACATGAACAATCATATCACAGTAGCTTTAAAGTATTAGCCCACATTTCATGTTTTGTTTGTACACAGCTAGCCAGACAGCATATGATGTCTGTCATGATACACGCATGACGTGCTGCGTGTATCATGTTCAATAAAAAATGTGACTCACTCGATGGACAGTTGTCTGTTTGGTCCAGCTGGCCGGGGGATGTTTTTTCCCGGTTTATTTGGGTAAGCACTCCATTTATGTTGAAACAGCATGGCTTCAAATTCCACATTTTGCAGCTTCGAGTCACTTTCACCGCACTCTCTCGGCTTCCGTCTGCTCCAACGCCTCACTCTTACTTCGTGCTTGCTTCTATAAGCAGTAAATCATCCTCCCTATATTCAGCTTCAAAAAGATAGAGTTGTGAACCCTCATTTGTCCAAATATATTCGTCTTCGTTGTCTTTCAACGGCGTGGTGCAGTTGGGGGAGTGGCCGTGCCAGCAACCTGAGGGTTCCTGGTTCGATCCCCACCTTCTACCAACCTCGTCACGTCCGTTGTGTCCTTGAGCAAGACACTTCACCCTTGCTCCTGATGGGTCCTGGTTAGCGCCTTGCATGGCAGCTCCCGCCATCAGTGTGTGAATGGGTGAATGTGGAAATAGTGTCAAAGCGCTTTGAGTTCCTTAAAAAGGTAGAAAAGCGCTATACAAGTATAACCCATTTAACCAAGTCCACCTTGAGTAGAACACACTCGCGTTTGTTTCCAGAAGTGGGAACACACATTTGTTGCTAGAAGTGGGAAGTGCGCTGCTATGGAAACGAAAATAAAAGTGGGGAGGAATTAGCTCCGGCAATGATTAAAATGACCAAAATACGGTAAATATTGAACATATTACATATTGTTATGAACATGCCTGTTACTACATTATGTATAGACTTGCAGTGTGTATATAAAACGTTTATGGAGGATTTTCAACTTGTTTTAGAGGCTATGAAGGTTACAACGGTGACTCCCATTAGTCACAACTTGCAAACATTCTTTAAAATCCCCCACTCCAAAAAAAAAAGACATGTGTTCTTCTTTTTTCATAAGGATTGTGAACGATAGGCAAAGTTCCCCACAAAAAGTGCAGTTACCATTTAAGGGGCTCTTTAAAAACAAATTAAATCAATTTTTTTATGACATTCATTTTGTCATATATGACAGGGGTGTCAAAGTCAAGGCCTGCGGGCCAGATCCGGCCTGCGAACGAATGATCTATATGGCCCCCGGGATGATATTTGATCAGTATTACAACCGGCCCGCAGGCCACAGCCACTTGCTGCTGTTTTGCACGCGCCAATACTCCATCAGTGTTGGCGCTAGGAATGTTCAAAACGGGGTCCCAGGGACCCCATCAAGTCATTAAAATGGGGTCCCACAGTAAATTTTTGGGGTTCCACTTTTTTGTAAGCGTTTTGAAAACAATTGATAAATGTATGCTTTGTCCTGTTATATCTCACACTCTATATTGTGTTTTGGAAAAAGGTTGTCGTAAACCCTACCTTAATTCGTACAAAAAAAATAATACCAAAGAAAACACACTTTTATGCATATGTACATTTATTCAGTTATAAATAGAGATGTCCGATATTATCGGCCGATAAATGCTTTAAAATGTAATATCGGAAATGATCTGTATCGGTTTCAAAAAGTAAAATTTATGACTTTTTAAAACGCCGCTGTGTACACGGACGTAGGGAGAAGTACAGAGCGCCAATAAACCTTAAAGGCACTGCCTTTCACATAATATCTACGGCTTTTCACACACACAAGTGAATCCATGCATACTTAGTCAACAGCCATACAGGTCACACTGAGGGTAGCCGTATAAACAACTTTAACACTGTTACAAATATGCGCCACACTGTGAACCCACACCAAACAAGAATGACAAACACATTTCGGGAGAACATCCACACCGTAACACAACATAAACACAACAGAACAAATACCCAGAACCCCTTGCAGCACTAACTCTTCCGGGACGCTACAATATACACCCCCCGCTACCCCCTAAACCCCGCCCACCTCAACCTCCCCATGCTCTCTCAGGGAGAGCATGTCCCAAATTCCAAGCTGCTGTTTTGAGGCATGTTAAAAAAAATAATGCACTTTGTGACTTCAATAATAAATATGGCAGTGCCATGTTGGCATTTTTTTCCAAAACGTGAGTTGATTTATTTTGGAAAACCTTGTTACATTGTTTAATGCATCCAGCGGGGCATCACAACAAAATTCATAATAATGTGTTCATTCCACAACTGTATATATCGGTATCGGTCGATATCGGAATCGGTAATTAAGAGTTGGACAATATCGGATATCGGCAAAAAAGGCATTATCGGACATCTCTAGTTATAAACATTCATTCACTTTCTTTCTAAACTTTACCACTGCCGGTATTTTTTTCTCTATTTTTATTGTAATGTCTTCAGAATGTGTTTGTTCTATTTTTGGCGAAAGTAAGACAAAGAAAACAATCTGAAGTTTGCTTAATTTTGTTATTTTTTTATTTAATTTTAATTTTAACGCCATGATTTTGATAGTCAGATTTTCCTCCGTGCGGCCCCTGAGCTAAAATGAGTTTGACACCCCTGATATAGGAGATTAATACCATATCTCCTATATGTAAAAAAAAAAAAAAAACTTCTTGCAATATGCATTTACTTACTCCTGGAACATTCCAGCACCTACCTGCAGTTTGTGGCAGCATCTCCCATGAGCGCACCGTTAGCGCAGCAAAAATGTACGTGCTATTGTAGGCAGGACTGCCTTTAAAATGCCCCAAAAAAGTAGTACATGTCTGTTGCATGTTTTGAAACGTAAAAAAAACAAATGCCACAGGTGATGATAACATGATTGTGCGGTAAATGAGTGTCTCCATGGCAGCACACTCAGAATCCTCATTTAAATAGGGCTGTCTGCACCAGTTATCAATTATACAGTCTTAGTAGTAACACACCCACTAATAGTACTGCCAGAATAATTGTATCTAAGTTATCACAAAACTTTGTGTTACTTTGAGTTCAGCTCGCCCTGCGAGAGCACAAAAGCTGTTTTTGATCCTACCAAACAAAAGGCTTGTAAAACTCCACTGTGTAGGATGGGGAGCGACATGAGGGTTCTGTTTCTTAGATGTATTGTAATCCACAGAAAGATTTTGTCTTGACCCGAGATCTACAAAGCGGAGAGAAAGCAGGACCTGCCCAAGCTCCAGGCACCTCTTTTTTTAACTGTTTTACGACCTTTTCTTTGAACTGTATTACGACCTTTTCTTTGAACTCTTTTAACCAAAGGCGATAGCTGTTTACGACCCCCCTCCCTTAGAAACAGCTGTACAATCTTTCGTCAGAGCGTGGTGGAGATTACAAGAGTACAGCCCAGACGTTCCTTCAATTGAGCCAAATTTAATTCTGTGTCTGTTTAATTCCTTGCTTCTTTGTCTGTTTAATAGATGTCATCAGTGTTTGAACCTGACAAGTACTCATAATTGTATAGTTTGCACTCGCTATTTAGCAGGATCTATCTATAATACAAGTGATACAACGCACGCGTCGACTCATTAGAGCCCTTTATTCATCATCCCCTGCTCTTGAGACGATAGATGGACTATTCTAGGTGTTTTCCTCTCTGTATTTCTCACGCTTGGTCAGTGTGAGGTCACCCGGTGCACTTTTATCACTTCTCTGCTGACATTAGCTGTCACATCTCACTCCCCCGTGCCCTGTGACATTCAAGCCCCCACCCCAACACCTGTTTCTGCACTCAGAGGATGTCTGCCAGCTGTCGTTTTGTGTGTGTGCGTTTCAGTTAGCAGACAGCAACACATGTGTCGTGAAGAGATAAAAAGGATGGATACATCGCTACTAGGGTTGTACGGTATACCGGTACTAGTATAGTACGACAGTGCGCCTTATAACCCGGTGCGTCTAATGTACGGCATTATTTTTGGTTGTGCTTACCGACCGCGAAGCTATTTTATTTGGTACATGGTGAAATAATAAGTGTGACCAGTAGATGGCAGTCACACAAAAGAGATACGTGTAGACTGCAATATGATGGCAGTCACACTTAAGAGATATGTGTAGACTGCAAGATGACTCAAGTAAACAACACCAACATTTTATATGTTCAATTGAAAATATAGAACATTACACACGGCCCTCAAACATACATCAAAATGTTTTAGTATCAATCAATCAATGTTTATTTATATAGCCCTAAATCACAAGTGTCTCAAAGGGCTGTACAAGCCACAACGACATCCTCGGTACAGAGCCCACATACGGGCAAGGAAAAACTCACCCCAGTGGGACGTCGGTGAATGACTATGAGAAACCTTGGAGAGGACCGCATATGTGGGTAACCCCCCCCCCCCCTCTAGGGGAGACCGAAAGCAACGGATGTCGAGTGGGTCTGACATAACATTGTGAAAGTCCAGTCCACAGTGGATCCAACACATCAGCGGGAGTCCAGTCCACAGCGGGGCCAACAGGAAACCATCCCGAGCGGAGACGGGTCAGCAGCGCAGAGATGTCCCCAACCGATGCACAGGCTAGTGGTCCACCCGGGGTCCCGACTCTGGACAGCCAGCACTTCATCCATGGCCACCGGACCTATGCAACTCCCCCTCGCAAGGGACAGGGGAGAAGAGGAGAGAAGAAAAGAAACGGCAGATCAACTGGTCTAAAAAAGTACGACTTTGGTAAGCTATGAAGCCGCACCGCTTGATGGATTGTACTGTGCTTCAACATATGAATATTATTATGGTGTGTGTATAAGGTAAGACATATTATCTGGCGTTTTGTTTCGCAATGTTATGCAAAAGCAACTTTTCTTACCTTCTGTTACCTGCTGATCTGTATTTGGGATCTGCATAACTCCTGAAAATTTGCGCGCGTCCGCCTTTGTAGTCCGTAGTTGATAAGCTTCTTCTTTTTCTCTATCTTCTTGTTATGGGACATTCATCCTCCGCTGTTGCCATTTCTAATATAAAGTAGTGTACAGTTCTTACTTATATCTGTCAGTAAACTCGCCATGAAAGCGCTAAAACATACCGGTGTAGTGAGTTTACATTATTCACCCAAGGAACTTTAGTTATTAGAGAGTTCCGGTCGGACGATTTTTCACGGGACACATTTCCGGCCTTGTTGCTCTAGTGTGCCACGGATGAGGAGATGCTGCTCCGTTATTGATTGAAGTAAAGTCTGAATGTCATTAAAACAGTTAGCTCCATCGCTGAGCCACGTAAATAAGACCCACCCACAAAACGGCGCATCCTGAAGCGACTGTCAGAAAGCGGCTTGAAGATGATCTGTAAAACGTCATCTATGCAACATTTTGACCAAAGAACCACCATTACATGTTATGTAGACCAGTGGTCCCCAACCTTTTTGTAGCTGCGGACCGGTCAACGCTTGAAAATTTGTCCCACGGGGGGGGGAAGGGGACTGGGTATTTTTTTTAATTTTTTATTTTTTTTAATTATTTTTTTATAAAGAAATACAATCATGTGTGCTTACGGACTGTATCACTGCAGACTGTATCGATCTATATTGATATATAATGTATATATTGTGTTTTTTATGTTGATTTAATTTTTTAAAAAAAAGTTATTTATTTATTTTTAATTTTTATTTAATTTTTATTTTTTTTAATTTCTTGTGCGGGTGGTTGGGGACCACTGATGTAGACCACAAGGAAGTGTTTTACATTTAGAAAAAAATCATAATAATATGACTCCTTTAATGCTCCCTATAATATATGTTATAATTTGTATGAAATTCCACCTGACTAGATCCGCTCATCGGCAATGCGGCTTATATGGTCCAGAAAAATACGGTAGTTCTGGTAAAGAAAGGAATGTATTTTTATTTTGTGAGTTCAAGCAGGAAATATTTGGTGTTTATGTTTAAAAATAGATCTGTTTTATTCTGTTCGCTTTTCAAATATTCTAACAATTGTTTCACACAGGCACAAAAAAACGTGTCCCTATTTATTTTTCAGGAAAATTGGCCACCATTGCGTCCACCTACGTTTAGCTTACCAGGGAATTACACAACCAAGTTTTTTATTGTTGTTTCGTATTTTTCTTTGTCATTTTTCCCTTTGCTACTGCCTTTTAGTCATTTTCTTGCAACCATCCGTTGTCCTCCGTCTCTAAATGTTGCTTTTCTCACATTTCTGTCAGTTTCTGCATTGGGCTCCAACTATTGTGTCCACGTAACGTCGCATGTTCCATCTCAACCCTGTACATTATTTCACCTACTTGACAGCACGGTAATAATGGCAATCACATGTATTTATACAACCGACAATTACGTATCAATTTGTGTGTCGGAACATTTATTTTTTACTGTTATGCTTACATTCCAAGAGACTGACGACAATGGCTCCATTTTTAATCCTGCACTTTTCACATTCTAAAAGCAGGTACTCAATGTACCACGGAGTCTTTCAATGATGAGATAATCGATGTAACAGCAGCTCTCCTCAGCTTGACATTTCTCGGAATGTTCCTTTTCTTTAGGGGCGAGAGCACACAGCCCGGTCTGAATGTAGAACATTGTCGCCATAATGGCATCACTGCTGTGAAATACCACAAAATTCTCACAGTGTTACAGCCTTATTCCTACATGGAATTAATTCATCTTGGTCCTCAAAATTATACAAACAATACCCCGTAATGACGATGTGAAAATGTTTTTTTAAAGTTTATTTCAGATAAAATTAAGTCTTTATGAGTACCTATCTTTTGGACAGTTTGGCCCATTCCTCTTTGCAGCACCTCTCAAGCTACATCAGGTTGGATGGGAAGCTCGGTTACATCGCTGCATTCATCTTTCCCTCTATCCTGACTAGTGTTGTCCCGATGCCAGTGTTTTGGTACCGGGACCAAAATATATTTCGATACTTTTCGGTATTTTTCGATACATTTCTAAATGAAGGGGACCACAGAAAATGGCATTATTGGCTTTATTTGAACAAAAAATCTTACGGTACATTAAACATTTCTTATTGCAAGTTTGTCCTTAAGTAAAATAGTGAATATATGAGACAACTTGTATTTTAGTAGTAAGTAAGCAAACAAAGGCTCCTAATTTAGCTGCTGACATATGCATTAACATATTGTGTCATTTATCATTCTATTATTTTGTCAAAATTATCAAGGACAAGCGGTAGGAAAGGGATTATTATTCTACTTGTTCATTTACTGTTAATATCTGCTTACTTTCTCTTTTAACATGTTCTATCTACACTTTTGTTAAAATGTAATAATGACTTATTCTTCTGTTGTTTGATACTTTACATTAGTTTTGGATGATACCACAAATTTGGGTATCGATCCGATACCAAGTAGTTACAGGATCATACATTGGTCATATTCGAAGTCCTCATGTGTCCAGTGACGTATTTCCTGAGTTTATAAACATAATATACATTTTTCTAAAAGAAAAAAAAAAAGTGTGATGCTAAAAAATATTGATGTAATCATAGTAGTATCGACTAGATACGCTCCTGTACTTGGTATCATTACAGTGGATGTTAGGTGTAGATCCACCGATGGCGTTTGTTTACATTGTGACGCCGGTGAGCTACGGTGTGTAGTGACGCATGTTTAGCTATTCCTCGTCCTGCAGGGATGATACTTGTAAGAAACTTACTTGATTTGTCGCCATGGAGGCGAGGATTAGTGATTTAGAAGTAGCTAAAACATTGCAGACTACGGATGGACTTTAGCCACTAGCTAGCTAGCCATGTCTTAAAGCACCTCTTCCTGAGGGCGTTTCAGTGTTATAACTTCATCTTTATCGCTAGTTTTTAAGCCTCAAAATATTGCAACTTTCTAAAAAAGCTGCCATGAATTCAGGCTTTTAGGCCACAATAATCACTAAAAACAGCAAAGTCCTCAAGGGACTTAATAAGGAGGCCTTTGGTGATGTTTCTTTCTATGATTACAATTATTACTATTTTTAGTCACAAGAATTATAATAGTACAGTAATTGGACAATACGCTCTGAGTATGTCCTTGTACTGGTAGTATACTACTTTTCTAGTATGTGTGGTATAAAATGAGTAAAACATCAATACCGTATTTTTTTTCTTCCAATTTTTGTTTACATCTTACAATGAACACTTGAAACATTGATTAGAAATGTATAACAAGTTCATTCAATGTTGTTGGGGAAAAAAACCTTAAAATATTGCAACTTTTGCAGCAACGTTCTTAAAAAACTGCTGCAAATTCAGACATTTAGGCATAAAAACTCACCATAAAAGCCAGTGGAATCCTGGAGGGAGTGAATAAGAAGCCTTTGGTGGTACGTCTTTCTTGAATTATAATTATTACTATTTTTAGTTGAAATAATTCATTGACAATGGGCTCTGAATATGTGCTTTTACTGCCATCTGGTGTCTACTTTTCAGTATGTGTGGTGTAAAACGAGTAAAACAGCAATACGGTCTTTGTTTTAAATTCTTTGTCGAAATTCTGTGGGTTTTTTTTAAATATACAAGGAACACTTGAAACATTGATAACAAATTCATTAAAATCACAAGTTGATTCAATGTTGTTGGAAAAGGAAAATAAGCCTCAAAATATTGCAACTTTCTGAAAAAGCTGCCATGAATTCAGGCTTTTAGGCCACAAGAATCACTAAAAACAGCAAAGTCCTGAAGGGACTTCATAAGGAGGCCTTTGGTGATGTTTCTTTCTATGATTATAATTATTACTAGTTTTAGTCACAATAATTATAATAGTACAGTAATTTGACAATAAGCTCTGAGTATGTCCTTGTACTGTTCTTGTATGTGTGGTATAAAATGAGTAAAACATCAATACAGTATTATTTTTTTTCTATTTTTGTTTATAGCTTTTTGAGGTTACAATGAACACTTGAAACATTGATTAGAAATGTATAACAAGTTGATTCAATGTTGTTGGGGGGGAAAAAAACTTAAAATATGGCAACTTTTGCCGCAACTTTCTGAAAAAACTGCTGCAAATTCAGACATTTTAGGCCTAAAAACTCACCATAAAAGCCAGTGGAATCCTGGAGGGAGTGAATAAGAAGCCTTTGGTGGTGCTTCTTTCTTGAATTATAATTATTACTATTTTTAGTTGAAATAATTCATTGACAATGGGCTCTGAGTATGTGCTTTTACTGCCATCTGGTGTCTACTTTCCAGTATGTGTGGTATAAAACGAGTAAAACAGCAATACAGTCTTTGTTTTAAATTTTTTGTCGAAATTCTGTGTTTTTTTTTTTTAAATATACAAGGAACACTTGAAACATTGATAACAAATTCATTAAAATCACAAGTTGATTCAATGTTGTTGGAAAAGGAAAATAAGCCTCAAAATATTGCAACTTTCTGAAAAAGCTGCCATGAATTCAGGCTTTTAGGCCACAAGAATCACTAAAAACAGCAAAGTCCTGAAGGGACTTCATAAGGAGGCCTTTGGTGATGTTTCTTTCTATGATTATAATTATTACTACTTTTAGTCACAATAATTATAATAGTACAGTCATTTGACAATAAGCTCTGAGTATGTCCTTGTACTGTTCTAGTATGTGTGGTATAAAATGAGTAAAACATCAATACAGTATTTTTTTTTTCTATTTTTGTTTATAGCTTTTTGAGGTTACAATGAACACTTGAAACATTGATTAGAAATGTATAACAAGTTGATTCAATGTTGTTGGGGGAAAAAAAAACTTAAAATATGGCAACTTTTGCCGCAACTCTCTGGAAAAACTGCTGCAAATTCAGACATTTTAGGCCTAAAAACTCACCATAAAAGCAAGTGGAATCCTGGAGGGAGTGAATAAGAAGCCTTTGGTGGTGCTTCTTTCTTGAATTATAATTATTACTATTTTTAGTTGAAATAATTCATTGACAATGGGCTCTGAATATGTGCTTTTACTGCCATCTGGTGTCTACTTTCCAGTATGTGTGGTATAAAACGAGTAAAACAGCAATACAGTCTTTGTTTTAAATTTTTTTGTCGAAATTCTGTGGTTTTTTTTTAAATATACAAGGAACACTTGAAACATTGATAACAAATTCATTAAAATCACAAGTTGATTCAATGTTGGAAAAGGAAAATAAGCCTCAAAATATTTCTATGATTATAATTATTACTACTTTTAGTCACAAGAATTATAATAGTACAGTAATTTGACAATAAGCTCTGAGTATGTCCTTGTACTGTTCTAGTATGTGTGGTATAAAATGAGTAAAACATCAATACAGTAATTTTTTTTTCAATTTTTGTTTATAGCTTTTTGAGGTTACAATGAACACTTGAAACATTGATTAGAAATGTATAACAAGTTGATTCAATGTTGTTGGGGGAAAAAAAACTTAAAATATGGCAACTTTTGCCGCAACTTTCTGGAAAAACTGCTGCAAATTCAGACATTTTAGGCCTAAAAACTCACCAAAAAAGCAAGTGGAATCCTGGAGGGAGTAAATAAAAAGCCTTTGGTGGTGCTTCTTTCTCGAATTATAATTATTACTATTTTTAGTTGAAATAATTTATTGACAAAGGGCTCTGAATATGTGCTTTTACTGCCATCTGGTGTCTACTTTCCAGTATGTGTGGTATAAAACGAGTAAAACAGCAATACAGTCTTTGTTTTAAAAAATGTCTTGAAATTCTGTGTTTTTTTTAAATATACAAGGAACACTTGAAACATTGACAACAAATTCATAAAAATCATTGTAAATTTTTATGAAAAAAAAGCTGCCACGAATTCAGGCAAAACGAGTAAAACAGCAATACAGTATTTGTTTTCAAATGTTTGTTGAAATCCTGTTGGTTGTTTTTTGAATACTTAAAACGTTGATAACAAATTCATAAAAATCACAAGTTGATTCAATGTTTTTGGAAAGGAAAATAAGCCTCAAAATATCGCAACGTTTGCCGCAGCTTTTGGAAAAAGCTGCCACGAATTCAGGCAAAACGAGTAAAACAGCAATACAGTATTTGTTTTCAAATGTTTGTTGAAATCCTGTTGGTTGTTTTTTGAATACTTAAAACATTGATAACAAATTCATAAAAATCACAAGTTTATTCAATGTTTTTGGAAAGGAAAATAAGCCTCAAAATATCGCAACGTTTGCCACAGCTTTTGGAAAAAGCTGCTGCGAATTTGTACATTTTAGGCCACGACAGTCACAAAAAAACGCGAAATCCTGAAGGTACTGACTAAGACAGACTGACACAACTTCATGCAAAGTTAGCACCACTATCCAATCCCATCACCAACGCGATTAGCAACCACTCCGGAGACGTCCCTCAGTTTTTCTCCCCTGTCAGGGGGAAGTGTTCACGCCGAAAGAGCAGGGTCACCCCCTTGCGAAAGCGGTGGTCCCGGACGCTGTAGATGATGACGTTGCAACAACTGTTTCCTGTTAGAATCCAGAAGGCAACAAAGGAGAAGTTGCACCAGGTGTAGCCCACCACGTTCCCCAGCACAAACACTGCAATGGGCGAGAAGGAGGCAGTGAAGGCAAATGTTAATATGCTGATTGTCTTAGCAGCCTTAATGTCTGAAAATGAGGGTCTGTGAGGACAAGCCCCTCCTCCTCCTGCTCCACTGACGACTCCCCCGTCGCTCAAACTGCCCTCCGAGAGCAGTTTGCGTCTCCTGGAGTACTGCCGGATGCTTGTGAAAGACACAATGTTAATTGCCAGCGTCCCGCCAAGAAGGGTGAAGTCAAACGCCGGGAACAATAGCAAGATGTTGGCATCGGGCGGCAGCTGGTTGCCGAGCAACAGCGGGGCGTAGTTGCACATCCGGCTGCACTCGTTGTACTCCAAAGTGAAATTGCCGCTGAAGATGAGGGGTGCCAGTGCCAGGAGGAAGCTGGCGGTCCAGGAAAGCAGGATGAGGAGCAGAGTCCTCCGCCGCGTCACCAGGGCGTCCTTGTGGAGCGGCCGCAGGATGGCGACACTCCGCTCCACGGTCATGAGGAAGATGGTGCTGATGGAGACGAAGGTGCACCCAGCGAACACTGGCCCGATCAGCATGCACGGCTGGAAGGAGCTCCCCTGGCCACCAAGAGAGGAATCTGCAGATGTCGAGCCCCCCTGATACCAAATGGGAGGCACGGTCCTGACCATCATTGTGACCTCGGTGTAGATGGAGAAGGGGACCACAAGGAGGCCCACCATCATGTCGGCTATGGCCAGAGACACTGTCAACAAGAGAAATATTAGGAGCAGGCAAAATACTGTGATACCTTTCACATTTCAATCGATACAGCACCAATTCCCGGTACCTGGGAATTGATGCTGGTACTCACTGGTACCAATCTTCAGCACTCATTTGTAAATACTGTACTGTAGTAGACTTTGTATGCAGTTGCAATTCCAAGCCATTAGACGGCAGTAGTGTATAGACCACGGGTGTTGCTTTTATCAGGAAGTCATCTTTGAATGTGCTAGTTTTTTCTTTTGTTGAGTCCTAAAAAGTGTTTCTACTCTAAGTATAGTACTTATTATGCACCAGGACCCTAGTGTAACAAGCTTGCGTACGCACAAACACCTGCCCTACACCCTTTCTCTTGTTGTGCATGGGAGTTTGCCCAACCAGTCTACATGTGTTTTGTGGACTTGGAGAAGGCATTCGACAATTTATCTTCGGAAGTCCTGTCGAGAGTGCTCAGAGAGTATGGTGTATCGGACCGCCTGATTGATCAGTTTCAGAGCTTAGTCCGCATCGCCAGCAGTAAGTCGGACCCGTTTCCAGTAAGGGTTGGACTGCGCCAGGGCTGCCCTTTGTCACTGATTCTGTTTACAACTTTTAAGGACAGAATTTCTAGGCACAGTCAGGGCGTTAAGGTGATCCACTTTGGTGGCAGCAGGATTACGTCCCTGCTTTTTGCGGACGATGTGGTCTTGCTGGCTTCATCTAGCCAGGATCTTCAGGTCTCGCCGGATCTGTTCGCAGCCGAGTGTAAAGTGACTGGGATGAAAATCAGCACCTACAAGTCTGAGTCCATGGTTCTCGCCCGGAATAGGGTGGAGTGGCATCTCCGGGTTGGGGCGGAGATCCTGCTCCAAGTGGAGGAGTTTAAGTACCTCGGGGTCTTGTTCACGAGTGAGGGAAGAGTGGATCGTGGGTTCGACAGGCGGATCGGTGCGGCATCTGCAGTGATGCGGACCTTGAATGTGAAGTGAAGTGAATTATATTTATATAGCACTTTTTCCTCAAGTGACTCAAAGCGCTTTACATTGTGAAACCCAATATCTAAGTTACATTTAACCCAGTGTGGGTGGCACTGGGAGCAGGTGGGTAAAGTGTCTTGCCCAAGGACACAACGGCATTGACTGGGATGGCGGAAGCGGGGATCGAACCTGCAACCCTGAAGTTGCTGGCACAGCCACTCTACCAACCGAGCTATACCGCCCCGGTATAGCTCGGTTGGTAAACCGGAATGGGTTTGTCCTGGTGAAAAAGGAGCTGAGCCGGAAGACTAAGCTCTCAATTTACCGATCGATCTACGTCCCCATCCTCACCTATGGTCATGAGCTTTGGGTTATGGCCGAAATGAGTTTTCTTTGTTGGCTAGCGAGGCTCTCCCTTATAGATAGGGTGACAAGCTCTGTCATTCTGGAGGAGTCTCTGCTCCTCCACATCGAGAGGAGCCAAATGAGGTGGTTCGGGCATCTGGTCAGAATGCCCGCTGAACGCCTCCCAGGGAAGACCCAGGACACGGTGGAGAGACTAGCCTGGAGACTTGGACAAAATAGCTGGGGGGAGGGAAGTCTGAACTTCCCTGCTTAGACTGACTTTGGATGTGTAAAATTTGCTGATGCTAATAGATAGCATGTTTATGGGAAAACCAATGTTAATTAGCGTTAAGCTAGCGCATTTTGAGATGTGTTACCATATTGTACTTTTGAGCGCCTTCTTCTTGCTTTGTTGGCATGGAAAACTGTCCAAGAGCGCTTGAGCCGGAACAGAGTTTGTAACCGGACGTTTACAACACAGGTATCAAAATATGTCACCATTTGATTTGACGTGAATCAGAACCCGATAGTATCGACGGACTTTGGTGAGTACCTATAAAAGTACCTAATCCGGTACTCATCCCTATAGCATGGGTTGGTTTGACTGGCAGTGGCTGTAACGATGCAAGCTTGCTGTGTTGTTTTTTGATGAACGCATATGATAAAGGAAAAGGGTGGAGTGCCATCTCCGGGTTGGGGAGGAGATCTTGCCCCATGTGGAGGAGTTCAAGTACCTCGGAGTCTTGTTCACGAGTGACGAAAGAGTGGATCGTGAGATCGACAGGCGGACCGGTGCGGCGTCTTCAGTAATGCGGACGCTGTATCGATCCGTTGTGGTGAAGAAGGAGCTGAGCCGGAAGGCTAAGCTCTCAATTTACCGGTCGATCTACGTTCCCATCCTCACATAGGGTCATGAGCTTTGGGTTATTACAGAAAGGACAAGATCACTGGTACAAGCGGCCGAAAAGAGTTTCCTCCGCCGGGTGGCGGGGCTCTCCCTTAGAGATAGGGTGAGAAGCTCTGTCATCCAGGAGGAGCTCAAAGTAAAGCCTCTGCTCCTCCACATCGAGTGGAGCCAGATGAGGTGGTTCGGGCATCTAGTCAGGATGCCACCCGATCGTGTTTAGGGCACATACGACCGGTAGGAGGCCACTGGGAAGACCCAGGACACGTTGGGAAGACTATGTGTCCAGGCTGGCCTGGGAACACCTCGGATAAGCGGAAGAAGATGGATGGATGGATGGATGTGGTAAATGATAAAGTGTCTTGATCCATTCGTCCAGTATTACCTTTCAGGTAGCCTTGGGCTGTTCTGGACTGTCTCGTCTGCACAAACACAATCAGAGTGATCACATTCCCAACCACGATGGCCACAGCCAGGCTGACCATGAACGCCACAGCAAAGGTACGATTGAGAAAGCCGCAGCAGCAGACCGTACACAGAGGAGCCAGCGGCTGGCTCGATGCAAGTTCCACCCGTGCAGAGGTCAGAGTCAGGTTGAAGGGGGAGTCCGTGGTAGCCTGCAGTACTGCTGCGGTCCCAGCAGGAGCAGTTTGTGTCAGGAGAGCTGTCATGGCCCAGAACGTTCTGGTTTTCACTGGGGGTGTGTGGTGAGGTCAGTCAGGAGACCATGTCCTGAGCTCGGAGTCAAACCTGTTGGGGGGGAAAAAAAGAATCTGTCAGATCTCAGTGCATCTGTCCATGTCTATATCCTCGTCACTCGTTAGCTGGAGCGTATCCTCGCTGATTGTGATTGCACCAAAATGACAATCAGGGGCGACGAAGGGGAGGGGTAAGGGAGAATTTTGTGCCGGGCTTTTGTCAATTTGGAATATTTTTTTTATTAAATCTTATACAAAAAAAAAAAATTTGACTAATTTGCTCATTTCTATGAAAGTGAATCATCCTCTTGCACTTAATGAGCTGCTGGTATTAACACCGATGAAAGGAGTGTTTTTTTGTTAGAACCAGCGCAGGTTTCTCAGTATAGTGCCGTCTAATGATGTGCAGTGCTTGATTATAGAGACCAGGGAGGAACTAAAAGCAGTACGTACAAAGAGGTGGTTTTTAAAATGCTGCGGCTCGCACACTTTCTGCTTAATCCGAGACCGACATAAAAGGCGTCCTGCCTTTGAGACGCTGCCAGCCCGGGCGCACACAGCCTACTTTCTGTTTAATCGGCGTGTGCCGGTTATAATGTTGCTGTTCCAACAATGTTTCACAGCGCCCTCAGCAGCCATTCAGAGTGACTTAGCTTCGGTTCTGTGGGCTGACGAGCGGGCTTCAATCATTCATGACGTTCGCTGATCTGGAGAGCGGGAAGGGCCACCAAAACAAAACAAACGGCGACAGGAAAGGACAGGTTTTCCAGCTGCAGGCACGGATACGGTGCGTTTCAGACGGTACGTTTCAAACGCTCTCTACGCACGTTCACGTGTTGGAACGTAGCACGTTCGGCATGATTGATTTAGGTGCCGTCCCTTGAATGTTAACACCGCCTTTTCTTTCCTTTTAATAGAGCACGTTGGTCGTTAAATCAAGCGTGCTTGACTGCACACTAATAAGTCAGGACTCTGCAAAATTCGTAATTAAGCATTCACACCACACGACACTGCAATCACGTTCAATCAGCCGCATTGATCAAAACCAAAACTTCCATTAAAAGTGCTGACAGTGTTTATTTAGACGCTTGTAATTAAGCAACACGTTAACAACATGGTAATAAGTCATAATATATTCAGTGTTTCATCATTTTGACTCTATCAGTTATATTGGGATGCAGTTGCTCGGACCAATGACTCAATAATAAAAATGTACATGTACAGTAAATATATATGTAATATATTGGGTTGGAGGCAATAAACAGGCGAGGTGATGAAGTACGTCTCTTTACTGTAGACTTCCAGAACAGACTCAACACACGTGACTTCAGGTGCGCAACACCACGTAAATCGTTGGCCAACCAAAAAGTAACCCCAGTACGCTATAGCCAATATTCACCAGGAGATGGCAACAGACAAACATAGATCACTCTATTACATTCCTCCCCTTTTAGAAATGTAGAAATTACTCAAAAGAAATAGACAACCCAACCAAAAAATGCAGCAGTTCAATTTAAAAAACTGTACTGAAACCACATTCTTTTTTTTTTAGTACTGAACTCTTAACCCTCATTTGTCAACAATAACGTACGTATTATACAAAACAGTATTTGTACACCTTTAACACATATTTTTATACTGTCTTCAGAGATTCAGTTTTTTTGGTGGTACTCGAAACCTTTCTGGGTACCTGCGGATCACTGGTGGGGTTTTTGTTGTGGGTGATCTGGGTTCTGATGATGGCAACTCAGCAGCCCTTGAATCTGGTTCAGTGGTGAGACTAGTTTGTGTCTGACTCACTGATGGTCCTGGTGATGGAACTGAAACAGCACTGTCCAGTTGTACTGATGGTACATTTTCTGCAACTGGTGGAGACAAGATAACTGGCAGTCTCTCCATGTTCTCTCGCCATGGTAACATGTGATCCACATGCACTGTGCGCTGTCTCTGTCCCTCTTGGATCAGGTAAGTGACAGTTTCCAGTCTTTTCAGTATTTTTGCCTGAATCCATTTTTCCACTCCGCCCCTGAAATTTCTGATGCGAACCACCTCTCCCTCCAGGAAAAAGCGAACAGGGGGAGCCCTTTTGTCATGATGATGCTTCTGCGCTGCCTGTTTTCCTTCTATCTGTCTGGCAAGCTCCGGCTTGAGCAAACTGAAACGAGTTCTCAACTGGCGTTTCAGGAATAACTCAGCTGGAGTACGTCCCGTCACTGTGTGGGGTGTGCTGCGGTACATGAGATGGCCCACCAGTTGTGGGCCATTGTCTGAAACTAGCTCTTCTGGCAGTCCATACAATGCAAACAGACCGTGCAGCACTTTAATGGTGTTGTGAGAAGTAGTGGAGGACATTGGAAAAACCTCTAACCACTTTGAATGGCTATCTATGACAACCAAAAAATACTGTTTATCTTTTTCTGCAAAATCGATGTGAATTCTTTGCCACACTCTTTCTGGCCACCGCCAAGGATGTAATGGTGCCACAGCTGGCATTTTCTGTACTGCTTGGCAGACTGAGCACTTGTTCACCAGTTCTTGAATTTCACCATCACAGCCTGGCCACCAAAGGTAACTGCGGGCAAGAGCCTTCATACGGCAGATACCAGGATGTTCATGATGAAGATCCTCCAGTAATCTTTGTCGATAACCTGGGGGTATGATGACTCGCTGTCCCCAGAGAATGCAGCCTTGATCTGCCGATAACTCCTGTCTGCGTACAAAGTAAGGCCTCAATGCTACATCTTGCACATAACTCGGCCGGCCATTTAATGTGTAGTTCCACACCTTACCGAGTACAGGATCTTTAAAAGTAGCACTCTCAATGTCTTTTGCACACACAGGGAGTTCCTCCAACTGTGAAAAGTAGAAGATACTTCCCTCTTCTGCTGTGTTGTTCATCCCTACTCGGGGTAGGCGTGACAAAGCATCCGCATTAGCATGATCAGCTGACTTCTTATACTCAATCTCATAATTGTACGCCATGAGAATAAGTGCCCAGCGTTGCATTCTTAATGCTGCCAACGTTGGAATTGCTGATTTTGGCCCCAGGATGGCCAACAGTGGCTTATGATCAGTGATAAGTGTGAATTTTCTTCCATAAAGATATTTGTGAAATTTCTTTACTCCAAAAATGATAGCAAGTGCCTCCTTTTCAGTTTGGGCATACTTCCTTTCTGGTTCAGTGAGTGTCCTTGAGGCAAATGCAACAGGTCATTGTTCTCCATTTTCTGTTACATGTGAAATTACAGCCCCAACTCCATAAGGCGAAGCATCACATGCGATTCGCAGTGGCAGGCGGGTGTTGTAGTGTACCAACACTTTGTTCTGCAGCAGAAGTTGCTTTGCATCTTCAAATGCTTTTGCACATTCAACAGTCCAAACCCACTTTGAGTCCTTTTTAAGTAGGCTGTGCAGCGGCTGGAGCACAGTAGAGGGGTTTTGCAGGAATCTGCTGTAATAGTTCAGAAGGCCCAAGAAAGACTTCAGTTCTGTTACATTTGTGGGCTCAGGTGCATTTGTTATGGCAGTTACCTTTTCTTCTGTAGGATGTAACCCAGTCTTATCAATGCGATGTCCCAGATATACAACACTGCTCTGGAAAAACTGACATTTTGATAGCTTCACCCTGATGCCATGTTTCTCAAAACGTGTGAGAACATTATCCAGTCTTGTCAAATGCTCCTCCTCCGAGGAAGCAGTGATGAGAATGTCGTCCAAAAAACATGTCACATGGTCCATCCCTTGCAGAATCTGGTCCATAACAGACTGAGATATCGCAGGAGCACTCGAAACTCCATAACTAAGGCGATGATACTTGTACAGGCCCTTGTGTGTGTTTATGGTCAGATATTTTTCTGACTCTTCATCCAACTGTAGTTGTTGGTAGGCGTGCGAAAGATCCAGTTTACTGAAAGATGTTCCTCCTGCTAATGTAGCGAACAGATCTTCAGTATTCGGTAGTGGATATGTCTGCTCTTCAATGCACTGATTAACACTGACCTTGTAGTCACCACAAATCCTGATAGTTTTGTCGACCTTGGGTACGGTGACTATTGGAGCTGCCCACTCACTTTTGTCAATCTTTGAAATCACCTTCTCACTCTCCAGCTCTCTCTCTACAGCTTCCTTTAGTGCATAAGGAACTGGGCGAGCCTTGCAGAAAATTGGTGTGGTATCCGGCTTGGTGCGGATTTTAGCTTTAAACCCTGTGATACAGCCTTGGCCCTCTGAGAACACTGCCTTATGTCTCTCTATCACCTCCTGTACTCCTGTGTTACCATGCGTCTTTGTCTGCACCTTGTGTACTGTGAAAATCTGTTTCCAGTTCAGCCGTAACTTTTTTTAGCCAGTTGCGGCCAATCAGGGCAGGTCTGCTTCCCTGTACAATGACCAGTGGAAGTGTCACTTGCTGGTCCTCGTACTGTACTGGCAACATGATGTACCCTCGAACAGCAATCCTTTGGCCTGAGTATGATTTCAACTTTAACTTGCAAACTGGTTTCAAAGGAAATTGCGTAAGGTTTTCTTGGTAAAAGCTGTCAGAAACCACTGAGACCGCTGAACCCGTGTCCAGTAACATTTTGGTGCTCTTGTTTCCCAGTCCAAGATCCACTATGTAACCTTTTTCCCAGTTTGAGGTAGAGTCAACTGCATACAATCCAAAAAGTTCTGCCTCATCACCACTTTTGGATGCACTCCCTTCAGTTTCAACATACTGAGTTGAAGATTGCCTTTTAGTCTTCCTGCATGCACGGGCAATATGTCCAATTTTGGAGCAAGCATGACACTTTTCATTTTTAAATCTGCAGTCATGTGCTGAGTGCTTTCCACCACATCTGTAACATGTTTGCTGCCCCCATGTGTCTCTTTTGCCTCCTTTCTGTTCCTTTGCTTTGTTATTATTGTTCCATCTGAACTGTCCTTTCCTCCCCTTTTCAGACAAATTATTAACACTTGACAGGGCATTTACCTGGTGAGGTCCGCTGTGTCCGGAGAACTCCATTGTGTTTTTGGAAGCAAGTTCCATTGAGACTGCAATTTCACAGGCACGGGGAAAAGTCAGGTCCCTTTCAGACAACAGCCTGCGTTGCACTGCATCAGAACGTAATCCACTCACAAAACGATCTCTCATGGCATCGTCCAAATATTGTCCAAAATTGCAGGTAGCTGACAACTGCCTCAACGCCACAATGTAGTCAGAAACAGCTTCTCCTTCTTTCTGATTACGTTTCGGAAAGCGAAAACGCTCTGCTATCACAACAGGTGCGGGCTTATAATGTCCACATAGCGCCCTCGTCAGTACATCATATCCTAAAGCACTTGGCAATGCCGGAGATGTGAGGTTTTTCAGCAGCTTATAAGTGTCTGCTCCAATAACAGAAAGGAAAACACACACCTTCTTGTCATTTCCAATCTCATTAGCCAGCATCCACTGCTCCAAACGCTCCAGATATGAATCAAAATCCTCCTTTGAATCATTGTATTCATCGATGCGACCCACTGCCTGAGCCATGTTAGCATCCGGTGCTACTGCTACTCCGACACGTGCCCGGTTCCTCCACAATGTAGGCTACTCGTCAGCCTTACCTACGACCAGTGCACGGACCTCCAATAAAGTCCCCTCACGCAGTGGGCTTCTTTTAAATCCTCGTCGCCATTTGTAATATATTGGGTTGGAGGCAATAAACAGGCGAGGTGATGAAGTACGTCTCTTTACTGTAGACTTCCAGAACAGACTCAACACACGTGACGTCAGGTGCGCAACACCACGTAAATCGTTGGCCAACCAAAAAGTAACCCCAGTACGCTATAGCCAATATTCACCAGGAGATGGCAACAGACAAACATAGATCACTCTATTACAATATATATATATATATACATATACATATACATATTTGAGTATACATATACATATATGTATGTTTATATATGTATGTTTATATTTGTGTATATATATACATATATGTATGTTTATATATAGATAGAAAGATAGATAGATAATACTTTATTGATTCCTTCAGGAGAATTCCCTCAGGAAAACTGAAATTCCAGCAGCAGTGTACAGAATTGAGATCGAATTTAAAAAGTAAATAATGGGGGAATAAATGGAAACAAAATAGAAAAATATTACAATAAGAATACAAATAAAAAGCAACAATGAGAATAAAAATATAACAGTAACATAAGAATATAACAAGAGAAACTAGGCAGTAGTGACCATGTTATGAAAAAATATTGCACTGTTATTGTTTTGCATCCCCTGTCATCCTAGTACCCCCCTCCCACCTGTATGTATATATTTGTCTAAATATATATGTACAAGTATATATATATATTTTTATATATATATATATATATATATATATATATATATATATATATATATATATATATATATATATATGTATATATATATATATATATATATATATATACTGTATGTATATATATATATATGTATATATATATATATATATATATATATATATACTGTATGTATATATATATATATATATATATATATATATATATATATATATATATATATACACACCTTAGATCAAGGCTATTTTATCCCTACAGGCCTGTTTCGCAGGTTTCCCTGAAGGTTTTCCCTGAAAAGCAGGGGAACCTGCGAAACAGGCTTGTAGAGATGATATAGCCTCTTGTGTTTTTTCCTGACCTAACGTATATTCCGCTCTACCCCGGTATTGAGCACTGTATAACGGATAAACCACAAAAACCTTGACTGTATATATATATATACTGTTATATATATATATATATATATATATATATATATATATATATATATATATATATATATATATATATACACACACACACACATCTATACATATATGTATATATACATATATATATATGCATATACAAAACCCAAAACCAGTGAAGTTGGCACGTTGCGTAATTTGTAAATAAAAACAGAATACAATGATTTGCAAATCCTTTTCAACTTATATTCAATTGAATAGACTGCAAAGACAAGATATGTAATGTTCCAACTGAGAAACTTAATTTTTTTTTGCAAATAATCATTAACTGGGAATTTAATGGCAGCAACACACTGCAAAAAACTTGTCACAGGGGCATTTTTACCACTGTGTTACATGGCCTTTCCTTTTAACAACACTCAGTAAATGTTTGGGAACTGAGAAGACCAATTTTTGAAGCTTTTCAGGTGGAATTCTTTCCCATTCTTGCTTGATGTACAGCTTAAGTTGTTCAACAGTCCGGGGGTCTCCATTGTGGTATTTTAGGCTTCATAATGCGCCACACATTTTCAATGGGAGACAGGTCTGGACTACAGGCAGGCCAGTCTAGTACCCGCACTCTTTTACTATGAAGCCACGCTGTTGTAACACGTGGCTTGGCATTGTCTTGCTGAGATAAGCAGGGGCGTCCATGATAACATTGCCTGGATGGCAATATATGTTGCTCCAAAACCTGTATGTACCTTTCAACATTAATGGTGCCTTCACAGATGTGTAAGTTACCCATGTCTTGGGCACTAATACACCCCCCATACCATCACAGATGCTAGCTTTTCAACTTTTCTGCTATAACAGTCCAGATGGTTCTTTTCCTCTTTGGTCCGGAAGACACAACGTCCACAGTTTCCAAAAACCATTTGAAATGTGGACTCGTCAGACCACAGAACACTTTTCCACTTTGCATCAGTCCATCTTAGATGAGCTCGGGCCCAGCGAAGCCGGCTGCGTTTCTGGGTGTTGTTGATAAATGGCTTTCGTTTTGCTCACAGATGTAGCGACAAACTGTAGTTACTGACAGTGGTTTTCTGAAGTGTTCCTGAGCCCATGTGGTGATTTCCTTTACACACTGATGCCGCTTTTTGGTCGACAGCAGGTGAGCGCGCCGACCACTAACCAGAGGCAGGTGAACCCAATGAATCCCCATGGAAACCAAAACAAACCCAGAGGTGCACAAAACAGGAACTATGGGAGTCCATAACTAACGGAACATAACTAAACAAAACATGATCCGGGCCACGGATCATGACAGCGCCTTATAGTCCGGAAAATAGGGTACGTATATAAACCCTCTGCCTTGTTTTTACTGAATATTTAGGCCTTCTACGCTACTGTATGTTACTGGTGGTCATCATGGTGGTACTTGGAGAGCCAGGTTCCTTCTGAGGTGGTACTTGGTGAAAAAAGTTGGAAAAACTGCTGGCGTGAAGTGAAGGAAAAATAAAGTGTGTGATTAATTTGTGCTCATGCATGATTCATAAAATAATGTTTTGTTATTAATTGCACGTGTTTCACTTTGACAGCCCTATTTGTATTATAATTGTCTTTCGGTGTATTCAATTTGGCACGGAAAATAGAGCCGTGCTTTTTTTTATGTTAGTTTTTTTTTCTTCCCTTCTTTTTTATTCGTGCCTGACATCAATTAACATAATCAAAGAGGTGCATTGTTGGTAAAAAATAAAAAGTGAAAAACAAACACCTCGCCATCAACTGCTTTTTCTTCTCTGGAGCTGCCCACACATTAAAAGTACGTCGGCTGCCCTTTTGATGATGCACAATAAAGGGGATGGGTTTCATGTTCAAAATGTTGTGCAAATTATTATTTTTCATGTCTGCGATGAGGTGGCGACTTGTCCAGGGCGTACCCCGCCTTCCGCCCGAATGCAGCTGAGGTAGGCTTTAAGGTTTTACTACTTACGTATAAAATACTACACGGTCTAGCTCCATCCTATCTTGCTGATTGTATTGTACCATATGTCCCGGCAATAAATCTGCGTTCAAAGAACTCCGGCTTATTAGTGATTCCCAGAGCCCAAAAAAAGTCTGCGGGCTATAGAGCGTTTTCTATTGGGGCTCCAGTACTCTGGAATGCCCTCCCGGTAACAGTTAGAGATGCTACCTCAGTAGAAGCATTTAAGTCCCATCTTAAAACTCATTTGTATACTCTAGCCTTTAAATAGACCCCCTTTTTAGACCAGTTGATCTGCCGTTTCTTTTCTTTTATGCTCTGCCCCCCTCTTCTTTGTGGAGGGGGAGTTACAGTCAAGTGCTGGCTGTCCAGAGTCGGGACCTGGGGTGGATCGCTCGCCTGTGCATCGGTTGGGGACATCTCTGCGCTGCTGACCCGTCTCCGCTCTGGATGGTCTCCTGCTGGCCCCACTATGGATTGGACTCTCACTATTATGTTAGATCCACTATGGATTGGACTCTCACTATTATGTTAGATCCACTATGGACTGGACTCTCACTATTATGTTAGATCCACTATGGACTGGACTCTCACTATTATGTTAGATCAACTATGGACTGGACTCTCACAATATTATGTTAGATCCACTATGGACTGGACTCTCACTATTATGTTAGATCCACTATGGACTGGACTCTCACTCTTATGTTAGATCCACTATGGACTGGACTCTCACACTATTATGTTAGATCCACTATGGACTGGACTCTCACTATTATGTTAGATCCACTATGGACTGGACTCTCACACTATTATGTTACATCCACTATGGACTGGACTCTCACAATATTATGTTAGATCCACTATGGACTGGACTCTCACTATTATGTTAGATCCACTCTGGACTGGACTCTCACACTATTATGTTAGATCCACTATGGACTGGACTCTCACACTATTATGTTAGATCCACTATGGACTGGACTCTCACTATGATGTTAGATCCACTATGGACTGGACTCTCACACTATTATGTTAGATCCACTATGGACTGGACTCTCACTATTATGTTAGATCCACTATGGACTGGACTCTCACTATTATGTTAGACCCACTATGGACTGGACTCTCACTATTATGTTAGACCCACTATGGACTGGACTCTCACTATTATGTTAGATCCACTATGGACTGGACTCTCACTATTATGTTAGACCCACTATGGACTGGACTCTCACTATTATGTTAGATCCACTATGGACTGGACTCTCACTATTATGTTAGATCCACTATGGACTGGACTCTCACTATTATGTTAGACCCACTATGGACTGGACTCTCACTATTATGTTAGATCCACTATGGACTGGACTTTCATAATATTATACTAGACCCGCTCAACGTCCATTGCATCCGGTCTCCCCTAGAAGGGGCGAGGGGGGTCACCCACATCTGCGGTCCTCTCCAAGGTTTCTCATAGTCATTCACATTGACATCCCACTGGGTTGTGAGTTTTTCCTTGCCCTTATGTGGGCTCTGTACCGAGGATGTCGTCGTGGCTTGTGCAGCCCTTTGAGACACTTGTGATTTAGGGCTATATAAATAAACATTGATTGATTTTTCGATTGATAGGCTGCAGCACCCCCCGCGACTCCCGAAAGGGACAAGCGGTAGAGAATGGATGGATGTAAGCGTGCATAGTTTGTCATTAAAAAAATAATAAAAATGCATATACAGTCAGTGTACAGTATGGCTCTTGAGCTCGTAAGGTTCCACCCTTAGTGGTGACTGCATTGCAGCAGCTTGCTAATGAAGTTTTTTTGTACGTGCATTGTCTAGAGCTGAAATGACCATTTGGGGGGAAAAAACATCTTTACTAGAGGGAGAAAAACAACTCATTAAGGGGCTTTTTACCTCCAGTGAAGATGACAGGTCAAAGCACTCCCTGTGGCAAGACCACCAGCAGCTGACATCACGTACGCACACACACACACACACACACACACACACACTATTGTTAAAAATATGCACGCTAACAAAGTCCCCATGTGTCGTGGATTAATTTAGATTATATTAACACCTTTCAATGTGCTCTACATCTATATGTAGAAAATGTGTGTGTGTGGAGTGTGCATTGATGACAGGTTACATCAAAAGTATCGGTTATTGCCGTTACCACGTACACTACCGTTCAAAAGTTTGGGGTCACCCAAACAATTTTGTGGAATAGCCTTCATTTCTAAGAACAAGAATAGACTGTCGAGTTTCAGATGAAAGTTCTCTTTTTCTGGCCATTTTGAGCGTTTAATTGACCCCACAAATGTGATGCTCCAGAAACTCAATCTGCTCAAAAGAAGGTCAGTTTTGTAGCGTCTGTAACGAGCTAAACTGTTTTCAGATGTGTGAACATGATTGCACAAGGGTTTTCTAATCATCAATTAGCCTTCTGAGCCAATGAGCAAACACATTGTACCATTAGAACACTGGAGTGATAGTTGCTGGAAATGGGCCTCTATACACCTATGTAGATATTGCACCAAAAACCAGACATTTGCAGCTAGAATAGTCATTTACCACATTAGCAATGTATAGAGTGTATTTCTTTAAAGTTAAGACTAGTTTAAAGTTATCTTCATTGAAAAGTACAGTGCTTTTCCTTCAAAAATAAGGACATTTCAATGTGACCCCAAACTTTTGAACGGTAGTGTAGGTGAAAGTAATTTGTTATTTAATTAGTTAGTTAATTACCGTATTTTCCGGACTATAAGGCGTACTTAAAAATGTGGGTTTTTTTCTTAAAACTCGACAGTTTAAGAAAACATCAAAAGTATCGGTTATTGGCGTTACAACGTAGGTGAAAGTCATTTGTTAGTTAATTACCGTATTTTCCGGACTATAAGGCGCACTTAAAAAACTTTTGTTTTTTTTCTTAAAACTCAACAGTTTTAAGAAACCATCAAAAGTATCGGTTATTGGCGTTACAACGTAGGTGAAAAAAAAATTGTTAGTTAATTAGTTAGTTAATTACCGTATTTTCCGGACTATAAGGCGCACTTAAAATGTTATGTTTTTTCTTAAAACTCGACAGTTTTAAGAAAAAATCAAAAGTATTGGTTATTGGCGTTACAATGTAGGTGAAAGTCATTTGTTATTTAATTAGTTAGTTAATTACCGTATTTTCCGGACTATAAGGCGCACTTAAAAATGTGTTGTTTTTTTTCTTAAAACTCGACAGTTTTAAGAAAACATCAAAAGTATCGGTTATTGGCGTTACAACGTAGATGAAAGTAATTTGTTAGTTAATTACCGTATTTTCCGGACTATAAGGCGCACTTAAAACATTTTTTTCTTAAAACTCAACAGTTTTAAGAAAACATCAAAAGTATCGGTTATTGGCGTTACAACGTAGGTGAAAAAAAAATTGTTAGTTAATTACCGTATTTTCCGGACTATAAGGCGCACTTAAAAAAAAATGTTTTCTTAAAACTCGACAGTTTTAAGAAAACATCAAAAGTATTGGTTATTGGCATTACAACGTAGGTGAAAGTCATTTGTTAGTTAATTACCGTATTTTCCGGACTATAAGGCGCACTTAAAATGTTATGTTTTTTCTTAAAACTCGACAGTTTTAAGAAAAAATCAAAAGTATTGGTTATTGGCGTTACAATGTAGGTGAAAGTAATTTGTTATTTAATTAGTTAGTTAATTACCGTATTTTCCGGACTATAAGGCGCACTTAAAAATATGTTGTTGTTTTTCTTAAAACTCGACAGTTTTAAGAAAACATCAAAAGTATCGGTTATTGGCGTTACAACGTAGATGAAAGTAATTTGTTAGTTAATTACCGTATTTTCCAGACTAAAAGGCGCACTTAAAAAAAAAATGTTTTTCTTAAAACTCAACAGTTTTAAGAAAACATCAAAAGTATCGGTTATTGGCATTACAACGTAGGTGAAAAAAAAATTGTTAGTTAATTACCGTATTTTCCGGACTATGAGGCGCACTTAAAAAAAATGTTTTCTTAAAACTCGACAGTTTTAAGAAAACATCAAAAGTATTGGTTATTGGTGTTACAACGTAGGTGAAAGTCATTTGTTAGTTAATTAGTTAGTTAATTACCGTATTTTACAGACTATAAGGCGCACTTAAAACTTTTTTTTTTTTTCTTAAAACTCAACAGTTTTAAGAAAACATCAAAAGTATCGGTTATTGGCGTTAGAACGTAGGTAAAAAAAAAATTGTTAGTTAATTAGTTAGTTTATTACCGTATTTTCCGGACTATAAGGCGCACTTAAAATGTTGTGTTATTTCTTAAAACTCGACAGTTTTAAGAAAAAATCAAAAGTATCGGTTATTGGCGTTACAACGTAGGTGAAAGTCATTTGTTATTTAATTAGTTAGTTAATTACCGTATTTTCCGGACTTTAAGGCGCACTTAAAAATGTGGGGGTTTTTTTCTTAAAACTCAGCAGTTTTAAGAAAACATCAATAGTATCGGTTATTGGCGTTACAACGTAGGTGAAAGTCATTTGTTAGTTAATTAGTTAGTTAATTACCGTATTTTCCGGACTATAAGGCGCACTTAAAAATGTGTTTTTTTTTCTTAAAACTCGACAGTTTTAAGAAAACATCAAAAGTATCGGTTATTGGTGTTACAACGTAGATGAAAGTCATTTGTTAGTTAATTAGTTAGTTAATTACCGTATTTTCCGGACTGTAAAGCGCACTTAAAAATGGTTGGTTTTTTTCTTAAAATGAACCCCAAAAGTACCTTAAAATAAGTATATTCTCACTAATAACAAGTACACTTTTCTTGGTAGAAAAAAAAATTAGGCCTTTTTGCTCATTATGTTGAAAAATATTCTTAAATAGTGCCATTATCTTGACATAATGATATGCACTCATGATTTTTTTTTCATGCATGAAGTAAGAAATTATTACTTTAAAAAAGTAGTTTTATACTTGTGAGTGTTGATGACACAGCTTTGCAACAGTTGATATTCTAGTTTCAAGCATGTTTTACTCAATATAGGTCATCAAATCTCAGCAACAAGCTGTAATATCTTTTTGAGATCATTTAGGACCAAAACCCTTAAAACAAGTAAAACACTCTAACTTAAAATCTGCTTAGTGAGAAGAATGATCTAATCAGACAGAAAATAAGCAAATATCACCCTTATTTGAGATATTTAATCTTACTTAGATTTCAGTTTTTGCAGTGTACTAGTGTGTTCAGGATGTTCTCTAGCTGTCTTTTAGTCCGCATGTCTGAGGTTGCTAACAATAACTCCTCCAACTTTTAATCCATCTTGATGAATAATGTTTGGCTGTAGATGTTAACAGATCAGGGATCAGCAGATAGTACACGACCTTGTCGAACAGCCATTTGAATAGCTTGGAATTGATCGCCTTCACCATCTATTCGGATTGCTGCTCCATGTTACCAGGACTGATTTCTCCACATCAATTTCCAGCTCATTTAAAGATTTGGAAAAGGTTTTTATGTTTATGCTTTGGAATAGTCTATAGAACACATGTAGAAATCAGCTTAGACTTTGACAAACTTTCTTGATCCACAAGGGAAATTGTTCTTGCTAGAAGCTTGCACTTCTATTGATTTTTTCCTTAACATACCGAGTGTGAATATAGCTTTTCTGGTGCCCTGGTCCGGGAGGAATCTGTGGCCGAGAGATCTGGAAGTATTTTATTTCTTGCTCTTGCCAGCTGTACTCCAAGAAGAATGTTGGGTGGTATGACTCCTAAGGCGTATCATCTTATGTTGATCTCAGTTTGTGGCTCCATGGTAACAAAAATAGATTTTTTTTTCCCGTGTCTGATGGAATTTGCCCGTCCTCGTAAACGATGTGAAACAATCTTGTCAGTTCTTATGTTCCAATTTCTTTGAGCGCTTCTATGACTTCAGTTGGAATCTTATCTGGTCCAAGCACTTTTCCATGTTTCATTTTGGACATGTTTTCTCAAGACATTCAATCGATCGCAACTGGACTGCTTGGTTTGTCTTAGAAGACGTTTCACCTATCACCCAAGTAGGCTTCATCAGTTCGTGGTCATAGACTTTGATTGGTCAGATCGAGTCTTGGATTTAGATGGTCGAATCTAGACTTAGACTTAGATTGTTCAGATTTAGTCTTAAGACTTAGATTGGTCAGATCTAGTCTTAGACTTAGATTGGTCAGATGTAGTCTTAGTCTTGGATTTTTCAGATCTAGTCTTCTAAGACAAACCAAGCAGTCACCTCTCACCCAAGTAGGGTTCATCAATTCATGCTCATAGACTTAGTTTGGTCTTAGTCTTAGATTGGTCTGGTCGGATCTAGTCTTAGACTTAAATTGGTCAGATCTAGTCTTAGTCTTAGATGGATCAGATCTAGTCTTAGACCTAAATTGGTCAGATCTAGTCTTAGACTTAAATTGGTCAGATCTAGTCTTAGTCTTAGATGGATCAGATCTAGTCTTAGACCTAAATTGGTCAGATCTAGTCTTAGACTTAAATTGGTCAGATCTAGTCTTAGTCTTAGATTGGTCAGATCTAGTCTTAGTCTTAGATTGGTCGGAACTAGTCTTAGACCTCAATTGGTCAGATCTAGTCTTAGTCTTAGATGGATCATATCTAGTCTTAGACCTCAATTGGTCAAATCGAGTCTTAGACTTAAATTGGCCAGATCTAGTCTTAGTCTTAGATTGGTCAGGTCTAGTCTTAGACCTCAATTGGTCAGATCTAGTCTTAGACCTCAATTGGTCAGGTCTAGTCTTAGATTTAAATTGGCCAGATCTAGTCTTAGTCTTAGATTGTTCGGATCTAGTCTTGGACCTCAATTGGTCAGATCTAGTCTTAGACTTAGATTGGTCAGATCTAGTCTTAGACTTCAATTGGCCAGATCTAGTCTTAGATTTCAATTGGCCAGATCTAGTCTTAGTCTTAGATTGGTCAGATCTAGTCTTAGATAGGGATGATGTTTGATAAGAAATTATCGAGTTCGAGTCTATTATCGAATCCTCTTATCGAACCGATTCCTTATCGATTCTCTTATTGAGTCCAGATAGTTGTATATGGAAAAAAAAACACACAATATTTGGTTTAACAAAAGCTCACTTTTATTATATAAGAAAACAATTTAATCTAATAAATAAATAAATATTGACTGTTACCCCCCTAAAAAAAAAAAAAAAAAAAAATATTGACTGTTGTTACCCAAAGTATATTAAGTGGGATTTTTCAGAAAAACAAATATATACAGTAACACAAAAACAACCTGTCTCTGTGATCACTATAGGTGTATAAATAATAATATAGTGTTAAATAAGATCAGTGCCTTGGGCACAAAACTGAAAATAATACAGCTCTCCAAAAAGTGCAATTCTGTTGCTATTTGACATAACTGTTTGTTATGATGCTTTGACATTTTTGCACTTTATTTCTTTATTGAAAGAAAATTCTATGAAGAGAAAAATGGTTTGCAAATGTGGTTACAATGCTAAAAAAAATGAAAAGTTAAAGCTAAAAAAAAGAAATACACTTTATTGAGTTAACATTATTTCTTTATAGGGGGAAAGATGTTATGAGCTAGGGAATATAACAACTACACTACCCAGCATGCAACGGGAGTGACGAGCATGCGCGGTAGCCCCGAAAAGTGTTGTTGCATGTCGTCACCAAGCAGCTAAGAATGAGGTTATGAGTACGCTGTGAAAGTAAACGTCAAGAACTCAGCCAACACGCCTCGTCTGCATTATTTATAATTAGACAGACAACACATCTACAGTGTGATTTTGTAACGTTTACAAGGAAAGAAAAACAAAAGTTAAAAAAGGGAGATGTGTTGTATATATATATGTATGTGCTGCGGTTGCTTTAAGAAGGTTGCGACAGCTGCCGTAAAGGAGGTGCGTTGCTAGCCTGGTTGCTATGTTTCCGGTTGGTTGTAAAAGTGTTGGTCATGTGTTTGTACCCTGCTCAAATCTCTCTGTAAAGTTATTCATTGGATTATACCTTTTTGTTTTGAACTTTATTACACCTTGGAGGGCTTTTTCCCGTCCATTGTTTTCCTGCTTTCGCTATCTGTGCCTAATGACTGAGCTACGTGACGCCATTTCTTGTGATGTCACACGGAGAATATCTGGTCGGGACGGGATTCGTTCCGAGGGATTCGGATAAAGAACCAACTCTTTTTCTTTACTATAGTGGTCTCGATAACGAGTACCGGTTCTGAAAAAGGGATTCGAGTCCGAGGACTCGGTTCTTTTCTTATCGAAGAACCGGGAAAACCGGTTTCGAGTATCATCCCTAGTCTTAGACCTCAATTGGTCAGATCTAGTCTTAGACCTCAATTGGTCAGATCTAGTTTTAGACTTAAATTGGTCAGATCTAGTCTTAGTCTTAGATTGGTCAGAACTAGTCTTAGTCTTAGATTGGTCAGATCTAGTCTTAGACCTCAATTGGTCAGATCTAGCCTTAGACTTAAATTGGTCAAATCTAGTCTTAGTCTTAGTTTGGTCAGATCTGGTCTTAGATTAGTCAGATCTTGTCTTAGACTTAAATTGGTCAGATCTAGTCTTAGTCTTAGATTGGTCAGATCTAGTGTTAGTCTTAGATTGGATCAGATCTTGTCTTAGACCTCAATTGGTCAGGTCTAGTCTTAGATTTAAATTGGCCAGATCTAGTCTTAGTCTTAGATTGGTCAGATCTGGTCTTAGACCTCAATTGGTCAGATCTAGTCTTAGACCTCAATTGGTCAGTTCTAGTCTTGGACTTAAATTGGTCAGATCTAGTCTTAGTCTTAGAGTGGTCAGATCTAGTCTTAGTCTTAGATTGGTCAGATCTAGTCTCAGACCTCAATTGATCAGATTTAGTCTTAGACTTCAATTGGTCAGATCTAGTCTTAGTCTTAGTTTGGTCAGATTTAGTCTTAGTCTTAGATTAGTCAGATCTTGTCTTAGACTTAAATTGGTCAGATCTAGTCTTAGTCTTAATTTGGTCAGATCTAGTCTTATTCTTAGATTGGTCAGATCTAGCCTTAGTATTAGATTGGTCAGATCTAGTCTTAGACTTAAATTGGTCCGATCTAGTCTTAGTCTTAGATTGGTCAGATCTTGTCTTGGACTTAAATTGGTCAGATCTAGTCTTAGTCTTAATTTGGTCAGATCTAGTCTTATTCTTAGATTGGTCAGATCTAGCCTTAGTATTAGATTGGTCAGATCTAGTCTTAGACTTAAATTGGTCCGATCTAGTCTTAGTCTTAGATTGGTCAGATCTAGTCTTAGACTTAAATTGGTCAGATCTAGTCTTAGTCAACTGGACCAAACAGTCCAGTTGAAAAACCCTGCGAACACAATGACCAGGATGCAGGAGAACACCCATAGACATTTTGAACATGACATTTTTCACTTCATCTTCTGTTTTTTAAAAGCCTTCATGTTCTTCCTTCTAGTCGGAGGTGGACCTCGGTCGTCATGGAATGAATCTTGAATATATTCCGTCCATCTTGACAGAATGTCGTCGTTAACCATTAGTATGTTGCCTTCCTTTGATCTGATTCACTGTGACTTTGAGGGCCCCTATGTCACGTTGACTTCTGTGATCTTTCGGTGCATGTACTTGCCATCAATGTCCTTGTGTTGTTCTAGTTCTTCCGATTGTGACTTATCCATTTATTTATCTTTATTTATATATCTTTATTTAGCTCTGGTGCATTTCTTCTTCATAAGATTATCCAGTTTGTTATAGTCACTTTTGTTTTGTATTGTATAATGTTGTATTTCATACTTCATATGAAATATATTAAATGCTAAAATATTACATTTAAATCTAAATATTAATTTTAAATGTTAAATATAAAGCTACATTTTAAATATAAAATGTAAATCTGAATTCCTAAATATAAATGTTAAATAAAAATGTTAAATATAAATGTTGCATGTTAAATACAAATGTTAAATATAAATGTTAAATATAAATGTTGTATTGAAATATATCTAAATCTAAATGGCAAATCTAAATGTTAAATCTAAATATTAAATCTAAATGTTATATTCAAGTATGAAATCTAAATCTAAATGTTAATAATCAATCTAAAATTTAAATAACAAATCTAAATGTTATATTTAAATCTAAATGTTGAATATATACACTACCATTCAAAAGTTTGGGGTCACATTGAAATGTCCTTATTTTTGAAGGAAAAGCACTGTACTTTTCAATGAAGATAACTTTAAACTAGTCTTAACTTTAAAGAAATACACTCTATACATTGCTAATGTGGTAAATGACTATTCTAGCTGCAAATGTCTGGTTTTTGGTGCAATATCTACATAGGTGTATAGAGGCCCATTTCCAGCAACTATCACTCCAGTGTTCTAATGGTACAATGTGTTTGCTCATTGGCTCAGAAGGCTAATTGATGATTAGAAAACCCTTGTGCAATCATGTTCACACATCTGAAAACAGTTTAGCTCGTTACAGAAGCTACAAAACTGACCTTCCTTTGAGCAGATTGAGTTTCTGGAGCATCACATTTGTGGGGTCAATTAAACGCTCAAAATGGCCAGAAAAAGAGAACTTTCATCTGAAACTCGACAGTCTATTCTTGTTCTTAGAAATGAAGGCTATTCCACAAAATTGTTTGGGTGACCCCAAACTTTTGAACGGTAGTGTATGTTCTATCCCCAATATTAAATATAAATGTTACATGTTAAATAAAAGTGATAGATATATGTGTTACATGTTAAATCTAAATGTTAGGTCGAAATGTTAATTCTAAATGTTAAATATGAATGTGCTGTAAATGGTAAATCTATTTATAAATGTTACATTTAAATGTTACATGCAAAATATAAATGTGTTAAATACGACAATACTGTAAACGGTCAATCTAATTATAAATGTTAATTCTAAATATCACACACCAAATATAAATGTTATAATCAAATTTTAAATCTAAATGTTACATGATGGATCTAAATGTTAAATTTCAATTTTATATATTCTATCTAAATATGAATGTTAACTCTAAATGTTAAATGTAAATATAAATGTTAAATCTAAATTTAAAATCCTAATATATATGTTAAATATAAATGTTAAATAAATACTTGAATACAAACTTAATTGAAATGTAGCCATATATATAAAACTTGTTTCGACTAGGATTCATTTGTTTCACACAAATACACATTCTTTGTCCCTTTTGTATAATACCCCAAACCATCCAAATGACCTCAACTAAATTGCAATGCAGCATAGTCACTAAGCCTCTCCAAAACATTGCAGTGTGTAGTCAGGTCATTGATCTCTGCTTTAGAATTCATCCCAAAGGTGTTTGATGGGGGTTGAGGTCAGGGCTCTCAGGTCCTGCCCCACCAAAAATCATCCAGGTGTGTCTTTATGTACCTTGCTTTAGCACTTTAGTATTGACATTTCACTTTTAATACCTACTTCTACAACACACAGTCAATTAAAAAAAATTAAAAAAAACACAGCTAGGGAACGGCCGTGTTTCTGAAGCCACACTCGGTTGTCTGATGATATCATAATATCTTTCTTTATAGGACACATTGTGGTAATATCTGAATTGACATGCACGAGCATTCTACCAAATGACAAATATGTGAATTAAGTATAATTAAACTACTGCATAATGTTGATACATTTCATGTTATGTTTAGCCAATTCAGTCGTTTTTTTGGTCATATCTATGGTGACAAATACATTATTTAATCATCTAAGAATATTTACATTTTAGGGGGGCGGGGGAGCAAAAGCAGAGTAACCTATCACTTAAAAGCATGTGTAATTAGCGTTTATTTGGTAGTTATACGATAGAAAAATCTGGCAAAGTAAAACAAATATTAAATTTAAAAAAAGACTATATATATATATATATATATATATATATATATATATATATATATATATATATATATATATATATATATATATATATATATATATATATATATATATATATAATAGACCTGTAAATAAAACAAATGAAAAGACTGTATTTTCTTACCTGCATTTTGACTGATACCAGCCACATAGCAGTTGCAAAAAAAAAAAAATTTGTGAGTAAATGACAATTAAAGCTGGTCCAGGCAAGCGGCGAGTGGAGCTGTGGCCGTAGCGCCTGTGACACACTCATGAAGTGCGGAGCGTGTCTTGCGCCCTCCTCTCTCCATCCTGGCTCAGCAGCAATACCATACTCCTCGCTCTGCAGGGCATCCACACACTCTGACAACACAGCGCCCAAATTCAAGTCAGCGTTGTCGTCGTGCCGCCTCCTTTTACAGCATCTCTCAGGAGTCCCTTCTTGCAGTGCACTGCGAAAACTGAAATCTAAGTAAGATTAAATATCTCAAATAAGGGTGATATTTGCTTATTTTCTGTCTGATAAGATCATTCTTCTCACTAAGCAGATTTTATGTTAGAGTGTTTTACTTGTTTTAAGTGTTTCGGTCCTAAATGATCTCAGTAAGATATTACAGCTTGTTGCTGAGATTGTATGACCTATATTGAGTAAAACATGCTTGGAACTAGAATATCAACTGTTGCAAAGCTGTGTCATCAACACTCACAAGTATAAAACTACTTTTTTTTAAAAGTAATCATTTCTTATTTAAAGCATGAAACAAAAAATCATGATTTTGACACAATTGTGTCTCATAATTAAAACAGATGACAGCCAAATGGACTTTGCTGTTTTATTTTCAATGAAACAATAGAAAAGACGTCCTCATATAGTAGTACATATTGGCACAGCACAGCAAACTGACAGTTAATATTTAAACATTTCACATGTGACATTTCAAACAATTTTGAACAGAAAAAGTTCATGCACATTCAGATAATTTCTTCAAAATGACAATTAAAAAAAATTTGCCCGGGGGCCGGGCTGTATATATACGCACTAATTGACTGAAAGAGCACGCACTTGGCGCGATTATGTCATGTTATCGATGGAAAAATGCATTTTTAGACAATATGATTTGCCTGAGCGGCTAGTAGACCCCGAGTGTAACAAGCGGTTGCCTTGTTGCCTTTCCATTAAGAACAATAAATTAGTTTTTAGTATAAGATTGCTGGTTTCAAGAAATGTAATGCTGAGCGCATATCATTATGTCAAGATAATGGCACTGGCTTTTACTTAATTTAAGAATATTTTTCAACATATTGAGCAAAAAGTTCTCTTTTTTTTCTACCAAGAAAAGTGCACTTATTAGTGAGAATATACTTATTTTAAGGTAATTTTGGGTTCATTGAGGTTAGCTAATTTTACTTGTTTTGGAAAGTCTTGAAAAGCCACATTTTCTTGTTCTATTGGTAGATAATTTTGCTTAGTTCAAATAAAATACCCCTAATTTTTGTATTTATTTTTCTTGTTTTTGAACACTGACTTTTTGCAGTGTGGCCAGCTTCCTGCAATGTCATTTTAAAATTCAATTCGGACTTCCTTCACAATTTGATGTAAAGACGTGCCAGGATTCAGCAAGCCTGACGAGCTATGGGGAGCTGAATGTAAAAATGTAATCACACTTTTTGAGCTGATATAGTTTGAATGTTTAGCCCACATTTCCCAAAATTAACTTGTTTTCTTTACATTTGTGGTATAAATGTAAATGTTGAATCTAAATGTAAATGTTAAATATAAATGTCCAATCCAAATGGGGAAGCTAATTGTTCCATGTTAAATTGAAACATTTTAAATCCAATGCAATCCACTTTATTTATATAGCACATTTAAACAACAAAAATGTTCCCAAAGTGCTGCACAACAATAATAAAATTAAAAAGAATATTAAAACCATAATCAAATATTATCCTTAGTTCCACCAATGACTGAATAAAAAAAATAAAATAAAATCAAATTAAAAAATTGTTGAAATGTGGAATATGGTCAATTCAAATGTTAAATCTAAATGTTGAATCTAAATATTAAATAGAATTAAAACATGCTAAATGTAAATGTTAAACATAAATATATATGCCCTCCATCCATCCATTGTTTACCGCTTGTTCCTCTTGGGCTCGCGGGGCTGGCTGGAGCCTATCCCAGCTGCATTCGGACTAGTCGCCACCTCACATATATATATATATATATATATATATATATATATATATGTATATATATATATATATATATATATATATATTTATATGTATATATATATATATATACATATATATATATATATACATATATATATATATATATATATATATATATATATATATATATATATATATATATGTATATATATATATGTGTATATTTATATATGTATGTAAAGTCGCAATCAAAAGTTGACATACACTTGGAAAGAACATAATGTCATGGCTGTCTTGAGTTTCCAATACTTTCTACAACTCTTATTTTTTTGTGATAGAGTGATTGGAGCACATACTTGTTGGTCGCAAAAAAACATTCATGAAGTTTGGTTCTTTTACGAATTTATTATGGGTCTACTGGATCTGGTGAGAGTCAGTTTAGTGATTTTACCCAACGCACGTCAAAATGTTACCAAACTGAACATTTGTGCAATATTATGATAAAAGTTGGATTTTTACTCAATAACAGTCGCAATTTTACAAGAAAACCTTAATATTTTGGCAATCCCGGGAACACCATACCTAACGTCAAACATGGTGGTGGTAGTATTATGATCTCGGTCTGTTTTGTTGACAAAATTGAAAATTGACAAAATTGACCAATATAAAATAAAATTATCAACAATTACTACAGCAAAACCACTAGCAATACAGAACACAGAAAATGTGTAAAAGAATTGTAAGATTTGACCCTTCTTTGATGGCCGGATCTAGTGAGACCCCAAATAAAAGTGCTCAATAGCGTGTGCAAAGTCTAAAACAGTTTTTAATTAATTAATTAAAGTACAAATGATTGTCTCACGCACACTAGGTGTGGCGAAATTATTCTCTGCATTTGACCCATCACCCTTGATCACCACCTGGGAGGTGAGGGGAGCAGTGGGCAGCAGCAGTGGCCGCGCCCGGGAATAATTTTTGGTGATTTAACCCCCAATTCCAACCCTTGATGCTGAGTGTCAAGCAGGGAGGTAACGGGTCCCATTTTTATAGTCTTCTGTATGACTCGGCCGGGGTTTGAACTCACAACCTGCCGATCTCAGGGCGGACACTAGTGATGGGTCCGGCAACACCAATGCATCGGCGCATGCGTCGAGCTCATAGAGCGAAACCCTGTGTCGGTGCGCGTACCGCTTTTAGAAAGTCACGTGACCGATCATGAGCTGTTTTGGTCACGTGACCGATACACGAACTGTGTCGCACTGACGCCTCCTCTGTGCCCTGTGAGCAATGTTCCCTCTAAGGTGCGCGCCTGCGCAATTGCGCACTGCTCAAGCGTCCTCTGCGCACAGCAAATATATGCCGCGCACCAAATCAAACCCATCTGAATTCTAAACAAAATAAACACATTTATTCTGTGTGATTTTGCAATGCAACTCTGAGGGACAGTGACAACAAGCGGCCCTAACGGTGTTTGTCAACACCGTTCAATTATTGTAACGTCTATCGAGATGCTTCGAGGACAGGAATTATATCGATCACTTTATTGAGCAAAACTGTTTATATTCGGCCATAACCACACCAAAAACATGAGTAAAACACTTCTATCTCGAAAAACTAGTCATTTTCTGCCGTACAAACCAGGCCAAAACCAACTTGTCATTTGTCACCAACACGCATACCACTAAACCACTGGTGCGTTTATGGCCACACAAAAAGTCGGACAACTCAAACACCACACAAAGTTACACTATGACTCCTCAGTCATACGTGTGCTTATTTTACTGTCATTTATTATTCATGTTAATTTATTGATATTAATCATGGAATGCTGTTACTAGAAAGTTACAGGAATGCACACTTCATCCTATGCTTACATTTCATTGTGCAACATGAGGATGTTTAAGGGGAACTAAATGTGATCTCTGAAAGGGGTACAAATGATTTCCAAAGCAGGACCCCCACCCAGACATATTGTACAATACTAATCCATAGCTTATGAAAAACAGGATTTCTTTTATTTTCATTACAAGTGGGCCAAATCACTAATATTACAAAATAATCTCATGAAAATGACTCCTCTCATTTGAGTGTTATTATAAAAGATTGGTTTGAGACAGGTGTGCTGCTGGTATTGCCACGTGTGATGTTGCTCACATGTGCTCCACTGAATGCTCAGGGAGTTTGTGTGTTTGCTCACACACATGAACAATTAGAGGGAACATTGTCTTTTCTACAGCCGGAGAAATAATAACTAAGAGAAATCGTCTAAAATTTAATACGTTGGAAAAACTGTTTTTTTTTAATAAAAATGTGTAAAAAAAAAATTTTTTTTTAATCCCAGTCCACAAGCATCTTCATTCACAACACATTCTCTTAGTTTTCCATGTTATGATACATGTTCACATTATTTATTGCCTGTATCTAAAAAAGATAAAAATATATTTTTTATTTAAATGAAGATATGAAATAATCCTAAATGATATACAATGACTTGGTTTATATTATTGTATATACTAGGTCATAAAATCAGTGTCAGTTGAGTCGGTCCATAGGTTGCCTGTAGGGATTTTTAATGTCCAGCAGATGTCAGTATTTAGTGACACAGTATCGACACAGTATCAATACAGTTTTGCAATGTGTCGAAACGCTTCATGACGCCTCATCAACCCATCACTAGCGGACACTCTAACCACTAGGCCACTGAGTAGTCTATAACAGTTGTGGCGGGCACTAGGACCATGTTCTCACCAAGTTTGTCTGGCCTGGTTTGGCCCGAGGAAGGATGTCGGGGAACAGGCAAGGTCACCCGGCACACTAACTAAGACACATCCTCCAGCCGCTTTCAATTCCGGTCAGGCAGTTTGACCACATGCACGTAGACCTGAATGGCCCCCTCCCGCCGTCACAGGAGTTTTTAGGCACCAAGTCACTATGGTGGATCGCACCTCCAGATGGCCAGTGTCCTCCGCAATCTCTGTGGACGTTGCCCTCGTCTTTCTGTCAGCCTGGGTGGCTCGCCGTTTGATGTAACCTCAGACAGAGAACCCCCAGTTTGTGTCAGAGTTCTGGTCAGCAGTCCTTAGCTGGAAATGTAAATAAAGTATATATCTATCTATCTATCTATCTATGGTGGGCGTGTACACTTAATAAAAAGTACAAAAGTGGTGCAAACCGCCCTGTTTAAAAGAGGATTTTACGTGCATGTATTGGACTGTCACCATGGAGACACTCATTGACAGCACAACCTGTGGTGTTTTGTTATGTTATAGAACAGAAAGCACACAACCATATTCTGCACTTTCTTTTCTGGGCAATTTAAACGGAACATATTTTTTGCATGCTGAAGGTGCGCATTGGGAGATGCCCAAAAAAATGGCAATAACTTTTCATGGTGCACCTTCCATGCAGTCGGCTTTCAGCCCTTGACCTCTTTTTTTTTTTAGCCCAATGTGGCCCCCAATTGGGCCCCAAGTCAAAAATTTTGGACACTCCTAATATAGAGTGTAATGCATTTGTTGCATCATTTTTTATATACTAAGATATGTGTTTGTGTCGAATTTCTGAAAACCATATATATATATATATATATATATATATATATATATATATATATATATATATATATATATATATATATATATAATATATATATATGTATATATATATGTATATGTATATATATATGTGTACCGTATTTTCCGCACCATAAGCCGCCCCCGTGTTGTAAGCCGCACCTTCAATGAATGGCAAATTTCAAAACTTTGTTTACCTATTAGCCGCCCCGTGTTATTAGCCGCACCTACGCTGCGCTAAAGGGAATGTCAACAAAACAGTCAGATAGGTCAGTCAAACTTTAATAATATATTACAAACCAGCGTTCTAACAACTCTGTTCACTCCCAAAATGTAATGTGCAAGTGTGCAATCACAAAAATAGTAACACTCAAAATAGTGCAGAGCAATAGCAACATCAATAACTCAACGTTGCTCGAATGTTAATGTCACACAACACACAAAATAAACATTTAAAGCTCACTTTCTGAAGTTATTACTCATCCACAAATCCCTCGAATTCTTCTTCTTCTTCGGTGTGCTTCACTTGTTTTTTGACACCATCTGTGATGTGGACGCGCATGCAGTCGTAGATCAACAGGGATGGAGCTGCGTGAAAAAAGTCACCCGGTCTCTTCGCTCATCTTTTCTTCATCCATCCATCCCTTCGAGTTAGCTTTTATGATGACGCCGGCTGGAAAGTTCTCTTTTGGCAAGGTCTTCCTTTTGAATATCACCGTGGGTGGAAGTTTCTGGCCGTTAGCATGGCAAGCTAGAACCACGGTGAAGACGACTTCTCATTCCCTGTGGTGCGAATATTCACCCGTTGTATCCACAGTGCGGTTCACATGAATATCAAAAGTCAGTGGAACCTTGTACGCGTGTCTCTTAGTAGGAGACATTTTGTGGTCTTTACAGAAACACACAAATGAAATGAAACGTAATATCCGCGCACTTCTTCTTCTACGGGGGCGGGTGCTCACCTTGGCGGTTGCTTACAGTAGAAGAAGTGCTTCCTCTTCTATGGGGGCGGTTGCTTACCGTAGAAGAAGAAGCGCTTCCTCTTCTACGGGGAAAAAAGATGGCGGCTGTTTACCGTAGTTGCGAGACCTAAACTTTATGAAAATAAATATTAATATTAATCCATATATAAGGCGCACCGGGTTATTAGCCGCACTGTCAGCTTTTGAGAAAAATTGTGGTTTTTAGGTGCGGCTTATGGTGCGGAAAATACGGTATATATATATATGTATATGTGTACGTATATATATATATATATATATATATATATATATATATATATATATATATATATATATATATATATATATATATATATATATATATATATATATATATACATATATATATATATATATATACATATATATATATATATATATATATATATATATATATATATATATATATATATATATATATATATACACTTCCGTTCAAAAGTTTGGGGTCACCCAAACAATTTTGTGGAATAGCCTTCATTTCTAAGAACAAGAATAGACTGTCGAGTTTCAGATGAAAGTTCTCTTTTTCTGGCCATTTTGAGCGTTTAATTGACCCCACAAATGTGATGCTCCAGAAACTCAATCTGCTCAAAGGAAGGTCCGTTTTGTAGCTTCTGTAACGAGCTAAACTGTTTTCAGATGTGTGAACATGATTGCGCAAGGGTTTTCTAATCATCAATTAGCCTTCTGAGCCAATGAGCAAACACATTGTACCATTAGAACACTGGAGTGATAGTTGCTGGAAATGGGCCTCTATACACCTATGTAGATATTGCACCAAAAACCAGACATTTGCAGCTAGAATAGTCATTTACCACATTAGCAATGTATAGAGTGTATTTCTTTAAAGTTAAGACTAGTTTAAAGTTATCTTCATTGAAAAGTACAGTGCTTTTCCTTCCAAAAAAAGGACATTTCAATGTGACCCCAAACTTTTGAACGGTAGTGTATATATATATATATATATATATATATATATATATATATATATATATATATATATATATATATATATATATATATATATATATATATATAAAAATATATATATCAGTGGCGTGCGGTCACTAGAGGCAGGGGAGGCACGGCCTCACCTGCCATCATGGAAAGAAAAAAAAAAGTAAAAAGAAAAAAAATTAATTAAATTGTTATATGTATCCAGTGATTATACTAAAGTTATTTTCCATTTAACTTCACCAGTTTTAGATTATTTTTATTTTTATTTTCACATTTGCCGTTCAAATACTGAGAAGAGACGGTGCGGTGATCAGCAGCCAGTTGAGGCACGTCACTGCGTTGTGCCTCAACATGGATTGTGCGCAATGACTCGGCTAACTGCTGGCCTGCTGTGCAGTGAGACCGAATTGCTATATGAATTATATTATACATTTCCATAGTTTAGTTAGCTGAGGTATATAATGTATAGTGTATTTTGTCAACAACTGTATGTGTGTAACGTATTTATTGTGCTGAGCGATCATAAAACTGGAGGCTCGTCTCATAACCCCGCCTCCTGGTGCCAAGCACCTCCGCCGCAGAATGCACCGCCCGACGGGAGCGCCACACCAACCAAAGCCCACACCCAAACCCTCCACGTGCAAGACCGAATCCACCCAAAAAAAGTCACTTAACAAGAAGCCAAAAAGTGCAAAAACAACAATGCTCGCGCGGCGCGCCGGAGGAGCCGTGAACAGGGACACAACATTAGGTACACCTGCAGACTGCAGCGCGGATTTCATATTTCGTTCATTCACAACTCTTCCAACACGAACACCACTGCTCCCGCACTTATAAGTAAAGGTAAGACCATAATAACGTTTTTTTTATTAAATGTGCTTTTTTGTGTGCTACAGTTTGTAAGTGTAAAGTTAAAGTTAAGTATACCAATGATTGTCACACACACACTAGGTGTGGTGAAATTTGTCCTCTGCATTTGACCCATCCCCTTGTTCACCCCCTGGGAGGTGAGGGGAGCAGTGGGCAGCAGCGGCGCCGTGCCTGGGAATAATTTTTGGTGATTTAACTCCCAATTCCAACCCTTGATGCTGAGTGCCAAGCAGGGAAGAATTGCTGGTATGAGCTTTTAAACATAACCCGTTAACTGCTGCCAATCAAATGGTGAATAAGATACTCTTTAGGGTTCATATGTTTGTAAATCTGACTGTGATGAAGTCAGTGCCTCACCTGACATGAACCTCACCGCACGTCACTGATATATAGCCGAGGCTACTGTGGTTTATCCGTTATACAGTGATCAATACCGGGGTAGAGCGGAATATACGTTATGTCAGGAAAAATCACAGAGGCTATTTCATCCCTACAAGCCTGTTTCGCGTAGGTTTCCCTGAAGGTTTTCCCTGAAGAGCCGGGAAACCTGCGAAACAGGCTTGTAGGGATGAAATAGCCTCTGTGTGTTTTACTGATATATATATATATATATATATATATATATATATATATATATATATATATATATATATATATATATACAGTATATATATATATATATATATATATATATATATATATATATATATATATATATATATATATATATATATATATATATATATATATATATATACAGTATATATATATATATATATATATATATATATATATATATATATCAGGAAAATATATATATACAATCACATTGAGAAGCGCAATCTCCTTTTTGAACCAGTTATCTTTTGAAATTGCTGCTCCAATCTAAAATCGGACAAATACAACCACAATGGCCACATCATTTGAGCTACTCAATCAGCAGACCGAAGCAAGGTCAGAGACATTTAACTATTCAGAGGAAGACATAGAGAGTATTCTGTTGCCCCACACTGAATTTGAAAACTGGGTCCAAACTGAAAATCAAAGCACAGATACTAAAGGCCTTTTTTCTGAACTTGAAGATTTAAAGAAACAGGAGACACGATTACTGTGGCATGCTGTTACACTGTCTGAGTACAGACGACAGCAACGTATCCCCAGAGGGCTTCGAATCAACAAAATTCCAGCCTTTGGCACAGATGACCCTGACTTTATGAAGAAGTGGGAACAAATCCTAAACAAATGTTCATTAGATCTAGAAGTATTGATCATTGAAAAGTCAAAAGCTGAGCAGTCAAAAAAACTTGAAACCATAAAAGCTCTTGAGACAAAAATTCACAACCTCCAGGGATTAGAGGAGGTCACCCAAATGGAAGAGAAAATGTTGAAGTCATTGGACTCATTCAAGATACAACTCAAACAATACAAAATGAAGAAATACCAACGTGATTTGAATGACTACAAAGAGGGAACAGTTTACCAATGGCAAAAACCAACCTACAGAGGAAGACAGAGAATCAGAGCCAAACCAGGTGTCTATCGTCAATCTGATGACTATCCCTCAGCTGTGAGTGACCAATCAAGTGAGAGTGAGGATCTGACAACCAACCGCAGAGCACCTTTTTTAGATCTACCCCACCCACACCAACGTGGAAGAGGAAGAGGAAGACGAGGCGGGGCAAACGAGGGAAGAGGTCCACCCAGGAGATCCTCAAGACAATTCAATCACCCATAGTGAATCTGTCTAAAGTTCCACTCACCCCAGCCCAAACCTCAGTTCTAAATAAAGGTCTTTCATTTGCAGTAACCAACAAAGTCAATGCTTTCAACCTAAAAGTTGACACCTATAAGTTCATGAGACAACTTCATTTGAAACACTTTTTCTCTCCTCTCCATAAAAATGCAGCATATTCAACTGAACAGTCATCACAAAGTGAAGAGAGTAAAACTGGAACACAAAAACCTTCTCCCTTTGCTCCAAAGTCATCATTTTGCCCTTTCACCAACCTAAGCCCTGCGATTTTGACATTTAACAAATTAGTTGAGAATGATCTTGAAAAAATGTTAAAAAAAGATAAAGGCCCAAAATACTCAAACTTGAGTTCTGAAGAGCGCAATGCATTAGAAGAGTTGGAGAACAATCCAGAAATCACTATCCGCTCAGCAGACAAAGCAGGAGCTGTGTGTATCCTTGACACTGAATACTACCATCAGAAAATGCTTGAACTTTTGAACAGCCCCACCTACAGGAAGCTAGAGAAAAATCCTATGGATGAATTTAAATCTGAAATTGACAGTCTGCTGAAAGTTGCATTCGAATCAAACTGGATCACAAAAAATGAGCATGCCTATCTGACTAACCAGCACCCAGTCACCCCCATCATATATTGTCTTCCCAAAATCCATAAACATCCTACAGAACCCCCATTGAGGCCAATAGTCTCAGGAAGAGGCTCAGTGACTGAACCATTGTCAAAATATGTTGACTTCTTCTTGAAAGATTTTGTGAAAGACCTACCCGCCTACCTTGGAGACACAAAAGATGTACTTAACTGTCTGACTGAATATACTGCAAATCAGAATACAATATTGGTGTCTCTTGATGTTGAAAACCTATATGGTTGCATTCCCCATGAAGATGCTTTGAACTCTGTGGCCTATTACCTATCCAAGAGAGAAGCAACACACAATCCCCCTAATGAATTTCTATTAGAATTGTTACACTATGTACTGAGTCACAACTACATGCTGTATGACTCCAAATGGTATCTCCAACAAGCAGGGACTGCGATGGGGACCGCAACAGCGCCCTCTGTAGCTGGATTAGTGGTAGGGAAATGGGAAGAAGAAGTCATACATGACCCAAATAGTAACCCTTACCATTCAAATATAAAACTGTACAAACGATACATTGATGACATCCTGATATTTTGGGAGGGGACGCAAGAAGAATTGATGGACTTTGTGAAATATCTCAACAATAGTTCAGCGTTCCTTAAATTCACCTGTGAACATAGCACTGAAAAGATTAATTATTTAGATTTGAGCATACATAAAGATGAAACAGGAGCTATTCACACTTCTATTTATAGAAAAGATATGGAACGAAATTCAATATTACATGCCACAAGCAATCATCCCAAACCCCTAAAGGACAATATCCCAGTGGGTCAGTTTTTGAGGCTCAAACGCAACTGTTCAGACCTTGAGGACTTTCACTCCAAAGAAATAATCATGGCTGCTCGGTTCAAAGAAAGAGGTTATGCCTCTAACTCTATTCAGAAAGCCATACAGCGAGCTAATACTACTGCTCGTACTGATCTCCTGTCCAACATTCAGAAAACTAAGAATCCAAGCAGGGCCTGTTTCTCCACTGAATTCAACCATTGTGCTTCACAAATAAAGGAGACACTCAAGAAACACTGGCATGTGCTCCAAGCAGAAGAAACACTAAAGGACCTCTGCAAATCCCCACCTCTTTTTGCTTTCAGGAGAGCGCCTACAATTAAAAACATGGTCATGTATAAGAATATGATTCCCAAAAAGACCACCACATGGTTGACAACAACAACAACAACAGGCATGTATAGATGTGGTAACTGTGCCTGCTGTAACAATACAACAAAAACTAAATCATTTAACCATCCTCACACTGGGAAGAAAATTCCAATAAGGGAATTCATCAACTGTAAGTCAACTCATGTGGTCTACATGCTATTATGTCCCTGTAGCTTAGCCTACATTGGAAAAACCAAAAGGCCGCTAAAACAAAGAATATCTGAGCACAAAACAGCAATTCGTACAGGCAATATGGACTATGCCATTGCAAGACATTACTCTGAAGCAAACCACGGTTCACCCTCTTCATTAAGATTCTATGGGATTGAACAAATCATGATGCCCAAAAGAGGAGGAGATATTTTGAAAAAACTATCACAGAGAGAAATGTTCTGGATCTACACACTCAATACTATGACACCAAATGGACTCAATGATGACTATAGCCTAAAATGTTTTTTAACATAATTGTTCCTTCTGTGTCATTGTAGTCATCCAGTATCCAGTCCAGTGCCATCTAGTGTATGCTAGTCCTAACAACAGTGTTTTGCAGAAGCTCCACCTGAAAATTGGTCCCAGCATCAGCAAGGAAGAAGACATGTGATTGGTTCCCCAGTAATTGGATCCAATTCCCAGTTGTGAACTCTGAGTGTGTGTGTATGTATAAATTGACACTGAAATTGTATGTACTCTTAAACGCTCTGACGAAGGCCACGTGCCGAAACGCGTAAGCGTTCCTCTTTTTTGATGTGAGCAATAAATCAAGTGAAATGTGAGTATTTTGTCCTACTAGTCTTAATTTTGGGATGTGCTACCTTTTCAAACATTTTTGAAACATTTACTGGATATATATACATACGTTAGGTCACTAAAAAACAAAGAGGCTATTTCATCCCTACAAGCCTGTTTCGCAGGTTTCCCGGCTCTTCAGGGAAACCTACGCGAAACAGGCTTGTAGGGATGAAATAGCCTCTGATTATATATATATATATATACATATATATATATATATATATATATACACATATATAGGGGTTTAATAATTATATATTTATTTTAAAATAAAGTATAATGTGACGATCTGTCACATTTACGTCGGGTTGTGTTTCCTTGGTTTGTGTTTATTTTCCTGTCAGTACTCTTATTTTGGTTCCATTTCCTCCTTGTCTCCCTGAGCGCTGTTTCCCCTCACCTGCTGCTGATTGGCAGCCTGGCCACACCTGTTGTCAATCAGCTGGCTGCTATTCATGCCTGCCTCGCCCTCCAGTCAGGGCTCGATGATTGTTTCCTGTCTCCTGGTTCCTGTTTTCCCTGCATTTTGATATTAAAGTCATGTTTTCCTGCGCCATGCCTGCCATCCCTGCATCTTGGCGTTCACCACCAACAGATTATGACATATAATGGCGTATACATTTAGGTTGTAAGTTATTAGGAAAAGATCCTTCACATCCGGAGGGTGACGGGAATGCACTAGCTCCGTTTATAAACAATGAAGAAGAAGAAGAAGAAGAGCCATGTTCTAGTTCTTAGCGCTTCCATATGGCATCTACTGACGAGTATAAGGTCGAACTATAGGCTACTTTGTATTGGAAATGGAAACAGCGGAGGGTTTTAGGATGCATGTGCCGGTCTTCCCCAAAACGAGAGGATAGAGGAAAAAAGTAACTTATTGACTACAGCAGGGGTGTCCAAACTTTTTCCACTGAGGGCCGTACACGGAAAAATTTAAGCATGCGGGGGCCATTTTGATATTTTTCATTTTCAAACCTTAACAAAATATATGGATTTTTTTTTTTTAAACCTTAAGGGCTCCCGGGGACTATAAAGGGTCTCAGTCATTAAAATGTTAAAAATAAGTCAAATTCTTTTTATTATTTTTTGTTTAACGCTTACAGTAAATCTCTATATCAACTTGAGGTTGATATAAAGTAAAAAAAAAAAAAGGTTTTCTGTCAAAGACAACTTAGTTTTTTATGGTAAAACTGAAATATGCAGCATTTAGTAATTAGAGCCTTAAAAGATCAAAAATGCAGGACACCATTGATTTTAAGTCTTTAATATTTTTGAGTAATCACAGTGAAAAGTTAAATAAAATCCTACTAAATATATTTGGGATCCAAAAGGTCCCCACTCATAAAGTGATACATTTTTATTAGTTTTTTTTAAAAACTTTTAACTCTTAAATTACGAGATCAACTTCAGATGTATCTGTCGATTTTACTTTTGAACTATTATTTTGTTTGTTTTATGCTCTTTTGTCAAATACAACTTTGATGTTTTTATATGGCAACCACACAATATATGCAATATTTTTCCCACATAAAACATTTTAAAGGGATATTTTTTAAGTAATAATTCATTATAACATAGATTTTTAGTCTTTCTTTTTTTTTTTTTTTTCAAAAAAAAGGAAAATAAACAAAGACAAAAGAAAAAAAACAGCCTGCATGGCCGCTTTGTGTCAACATTGCAACTTTTTCTTGTTAGATTTCACCTCATTCCACTTTTTTAAAATGTTTTTTTAAATGTTTGCAATATTATCAATTTTGCAATTTTTGCAGAATGTGTGGCGGGCCGGTAAACAATTAGCTGCGGGCCTCAAATGGCCCCCGGGCCGCACTTTGGACACCCCTGGACTACAGCATCGAAACACAAAGGTGGACTCACGCAAAGATCTTTAGGTAAATTTCTACCATATATGGGAATATCCGTAGATGTAACTAAGAGTAAATACGTTACTAAGTTTCAAATCCAAACGGTTCATATTTAGAAGAAGATTGTTTTGGGTTTGATTTCATTTTCGGGATTTATGGGGATCCCAAATACACAATACAGGTACCAACAGGTAAAATAAAATGTTGGTTTTGCATAATAGGCTCCCTTTAAGTCATGTAACAGAGTAAATGTTGAGTGTTATTACCACTTATGATTATCAGTCATTGTCAATCAGCAAACTGACAGTCATTACCAATTTTGCACTGAAAAGTGGCAACAATTACTAATTTTTTGGGGTTTTTACCTTCTACGTCAGCACCAGTACCTTCAGTACGCATTCCAAGGGTACAATCTGGTTATTTTGCCTTGAATTTTTAAATTACAAAACAAACTTAACTGCCCTGCTCTCTCTATTACTCACACGCTTCAAATGAGACTGGAACCACAGGAGAAAGATTGCTAAAAAAAATCAATGGCGTCAAAGACTTTAAAACTATTGAATTCAAGGTGGAGAGGCAATTTATTTGCGCTGTCGATTCCCCTGCAAATAATGTAGCGCAGCTGCAGCAAATGTTAGCGTGGTTGATTACTTTATTTTTTGCATTTGTTATTCAAGCTAGCACATGGGAGTGAGGTCAGGCAAAATAAATAGCAACACAATTTCGTCCTCAGGGTTTTTTTGAAACATGCACACACACTCCATAAGTGTGAGATATTTACTGTACCACAGGTGTCTTAGAACAACTTTGTCACTTCCAATACCAACTTTGGAGCCTTGAGTAATGACTAGGGTTGGGTATCGAGTATCGATTGGAACCGGGACTTACTTTCCGATTCTCCCGGAATCGTTCAAAAGTTTAAATTTCGATTCCTAGTTTCGATACCCAGTCCGCCGACCGGAAAAAAAGAATAAGTCCGCCGACCGGAAGAAGAAGCCGCTGAACACCAACGAAGAAGCGCCCACCGCCGGAAGTGTTAGCATAGCCTATGTAGCCGAGCAAGTCAGTCAAACATGGATAGCGGGCGTCGGCGGTCGAAAGTGTGGCTTTATTTTACTAAAAAAAATGAAATATCGGCGAAATGTAACACGTACGACAGGACTGTTTCGTGCTTAGGGGGGTGCACGTCGAACATGATGAAGCACCTCCGAGTTCATGGAGTACAAATAAATGCGTGTCCCGTCTTCGACGCGCTGCGCCGACCGTCCTCCTCTGGCTCCGACGCCCAGCCTGGCACCTCGGTGACTGCACTGCAGTCCGAATCCGGTAAGTAAAACAATATATATGCAATAAATAATGTGTTTTGCGCCAACGTTGAGGCAGCTAACAAATTAGCCCGCATATTTTTTCATAGACAATTTACAACCTGCTAGCCAGGCTCCGCGATGTGCTCAGCGTACTCCGTTCACCGTAGCGGCAATGGGGAAGATGTCGGTGCCACAGACGGAAGAGTGCCACAGAAAGGTCACTGCACACATAGTCAAAAGACTGCATCCCTTTTCAGAGGTGGAATCTCCAACATTTAAGTTAGTTAAGCAATAACGTTAAAGCTAAGCTAATTGATACTGGGCTAAACAGTGACAGCAACATTACATGTTTGTTTATGTTTGCAGGGATATGGTGAAAACTCTCAACCCAAAATACATACCACCTTCCAGGGACTACCTGTCAAACACATTGATGGTACAAGAAGAATCGGAATCGAGAATCGCCAGGAATCGGAATCGAAACAAAGAATCGGAATCGTACGAATTCAAACGATACCCAACCCTAGTAATGACCAATATTTATCCGATACAATATCGGCACAAATCATACATACTTTTCTTTTTTTGCGATGTGGAATGTTAGAAAAGACTTGATCATGTCACGAACTCGGCATGGCTGCGGAAATTTCGACCCCGAGATGCAGGAGAGAGGAGGACGACGTGCAGGTAAGGAAACCCTAAGAACTTGGTATTGTCCAAATTTTAGGGAGAAGAAACGATCAAGCCCTGGGTCTAGGACCGCACAAACCTGGCCTTCATGTCCTCCAGGAGATGTCACATCCAAAAGGTGCAAGGTGGCTCCGAGGAGGGACACCACGTCGCCGACAGGCGTCTCTGCGGGGTCACCCTCTGGCTCGAGCATTCTGTCACGAAATCGCATGGCTGCGGTAATTGGGACCCCCAAGATGCAGAAGACAGGAGGACGACGTGCGGGTAAGGCAAATATTTAATGATTGTAACTCAGGATCTCTAAGCCAGTGGTTCTCAAATGGGGGTACGCGTACCCCTGGGGGTACTTGAAGGTATGCCAAGGGCTACGTGAGATTTTTTAAAAATATTGTAAAAATAGCAACAATTCAAAAATCCTTTATAAATATATTTATTGAATAATACTTCAACAAAATATGAATGTAAGTTCATAAACTGAACATCAAATCAAGTAGGCTATTCCATTCATTACAATGCAATATTCAGTGTTGACAGCTAGATTTTTAGGGGACATGTTCCATAAATATTGATGTTAAAGATTTCTTTTTTTGTGAAGAAATGTTTAGAATTAAGTTCATGAATCCAGATGGGTCTCTATTACAATCCCCAAAGAGGGCACTTTAAGTTGATGATTACTTCTATGTGTAGAAATCTTTATTTATAATTGAATCACTTGTTTATTTTTCAACAAGTTTTTAGTTCTTTTTATATCTTTTTTTCCAAATAGTTCAAGAAAGACCACTACAAATGAGCAATATTTTGCACTGTTATACAATTTAATAAATCAGAAACTGATGACGTAGTGCTGTATTTGACTTCTTTATCTCTTTTTTTTTCAACCAAAAATGCTTTGCTATGATTAGGGGGTACTTGAATTAAAAAAATGTTCACAGGGGGTACATCACTGAAAAAAGGTTGAGAACCACTGCTCTAAGCAATAGCTCAGGGCATGCAGCAAACAGAGTTGGTAACATTTAGACAACTAAACAATCTTAGAGCCCTGACTGGAGGGCGGGGCAGGCTGATTGGCAACCATGACCAGGTGTGGCCATGCTGCCAATCATGGACAGGCAAGGGTCAGAAAAGTGCTCAGGGAGACAGACAGGAAGCAGAACCAAACAGGAAACAAATGCAGAAGATAAATGAAACGTGGCGACAAGTAAGACCTGATGTGACAGTTCGTCACAGATCAAGTGAAATTGCTCAAAAACAGAACGATGGTAGGTATGAAAAGCCTTATTTACACTGCAGGTCAATTCAGATATTTTTGCCCATATGTGACCTGTATAGGATTTTTTCATGTACACTACCGTTCAAAAGTTTGGGGTCACATTGAAATGTTCTTATTTTTGAAGGAAAAGCACTGTACTTTTCAATGAAGATAACTTTAAACTAGTCTTAACTTTAAAGAAATACACTCTATACATTGCTAATGTGGTAAATGACTATTCTACCTGCAAATGTCTGGTTTTTGGTGCAATATCTACATAGGTGTATAGAGGCCCATTTCCAGCAACTATCACTCCAGTGTTCTAATGGTACAATGTGTTTGCTCATTGGCTCAGAAGGCTAATTGATGATTAGAAAACCCTTGTGCAATCATGTTCACACATCTGAAAACAGTTTAGCTCGTTACAGAAGCTACAAAACCGACCTTCCTTTGAGCAGATTGAGTTTCTGGAGCATCACATTTGTGGGGTCAATTAAACGCTCAAAATGGCCAGAAAAAGAGAACTTTCATCTGAAACTCGACAGTCTATTCTTGTTCTTACAAATGAAGGCTATTCCACAAAATTGTTTGGGTGACCCCAAACTTTTGAACGGTAGTGTATATGTGATCAGTATAATCCTGATTTTTTCAAACCAGGCCTATTTTGTATGTGGCAATAAATCAGATGTGCATCAAATGCGACTGCGGTCTGCACATTCCAGTCGCGTTCATCCGACCAATACCTCATCAAAAAGCGATAAGCAATCATAAATCTTCACCAAACTACATGGTTGCAAAATTAATTGTTGACAAGTGAGCGGAAAACAAGGGAAATTGGTATGTTTTAGGAACTCACGTCAAGGTTCCACCACCCGTCACCGACTGCTCGCCCACACGTCCTTCAGAGCCGACGTGAAAGCCCACAAACTGAAAGAGCCAAAATACCAGAGCCTATCCCAGCCGCACTCGGGCGAAAGGCGGGTTGCACCCTGGACAAGTCGCCACCTCACCGCAGGGCCAACACAGATAGACACACAACAGTCACACTCACACGGGGGCAATTTAGTGTCGCCAGGCTGCCTACTGATCACAAAATCAGGCTCACGGCTCTGTAGCTTGCAATTTATAATCCATTTTCTGCACGACTAGTTGGTGATGGCTTGGAGGAAAATTCCGTGTAACGTGTCACACTTCCAGGAAGTCTACAGTCGTGGTCAAAAGTTTACATACACTTGTAAAGAACAAAATGTCATGGCTGTCTAGAGTTTCCAATTACTTCTACAACTCTTATTTGGAGCACATAACATTGGAGCACAAAAAACATTGATGAAGTTTGGTTATGTTATGGATTTATTATGGTTCTACTGAAAATGTGACCACATCTGCTGGGTCAAAAGTATACATACAGCAATGTTAATATTTGGTTACATGTCCCTTGGCAAGTTTCACTGCAATAAGGCGCTTTTGGTAGCTTCTGGTTGAATTTTTTTTACCACTCCTAATGACAAAATTCTCATACACACTACTGAAACACTCTCATACACACTACTGAAATGTTTTTCTCTCACACACACTACTGAAACACTCTCATGCACACTACTGAAATGTTTTGCTCTCACACACACTATTAACATTTTTTTCTCTCACACACACTACTAAAACACTCTCATACACACTACTGAAAACCTCTCTCTCTCTCTCACACACACACACACATGCACACATCTGAAATTATTTTTCACTAGTATGTGTAAGAAGATTTCAGATTTCGAGGGGCCCACTCAAATATTAAAACGGAATTAGTAATCTTGCTCTTAAATTTAATCACATTCAATAATCATATCAAACATAAAAAATAATTTACAACCTTGTCAAATGATATGAAACCATGTGATAATCACAAAGATCATAACACATAAACCTCAGGCTTAGGTCAGGCTGATTAGAAAAATAAATACTAATCAAATATATTGCATGAGAAGGGATTCATAAATAACTGATGAAAAATAAATGTACATACAATTATGTAGTGCTAAAATATATAAACTAAATGTATAATGTTTCTTAACTAAACTGTTGAGTGCAAATGAAAATACAGATTAACCACTTTAGTCATAATTTTTGCGCTGAAGGAACTTCTCTATGACTTTAGGTCCAGACTTCTTCTGTTTGATATTGTCATTACTGCCATGAGTGGTGGAAAAGTGTATTACAAAAGAGTACCGCTGCGGCCCATACGGACCACAGCTGAGAAACGGATATCCAGTGGGCGCTCACGGCCCAACAATGGCCCTAACACTGAGTTAGTACAGTCACCGTGACAGATTAGTTCCAGGGTTTATGTATTTGACAGATTGATAGCCCAGGAGAAGAAAACGTTTTCATGACGGGTCGTTTCGGCGTACAGTGTTTTGTAACGCCTGGAGGAGTGTGAACAGTTTGTGACCAGGCTGTGAGGTGTCTGCAGTGATGCTACTTGCCCGTTTCCTGACCCTGGACCGATAAATGTGGATGGGGGGAAGGTCAACATGATGATCTGCAGTCCTAATTGTCCGGTTTTTTTTCGTGTCGGTCCAGTAGGGTAGGGTACTAATGCGGTACTAATGAATCAAAAACGGTACTATACTCTGTTTGAAAATTACCGTTTTTTTCAGGCATGACAGCGTGTCGTCATCACGTCGTGACATTGCTGGTTTTACCAGCAGAGGAGCATGTTCGGCAGCGCACAATCAGGGAGTACTTACAAGCAGACACAGTGTGTAGACAGAAAAGGGAGAACGGACGCATTTTGGCTTAAAAACTAACGATAAATGTAAAGTTATAACACTGAAACGCCCTTAGGAAGAGGCGCTTTAAAACATGGCTAGCTAGTTAGCGGCTAATGTCCATCCGCAATCTGCAGTGTTTTAGCTACGTGATTAATCCTCGCCTACATGGCGACAAATAAAGTGAGTTTCTTACAAATATCATCCCTGCAGGACGAGGAATAGCTAAACATGCTTCGCTACTCACCGTAGGAGGATATAATAGCTCACCGGTGTCACAATGTAAACAAATGCCATGGGTGGATCTACACCTGACATCCACTGTAATGATACCAAGTACAAGAGCGTATCTAGTTGATACATCTGTATTTTTTAGCGTCACAAAATCTTTTTTCTTTTCTTTTTTTAATTTATATCATATACATAAACTCAGGAAATACGTCCCTGGACACAAGAGGAATTAAATTATGACCATTGTATGATTCTGTAACTACTTGGTATTGGATCGATACCTATATTTGTGGTATCATCCAAAACTAATGTAAAGTATCCAAACAACAGAAGAATAAGTGATTATTACATTTTAACAGAAGTGTCGATAGAACACGTTGAAACTGAAAATAACCAGATATTAACAGTAAATGAACAAGTACATTAATAATAAATTTTTACAGCTTGTCCTTTATAATGTTGACAAAATGATAGAATGGGGAATGACACAATGTGTTACTGCATATGTCAGCAGACAAATATGTTGCCAAAATGGACAGTTGCGAAAATAAATACTGGACAAATTAACATAAAACAGGCAAAAAGAAGACGCCTTCTACCAATTCTGGTTCCGACTGTCACTAACTGCGAGAGACAATTCTAGCCGAAATAATTTGACTCCAGTTTGACAAAATTTTGGATATGGCCACAAATGCGCCATGACAACGTAAAAATATTGGATTTAACAAAACATCGGAGTTAGCCTAATTAATATGTTATCCCGCGGTGTGAACGTAGCCTCAGATTTGTATCCGCGTACGAAAGAATACGAAATGCGAAAGGTCGTATTTGAAAAAAATCGGAATTGTACCGCTCACATTGACGTGAAAAAATCAGATATGGGCAAAAACATCGGAATAGACCTGCAGTGTAAACAAAGCCCAAAGAGAAAGTCTCTATAGGAACATAGTACATTTCTCCAATGTGTGCCTTGGGTCATGGGTTATCAAAATTGCCATGTGAAAAAAATTGCTTTTGATGTTTAATAATTGACATGCTTTAACTGATTCCCAATGGGTAACACCCCCGCTTAGTCTATCCTCTTGTCTACTTCAGTGAAAAGTGCATGAAACCAATCAGGCCATATCTGAGTCATACAGTCAGCAGACTTCATCATGAAGGGAGGGGAGCGCACTGCTTTTTACTCTGCATACAAATTGAATATTTGATTTAATATAGTGACAAGATCTACTGCTGTACTTGAAGATAGCGGGGTGCATTCCTGCATGTAATTAACACAAGGCAGGAACGTCTTATCAATGTGATGTGGAAGAAGGAAAAGAGACAGATGAGCTGGAGCCCGAACATAACTGATAATACAGAGCCTATCCTTAAAATGAAAATAGTATGGTGGCCTTTAGACAAGATGACGTGCATGATCTGAAGCAGCACTCGAGCACATCTAGAGCGCATTTTACGAAACCGTGGTCTTGAACATAAACAACTCAGTATTTGTGTTTTTCATGGACATGCAGCAGACCTCGGAAACTATTCTTGTCCTTGCCAGACGTAAACAAATTCTCAACGAGAAAAAGGCCCTTTTTTATAACAAGAGGTTGAAAGATAACAGCCAAGTTATTAATTTCTGTCCTTCAAATGTAAACATTGTTGACAGTTGTACATTAAGAGGGTCGAAGTCGAGAGGGCAGCTGATTAAATACGAAACACAAGGACCTGAAATTCATGGGTATTCTTGTATGTTTCTAATTCCTTCGTTGAGTTATTTGTTGTTTGTTATTAAACCACAGTAACTCAGTCTACATAATAAGGGAAAACACTTCAACAAATTGAAGTCTAAAACCCCTTAAAAATAATGGAATATATACATATATTATTATGTATTTATTTATTTTATTTATTTATTCCCCTACCTCGGGGGGGGGACTCGGCGGGGCGGTTGCTGGTTGTTCCATCTCCATCGTTGGGGCCCCTATGGGTGGGGTGGGTGGTTCCTGTGGCCCCGTGCTGGGTGGTCCTGTGGCGGCCGGCTTGGGTGGGGTGGCCGTGGGCTGGCCTCGCCGCGCTCTCCGGGGGTGGGGGGGGCTCGTGGGGGCCCTGTTGCCGGTGGGGCGGGGGCGGTCTTCCCGTCCGGTTGCGGGGGGTCTCCGGGCCCCTCGGGCGGGGCGTCCCGCCTTTCTGTCCGTGTGGGGTGTGGTCTCTCGCTGGCTTGGGGTCTGGCTGCCCCCTGTTTTTCTCGTGCCTTGTCCTCTGCCGGGTGCGTCTGTCTGCGGCCTGCTGCTGGCCCTTGTGGGCGGCACGGTGGGCCAGGCTCTGGGATTCCTGTCGCTATCCGGCTTGGCTGCGTGGGGGCGGTGGCCCCTGGTTCCCTGGGCACCACACCTACTGTTTGTGGGATGGGCTCTCGGGGAGGCTGGGGCCGTACTCTGGCTCCCGCACACACTGGGAGTCAAATGTATTGTACATGCAAATTCACATATACTCACACACATACATACAGACATACATAGGTACCTACGCTCCCACATATATATACAAATAAATACAGTACATATTTACACACTCAAAGTTCGTACATCCACACGCACATTCATTATACAAACATACTGTATACACATACTGTACATATACATTCACTGTAAAAACATACATATACACATACTGTACATATACATTCACTGTACAAACACACACATACACATACTACACATACATTCACTGTACAAACACACACATACATATACTGTACATATACATTCACTGTACAAACACACATTTACACATACTGTACATATACATTCACTGTTCAAACACACATACTGTATACACATACTGTACATATACATTCGCTGTACACACATATACACATACTGTACATATACATTCACTGTACAAGCACACATACACATACTGTACATATACAAGTACATATGCACACATACACTCATGCACATAATCACGTTTCATCAAACATATATTAACGTTGTTGCCATAGGGTAAACTGGGTATAACACATGGCACACTGACAAAGCTTAACCTATTGTTACTATAACAATCTACAAGGTTAAGGTTGCTTCTCTTTCTTCCCCTCCATTTTTCTGCATTCTTTCGTATCTCAAGTTATCATTACGTATATGTATTGTTGCATTTGAACAATTGTATTGTTGATAATAAAGGTAAAGTACTGGTATTGTTTATTATCAATAGCACTATTTCTATTGGTATTCATATTGCTCCATTTTTAGTGTAATAATGCTCATTGTCATTTCTGTATTTTTTTTTTTTTTTTAATTTTCGCTAACTGCTTATTTGCTATTACTTTTACCATCATATTTGTACATGTCGTATTTGCTGATGTTGCTCTGTTGTTGTTGTTGTGTTTGCTGTTGTTGTTTTTGTCTCTCTGTCTAATCCCCCTCTTGTCCCCACAATTCCCCCCTCTGTCTTCCTTTTTCTCTCTTTCTATCCCCTCCTGCTCCGGCCCGGCTGCACCAAATGATAATATAAATACATTTAATAAAGTCAAAATACAAGTAAGGCAACAAGAGAAGTATCCTACACTTCTCTTTTGTAAAGTAAATCTGAACAGCCGATATGGGCATCTACATCTGCTATATGATTTGCCCGAGAAGCTGGGCAGGACATTATAAAAAAAAAAAAAAAAAAAAAAAAAAAATGGAATACGCAGATTTGGAGGATGTTCCTTCAGTTGTTCAATTGTGGAGAAAAAAACCGATAAACTATCGTAATTTCCAAATGGCAACTCTATGCTTTTAAGAAACTCTAAAAGAAAGCAAGAATAATAAAGTGTGATAGTCAGTCAGTAATTTTTGTTCATTTTTAGATCAAGCATAGCGGAAAATAAATATTTAATCGATACATTTCTTAGAGAAAGAATGTATGGACTCACCCTGTAAATTTTCTTTTCCAAAGCTAGCACATGCTTCATACGAAATATGTTCATTAGTCTGCAGTAAAACAAGGAGTGTTCCCACCTTGGAGAGCTGTTGCAGCAGGTGGATTGAACTGAATCATGGCTCCGACACGAGATAGGATTATTTAACTTCTTCGATATTGTCTTCAGGAAGTTAAATCCTCACGCATTGTTGCAAAATATGTTGTGTTCACAGTTGACTGTGTCTAAAATCTGAAAACAACAACATGAGTAGGTTGTAAAAGACAAAAATACTGGTAGACCAAGACAAAAAAACCTAAAGCAATATGTCTTGATAGCAGAAAATGCACAGTAAAAGAAATGAAGAACAAATGGGCGGAAACTGGAGTCACCGTCTGTGACCGAAGTGTAAGAAGGAAAATGGGTTTTAAATACAGAAAAGCTAAATGAAAGCCGTCATTAAACAGTGAAAAAGAAGGTTCCTGTGGGCTAAGGAAAAGGACAACTGGATGAAAGTCATATTCAGTGATGAATACAGAATCTGCATTGGGCAAAGTGATGAGGCTGGAACTTTTGTTTGGTGCCGTTCCAATGAGATTTATGAAGACGACTGCCTGAAGAAAAAAATGATGCACGTTTCCACAGTCATTGAAGATATGTTGCAAGTCAGGTAATGATGTCTGTCACTACATCTTCAATAAATGCACAAGTTTCATTGACATTTTGGACACTTTTCCTATTCCATCAATTGAAAGGATGTTTGGGGATGATAACATAATTTTTCAAGATGATAATGCATCTTGCCATATAGCGAAAACTTTCCTTAAAGAAAGACACATAAGACCTGTGAATAGTCCGGATCTCAATCCAATCAAATTGTGTGTTAGAAATTGAAGAAAATCAATCAATCAATCAATCAATGTTTATTTATATAGCCCTAAATCACAAGTGTCTCAAAGGGCTGCACAAGCCACAACGACATCCTCGGTACAGAGCCCACATAAGGGCAAGGAAAAACTCACCCCAGTGGGACGTTGATGTGAATGACTATGAGAAGCCTTGGAGAGGACCGCATATGTGGGTAACCCCCCGCCCCTCTAGGGGAGACCGAAAGCAATGGATGTCAAGTGGGTCTGACATAATATTGTGAAAGTCCAGTCCATAGTGGATCCAACATATCAGCGAAAGTCCAGTCCATAGTGGATCCAACATAATAGTGAGAGTCCAGTCCATAGTGGGGCCAGCAGGAAACCATCCCGAGCGGAGACGGGTCAGCAGCGTAGAGATGTCCCCAACCGATGCACAGGCGAGCGGTCCACCCTGGGTCCCGACTCTGGACAGCCAGCACTTCATCCATTGCCACCGGACCTGTGTAATTCCCCCTCCACAAGGGAGAGGGGGGCAGAGGAGAAAAGAAAAGAGACGGCAGATCAACTGGTCTAAAAAGAGGGTCTATTTAAAGGCTAGAGTATACAAATGAGTTTTAAGATGGGACTTAAATGCTTCTACTGAGGTAGCATCTCTAACTGTTACCGGGAGGGCATTCCAGAGTACTGGAGCCCGAATAGAAAACGCTCTATAGCCCGCAGACTTTTTTTGGGCTCTGGGAATCACTAATAAGCCGGAGTTCTTTGAACGCAGATTTCTTGCCGGGACATGTGGTACAATACAATCGTAATGGTCCATGACAAGATACCAACTTGCAAAACTGATCTGACAACAGCAAGAAAGTTGGAGCAAGATTGATGAAGAGTTCTGTTTGTCACTCAAGTCCATGCCTCAGAGACTTCAAGCTGTTATAAAAGCCAGAGGTGGTGCAACAAAGTGAAACAGTTAATGGGACGGCGTGGCAAAGTTGATAGAGTGGCTGTGCCAGCAATCGGAGTGTTGCTGGTTACTGGGGTTCAACTCCCACCTTCTACCTTCCTAGTCACGTCCGTGGTGTCCTTGGGCAAGACACTTCACCCTTTGCCTCTGCTGGTTAGCGCCTTGCATGGCAGCTCCCGCCATCAGTATGTATGGGTAAATGTGGAAATACTGTCAAAGTGCTTTGAGTACCTTGAAGGTAGAAAAGCGCTATACAAGTATAACCCATTTATTTATTTAATGTAGGATACGCAAAGCCACCTCCCATATTTTTGATTGTTTGTTTAGTAGGTAAATGTAAATTCAGGATTTATTATATCAGTTGAGTAAACAGTTCTCCACAATGATGTACAGCTGAAATAGCAAGATGATGTAATAGCGCGGTTTCGCCACAAGGGGGCGGGTCCGGCCAAAAGGCAATATTGCTGTGGAAGACTTCACTTCCTGCCGTTCATTGAGACGCATTTGGACCAACACGGTGTGACGAAACTATTAATGTGCTATTTCTGTTGTTACAGGTAAGCTGTAAATGGCTGTATATGATATACAATTAGCAAGAGTAATATGACAGTATGAAAGTGGGTCGTATTATGCACACTCCGTGTATGTTTGAGAAGTAGCGCCATCGTGCTAATGTAGCTAACCGAAGCTAACTGACCATGATAATGACTGACCGGATATTGCTACTTGATAAATAACTTTTTTTTTTTTTAATTGAACAACGAACATACAGTTATAATGCAAACAAAAGTCAAGGCACTTTCAACATAACCAACAATCTACACATTCAGGTTGAGCAAATCACGACATCAGCAAAACATGTCAAGGAAAGAAAACAAAAGTAAATACAGATAGAGTATTAAATATTAGTAAATAATATGAATAAATAAATATAACAAAAGACAAAAAGGGCTACCTAAATCACTTTTTTTTTTTTTAAATTAACAAATATGTGAAGTGAATTATATTTATATAGCGCTTTTCTCTAGAGACTCAAAGCGCTTTACATAGTGAAACCCAATATCTAAGTTACAATTTTAAACCAGTGGGGGTGGCACTGGGAGCAGGTGGGTAAAGTGTCTTGCCCAAGGACACTACGGCAGTGACTAGGATGGCGGAAGCGGGGATCGAATCTGGAACCCTCAAGTTGCTGGCACGGCCACTCTACCAACCGAGCTATACCGGGACAAGCGGTAGAAAATGGATAGATGGATCAATTTGAGGGCTTTTGTACTCATAATCGTCCTCCAAGAGGTCATTGACAATTGTAAACCATTAAGCCAACTATAAAATGTAGGCCTTACTTTCATAAATCGACATTTATGTAGGAAAATGTTGACAAGCATTTCTATTAGGGATGTCCAATAATATCGGCAGTCCGATATTATCGGCCGATAAATGCTTTAAAATGTAATATCGGAAATTATCGGTATCGGTTTCAAAATTATCGGTAGTGGTTTCAAAAAGTAAAATTCATGACTTTTTAAAACGCCGCTGTGTACACGGCCGTAGGGAGAAGTACATAGCGGCAATAAACCTTAAAGGCACTTCCTTTGCGTGCCGGCCCAGTCACATAATATCTACAGCTTTTGACACACACAAGTGAATGACAGGCATACTTGGTCAACAGCCATACAGGTCACACTGAGGGTAGCCGTATAAACAACTTTAACACTGTTACAAATATGCGCCACACTGTGAACCCACACCAAACAAGAATGACAAACACATTTCGGGAGAACATCCGCACCGTAACACAATATAAACACAACAGAACAAATACCCAGGACCCCTTTCAGCACTAACTCTTCCGGGACGCTACAATATACACCCCCGCTGCCCTCTCCCCACCCACCTCAACACCAACACCCCCCCACCCCCACCCCCAACCCTGCCCACCTCAACCTCCTTATGTCCCGAATTCCAAGCTGCTGTTTTGAGGCATGTTAAAAAAAATTATGCACTTTGTGACTTCAATAATAAATATGGCAGTGCCATGTTGGCATTTTTTTCCATAACTTGAGTTGATTTCATTTGGAAAACCTTGTTACATTGTTTAATGCATCCAGCGGGGCATCACAACAAAATTAGGCATAATAATGTGTTAATTCCACGACTGTATATATCGGTATCGGTTGATATCGGAATCGGTAATAAAAAGTTGGACAATATCGGGATATCGGCAAAAAAGCCATTATCGGACATCTCTAATTTCTATGTTACAGTCGTTTATAAAATACTAAGTTTGATCTCTTCTATAGAACCTGTTAAATAACTCAATACATAAATGTGGCGATTCTGTGCTTTGTTATGTGATTATTTTGATTCGTTGATGTGATTAGAACGACAATACAGGTCAATGTGTGGATATTATATTTTTTGTATTTTTGCCGAGGAAAAACAGAGGAAGACTACACTTCCTGCCGTTCATTGAGACGCATTTGGACCAACGCGGTGTGACAAAAATATTAAAGGCCTACTGAAACCCACTACTACCGACCACGCAGTCTGATAGTTTATATATCAATGATGAAATCTTAACATTGAAACACATGCCAATACGGCCGGGTTAACTTATAAAGTGCAATTTTAAAATTCCCGCCACACTTCCGGTTGAAAAACTCCTTTGGATATGATTTATGCGCTTGACGTCACAAAATCCACGGAAGTGGTTGTACCCCATCGACCCGATGCAAAAACCTTGTTTTCTTCGACAAAATTCCACAGTATTCTGGACATCTGTGTTGGTGAATCTTTTGCAATTTGTTTAATGAACAATGGAGGCTTCAAAGAAGAACGTTGTAGGTGGGATCGATCGGTGTATTAGCGGCTAAGTACAATACTTACAGCAACACAACAAGGACTACTTACTACGCCTAGCCGATGCTTGCCGCCAAACCCACGGATGAAGTCCTTCGTCGCGCCGTCGATTGCTGGAACGCAGGTGAGCACGGCTGTTGATGGGAAGATGAGGGCTGGCTGGCGTAGGTGGAGCGCTAATGTTTTTATCATAGTTCTGTGAAGTCCGGTTGCTAAGTTGCTAAATTAGCCTTAGCGTCGTTAGCAACAGCATTGTTAAGCCTTACCAGGCTGAGAATTTTTAACCGTGTAGTTACATGTACATGGTTTAATAGTATTGTTGATCTTCTGTCTATCCTTCCAGTCAGGGGTTTATTTCTTTTGTTTCTATCTTCATTTGAGAACGATGCTATCACGTTAGCTCAGTAGCTAAGTGTGTCACCGATGTATTGTCGTGGAGATAAAAGTCACTTTAAATGTCCATTTCGCGTGCTCGACTCTCATTTTCAAGAGGATATAGTATCCGAGGTGGTTTAAAATACAAATCCGTGATCCACAATTGAAAAAGGAGAGAGTGTGGAATCCAATGAGCCAGCTTGTACCTAAGTTACGGTCAGAGCGAAAAAAGATACGTCCATCACTGCCTCTCTGGTGCTTCACTGTAACGTTCCTCATCTACGAATCTTTCATCCTCGCTCAAATTAATGGGGTAATAGTCGCTTTGTCGCTCCGAATCTCTCGCTCCATTGTAAACAACGGGGAATTGTGAGGAATACTAGCTCCTGTGACGTCACGCTACTTCCGGTACAGGCAAGACTTTTTTTTATCAGCGAGCAAAAGTTGCAAACTTTATCGTCGATTTTCTCTACTAAATCCTTTCAGCAAAAATATGGCAATATCGCGAAATGATCAAGTATGACACATAGAATGGATCTGCTATTCCCGTTTAAATAAAAACAATTAATTTCAGTAGGCCTTTAATGTACTATTTCTGTCGTTACAGAAATGTGAAATAAAGCAACAAGACTCAGTACACAGTGACTCCTGTCCTTGTGTGCAACATACTGACTTCACAATCTATTTTCTTGATTTATTTGAAGTGTTTCTTAAAACCATGAAGTTGCCATTTGAAATGACCATAGTTTTGAGTCATGTTTGTTATCTGCTTTTTTTCCCCCTTCAAAATAAAACAACTGAATGTACTCCGCCTTCCGCCCTTGTGCAGCTGAGACAGGATCCAGCACCCCCTGCTGCTCCGTAAGGGACAAGTGGTAGGAAATGGATGGATGGATGAATGAACATCCTCCAAGAATGGTGATTACATCATCTTTGCAAGGGTTTGTATTTGGAGGTAGGGCCTCTGTGAGTGCTTTTCTACTTGATTTGAAATTGCTATTTTATTAAAATCCTTAAAAAGTTTGGGTAGCTACAAATCGCATGCTGTGTTATGGGCTTTAATTTTCAATGTAAAAAGATATTTAATTTGATGACTGACTAGTCCACGGCTGCTTCTATTTTGGTTATCTGTTGCCAGAACCGAAAAAGCAGCAGCTTGGGGGCAAAGAAGTAGTCTTTTAACAGCTCTACAGCGGGGGTGTAGGAGGTTTGCCTCCACGGCTCCTAAAATATTAATATCCCTGTCAGAGGCCATTACTTTGGACCAGACTCAGAGGGAACTTTTGTGGCTCCATCACTCTTACAGCGCGCTCAACACCGACAGTCTCTTGCTGCTGTTGAAAGCAGAATTATGTAGTGTAGGGTTAAAAACCTTGTGTAAATAAATAATAGTTTTCAAAATTGGTCTCATTCCAAAAAAAACAAAATTTTATGCAAAGAATGTTTTCATAATGCATTGACATGTAAAGAAAAGGGCTATAGTTTCCAATCTTGGTTAACTCAGAGGTCAGGATTAGATTCAGAGTTTGATGAAGCCAAGTTATGTGGATTCCCAAAGTTGAACCCAAGATAATGTATTTTTTTATTTTTTTTTAATAAACAGCAGATGCATTAAAGCAGGTTAAATGCCGAATGAAATATGTCAAAGACATTTTTGCAACTATTAAAAAGGGGAAAAAGGGTGCCTTTATCATGATTTATTGTCATAAACTGTAGTTTGTTTATGGGCCAGTCCATCGAATTGGTGCCATTTGCGCCCCCAGGACATAAAAGGTAAAAATGCACGATAAAATTAACTGATTAATTAAAAAAAGTATTGAGCAAAGTGCCCTGTGTTTTGCATTTTTCCCATCATGCTTTGTAATTTATTTAAATGGGTGGCACACCCCGCGACCCCGAAAGGACAAGCTGTAAAAATTGATTATTAATTTACTGTTAATATCTGGTTATTTTCTGTTTCAACATGTTCTATCTACACTTTGTTAAAATGTAATAATCACTTATTCTTCTGTTGTATGGATGCTTTACATTAGTTTTGGATGATACCACAAATTTGGGTATCGATCCGATACCAAGAAGTTACAGGATCATACAATGGTCATAATTTAAGTCCTCATGTGTCCGGGGACGTATTTCCTGCGTTTATAAACATAATATAAATTTAAAAAAAAAAACGAAAAAAGATTTTGTGATGCTAAAAAATATAGATTTAATCATAGTAGTATCGACTAGATACGCTCCTGTACTTGGTATCATTACAGTGGATGTTAGGTGTAGCTCCACCCACGGCATTCAGGAACCTGATGACGCCGGTGGGCTACGGTGGGTAGTGAAGCATGTTTAGCTATTCCTCGTCCTGCAGGGATGATACTTGTAGAAACTTACCTTGTTTGTCGCCATGGAGGCAAGGATTAGTGATTTAGAAGTAGCTAAAACAATGCAGACTGCGGATGGATTTTAGCTGCTATCTAGCTAGCCATGTCTTAAAGCACCTCTTCCTGAGGGCGTTTCAGTGTTATAACTTCACCTTTATCGTCAGTTTTTAAGCCAAAATGCGTCCGTTCTCCCTTTTCTGTCTACACACTGTGTCTGCTGGTAAGTACTCCGTGATTGTGCGCTGCCGAACATGCTCCTCTGCTTGTAAAACGACGCGCCGTCATACCCGTTAAAAAAAAGGGGGGGCGGGGGGGTATAGTACCGAATATGATTCATTAGTATCGCGGTACTATACTAATACAGGTATACCATACAACCCTAATGTATTGTCTATCAAATAGTTCAATGATCACAGTCCAGCGTGGTCGCACTAACGAGACAACAATGTGAATTTAGATTTTTAAAAACTAATATGCGTTATGGTCCTTTTGTCCTCACCTCAATGCAAGCTTTCGGATGTCTCTGTTGAAACGCTCACAATAGGTTTTATACCTTTCTGGAAGTTTCTTTTATTATGTGTGGTGTACACTGCATCCAAACTTAAGTTCACCTTCCCAGGGAGCTGGACTTTGTTCATCTCAAGCTCCTGTCTTCCCGGAATTGTTTTCTTCTTTATTTTTAAATAGGGACTACACGTATATTGAACATACTGTATACATAGCACGTAAACATGTCAGGTTTTAGCCGGGTGGATTTCCATCTAGTCCATAGCGGGTTGGTGCAACCGTGCTTTCAAATAGTAATATTAACAAGTAAACACAGAGAACCCCCACAGACTCAGTCAGTTAATTAAAGGAGATCTGAAAGGCCAGATACTTGCAAAAAAATTAATCGGAATTATAGACTTAGTTGTGGGGCATTGCACATAGCCCAAATAAAGGGCTGTGTGCTGTCAAACGATAAAAAATTATTTATTGCGATTCATCTTATTTTGTCCTTAGTTAACTTGTAGTTCATTATGATTAACCACACACAGAAATACGTTTTTTTTTTCATCTTTAATACGTTTATTTTTGTCTGTAATATGTGTCATTGTAAAGTTTTTAATAGTATCAACATGGACCTGGATAGTTTGTTTACTTTTTGCCAATGCTTTTTTTGAACAGCTCAACACAAAATGGACTTAACCACTCTTTTACTCACAATAAAGAAACTCCCTTTAAAAAAAAAAGCAGCTATATTATACCATGTAACGTCGTGCCTTTTAAAAGGAAAAAACTAACTTTAAGATAATATTGTATAAAAGAGAATTAGTACTACGAACAACTGCAGTAGTTTTATGAAGTAATGTAATGATAATGCACAGTATTTACGAGGGAGGTGAATCTTTACACGATTCGATTCGATTCTTAGGGGTAACGATTCGATTCAGAATCAATTCTCGATTCAAAATCAATACTTTTTTAATAACCTTGTGTGCCAGCTCAATGATCAACTACATTGCTCCATTTTTCTACTCGAAAGAAAACTGGTTTTGTTTAGTGAAATTCTACCCAAACATTTACAAAAATAGCTGGACAGGAAAGATTTTTGAGAAAAAAACAAACAAAATTGTTGTTCTTTTTTTAATCGATTTTTGATTTTTTTGGATCAATCAAGAATTGTTACAAATAAGAATCACGATTCATTAAAAAAAAAATACATTTTTTGACACCCCTAGTATTTACCTTGGAGAGGTGCTGCAGCTGCTTCTCCGTCAAACACACCATCAGCAGCTTATCCATGTTTACTTGGATAAATGCATGTCGTTTAGATATTGTTTTAACATTCTTGGCTGGCGTTAAGACTCTTTCTGCTTCAGCATGGTGCAGTCTAGTAGTTATATGCTCAAATTTTCTCGCCAAGTTGGCTACACGTCAGGTTTTGGATTATTTATTTAATTAATGCAATGAATATTATCCACTTCTTCTCAGCACTACTTCCCACAAACTTTCTTCCTTCCAACGGTTGGAAAACAAAGTTATGTCGATCCATCGCTATAAGCTCATGCTAGCGAGTAAGACCGGATGTTTTGGGCGGTTCTTACAGGGTTCACTGTGATATTCGTTATGCCAACTAATGGCGGGGATGCTTGTAACTCAAATTTTGACTTGTAACTGAAAACAATGTTTCTTAACCATAGGGCCCAATGTTGGCCCGTGAGCGCCCCCTAGAGGGCCTCCAAAACAGATGTGGTCCATATGGGCCGCAGTGGTACTGAGTTGTAATACAGTTTCCCACCACTTGTGGCAGTAATGACAACACCAAACAAACAGAAAAAGTCTGGAGCTAAAGTCATAGAGAAGTTTCTTAAGCGCAAAAAATTATGACTAAAGTGGTAAAGCTGTATTTTCATTTGCACTTAATTTTTATTGACAGTTTAGTTAAGAAACATATTCATTATTTATTTGGTAAAAATATTTTGCCGCAACATAATTAAATGTGAATTTATTTTTCGTCAGATTTTTATGAGTCCCTTCTTATGCATTATATTTGATTAGTATTAATCTTTATAATCAGCCTGAACTAAGCCTTGATAATAATCTTTGTGACTAACACATGCTTTCATATCATGTCACAAGGTTTAAATGTAAGATATTCTGAATGCGATTAAAATCGAGAGACTACTAATTCAGTGTTAAAGTAGCAGTAGAGTGGGAAAAAAAGTTGACTTTATATGCTTATTTGTGTTTCATTATATCCATTAAACCATATTCAATTGTATTTACAATCCTCAAAGTATGTGAAAACACTGTTTAAACATCACAAAATAGTCATAAATTCAGTTGGCCGTTTTGAAGGCTCCACTCCGATATCTTCAGCAATTTTCTTAGGTTCTACGTCACTGTAGATCTACGTTTGCATTCTGACAATGTTATCAGACCAGTTATACTGGAAATATGCCAACATTGGAAAGAGATGTGCTGTTTATCAGACAAGAACACACATGCTTGGCTTTTGTATGCTTTCTAAATTGTAAATAGCCAACAATTGAGTTAACATTTGTGCTTTTTACACTCTCTCTAAAAACATCCAGAGACTGCCAACAATACTCCACTTACATGTCGTGACCTGAAAATTAACCAAATATGAGTGATATTGTTATTATAAGCGCTAACGCAGACGGACTATTTTAATTAAAGTTAAAGTACCAATGATTGTCACCCACACACTAGGTGTGGTGAAATGTGTCCTCTGCATTTGACCCATCCCCTTGTTCACCCCCTGGGAGGTGAGGGGAGCAGCGGGCAGCAGCGGGCAGCAGCGGTGGCCGCGCCCAGGAATCATTTTTGGTGATTTAACCCCCAATTCCAACCCTTGAGTGCCAAACAGGGAGGTAATGGGTCCCATTTATATAGTCTTTGGTATGACTCGGCCACTAGGCCACTGAGTAGGCCTAGTGGCGGCACATTGATAGCAGTGAGCTAATGCTAGCTTACACTGAGCCGGCAGCTGCTTTTGCTTTGTCTCAAACTTGCTAAAAGTAAATTCTAGATCATAATTCATGCATATTTCACTTGGTAGTAGACAAATGTGGCCATGGACCGACAGGCTGGTCCACTTTCACGTCCCCCAGGTGGTGAAAAAGACGCTTCCGGCAGAATTTTTTTTTTAACCCTTCGAGAGGATTGTGACTGTTTCTTCAACAAAACGGAATTATGTGAGCGTCCTGTCGGTCGACATCCCAGCGAGAGCGGAAATATTACAGCAAGTGCTTGTTTTATTGATGTTTAATATGGTTAGTTAGTATGTTTAGCACCTAGCAATGCTGCTAATGCTATAGTGTCACAATAAAGCTGCATCCGTTTAGCACTTGGCTTCTAAAGGTTATTGCTCATCCTCTTTGTATTCCGGCTCAAAAATATAAAGTCCTGAATCATAATTTTCCCAAAGTAATCGTTGTTGGCTCTCACAAAGTCTGCTTGATTCGCTTTGTTGTTGATGGGGAAGGGATCTGTGTTTCCTCACGCAACGTTTTCTCTCAAAATGGCTCGGGAATCTCCGTGAGATTGATACTATTTTCGATCATATTGATTTATCCGCAAACTTTGTAAGTCTTTTGGTGTCATAAATCAGTTATATATGGTAATAGCTTCAATATAGAGGCAACTTGTTTTTCCATGCTACTGGTACTTTAATACTTGAATGGGCCCCGGACTTCTCTATAGTGTAAAAGTTGGGCCCCGAGGTCAAAAATGTTAAGAACCCCTGACTGACTTAAAGTATAACAATTAGCTCTAATCTCAGAACTCTCCTAAATTGAGGTACCCCTGTAGTGTACTCATCCCACCACTAAGGGTCATCATATTCATGCTTTTTTTGCATCCCTTTTCTGCCATAATACATATTGGATTAACATAATGAATGAAGGGTGATAGAGTGATTACATGTTTACTGAATAAAGAATAGAATCATTTCATGTCTCTCAAAGACGCTCCTTTGGATCCGCTTCTTCCCATACAAACTCAACAGAGCAACCGTGCATCTTCTCCTGCAGAACCTCATCAAAGTGTTGATTGTGATCCTGAGTGAAAAAGTTCTTCCAGTCCCCAACCTTGCCTATGAACAAAGCATCGATTAAGCACCCAGGTGACGTACCTGAGGATTGCTCACCTGAGCCTCACCTCTCCTCATGAAGGCTCCTTTGCTGTGGTCCATGATCTCACCAGGAACCAGGGTGTAGTTGCTCATCTTGTTCTCCTTCATGCTGCTGAAGCTGCAGTGTCTCACACAGCTAAGGACCTCGTCCTCCGCTAGGGGGCGCTGGAGGAAAGTGCTCACCTTCTTGATGGCACCGTGGAGGTCCTAAAAGAAAAACAGTTAGGGACAATCCAGCATCTTAATGCGTCTAAGGCTGTGGTGTCCAAAGTGTGGCACGGGGGCCATTTGCTGGTCCGCAGCTAACTTTTTAACGGCCCGCGGTACATTCTAAAAACACTATTTAAAAAAAAAAAACATTAGAAAAGAGCAAAAAAGTTAAATGTGAAAAGGAAAAAGTTGCCATGCAGGCTGTTTTTTTTTCTTTAAAACTGTCATTGTGCAAAAAATAATATTGCATCAAAATAAATGTTATATATTATTGACATATTCAAAGCTCCAAATATTCCACTTTGAAATATTTTTCGAGGAAATATTGCATATTTTGTGTGTTTGCCATAAAAAAGGGCATAAAATAAACAAAAGAAAAACTTTTTTTTTATATAATAAAAACGTCTAATTGACAGATATGAAGTTGATCTAGACATTCAAGTATTAAAAAGAAAAAATTAAAAACGTGAATTATTTTTCACTTTTATGAGTGATATTTTATATTTTAGTGGGAATTGTTTTTTTAAATCTGTCATTGCTCAAAAAATTATGTATGAGTTATGTATTATTGACCAATTCAAGGCTAAAAATATTTTAGCAATATTTTTCGAGGAAATATTGCATATTTTGTTTGTTTGCTGTAAAAAAAAAAAAAGTTTTTTGACAAAAAGAGCATAGATAAACAAAAAAAAAAGTTGTTGTTTTTTATAATAAAAACGTATAATCGACAGATAGATCTGAAGTTGATTTAGAGATTCAAGTATTAAAAGTAGAAAATAAAAAAAATGTATGAATTATTTTTAACACTTTTATGAGTGGGGCCCTTATGCATCCCCAAGAATTTTAGTGAGAATTGTTTTTTTTTTTTTATAAATCTGTCATTGCTCAAAAAATAATGAATCAAAATAAATTTTATGTATTGTTGACCAATTCAAGGCTACAAATAGTCCACTTTGAAATATTTTTCGAGGAACTATTGCATATTTTGTGTTTGCCATAAAAAAAGTTTTTTTTGACAAAAAGGGCATAAAATAAACTAAATACTATTTTTTTTTAAATAATAAAAACGTATAATCAACAGATCTGATCTGCAGTTGATCTAGAGATTCAAGTAATACAAAGAAGAAAAAAAATGTGTGAATTATTTTTAACACTTTTATGAGTGAGGCCCTTTTGGATCCCTGAGAATTTTAGTGGGAATTTTTTTTTTTTTAAACTGTCATTGCTCAAATAATAATAATGAATCAAAATCAATGTTGTTATGAATTACTGACCTATTTAAGGCTCCAATTACTTTACATCAAATATTCCACTTTGAAGTATTTGTTGAGGAAAAATGATAGCATATTTTGAGGGTGTGATACAAAAAGATTTTGTCAAAATTTTTACGACAAAAAAAGGAATAAAACAAACTAAAAAAAATAATAAGAACGTATAATCGCTGGATAGATCTTACGTGGATCTAGAGATTTAAGCGTTGAAAGTATAACAATTTTAAATAATGTCTGATTTATTTGTTAACACTTTTATGAGTGGGGCCCTTTTGGATCCCCAACAACTTTTGTAAAAAAAATGTTAACTGTCATTGCTCATAAAATAATAATGAATCAAAATAAATGTTATGTATTATTGACCAATTCAAGGCTACAAATACTCCGCTTTGAAATATATTTCGAGGAAATATTGCATATTGTGTGTTTGCCATAAAAAAAACAAAGTTTTCTTAGATTTTTTTTTAAACTAATTTCTCAAAAAATAATAATAAATCAAAATTCAATATTGTTATGAATTATTGACCTATTCAAGGCTACACTTACTTCATATATTCCACTTTTGATTTTTTAAACTTTTTTGGGAAAATGTTGAATATTGTGTGTGTTTGCCATAAAAAAAACTGGGTTTTCTTCAACAAAAAAGGCATAATACGTTAAAAAAATTAATAATTACAGCTTTACATTGACAGATCAAAAGCTGATCTTGAGATTTAAGCGATAAAAAAAATGTACTTCTAACTTATTTTTAACATTTTTATGACTGAGACTAAACTTGAGGGGATATGTATATATATATATATATATATATATATATATATATATATATATATATATATATATATATATATATATATATATATATACATATAGTATAAAGCAGACATTCTTCACCATTGACATCTCTTCATAGGTGACATGAAGCAGGTTTGGGGTCTTTCCCAACTCGCTCGTCCATCCTTTAACGTGATCAAACCAGGAGCCAAAGTGCACTGAAACAGATCAAAGTCAGTTAGCAGCAGCAGTATGAAATAAAAACCCCTCGGATCTTACCTGTGCCCTCCAGAAACTGGTCTAAAAACTCTTGAAGGGAGCCAGCGTCAGGTAGGAAGTTGGCCAGTTTGTGGAAGTGGTAAAAAGACACCGCAGTATCTTTTGGGTTTCTGCTGACGTAAATGACCTGGGAGGCGGCACAAAGACACATTGTACTTATTGTATCAACAAACAAAGAAAGAAAGACGCTGCTAAGGCCTCTAAAAGTGGAAAGGTCATCCAAAAAAGGTGGTCTTTGAAGTCGGGACACAAATTCAACAAAACTGTAGAAACTGTCTTCTTCAGTTAAAAGGTCTTTAATATTTTTCAGTACATTTTATTGTAATCCTTTTAATCATCCCCAACACGTCCTTCATCAGGAGTAATAACAATTTTCAAAATAAAACCACTTGAGCTTAAAACCAAGCATGCAAGAATATATTTCAAATGGGAAAAATATAAATAAATAATTATTTAATTAAATGATTACGGAAAGGTGTCATTAATTAATTATCATTAGAATTAGAAGTACATGAGATTATTATTCATCTAATTATTTTTTTCAATATTTAATTATTTTTATAATAATGTGATTATTGATTTTTAGACTTTAGACTTTATCCTTTATTTCTATCACAACAACCAAAAATACTCTCCAGCTGTACAATTTTAACAAAGTAAATATAAAAAAAGGAAAATAACGTGTGTCTGAAAAAGAGCAGGAAGAAGCAAAAGTTTATAATGTCCTGCCCCATCACTCACATATAATAATCTGGTTGTTTATGATGACCTTATTTAACAAAATTAATTTAAATATATATCATAATAATGGGGGCATCGTCTTGCTGAAATAAGCAGGGGCGTCCATGATAACGTTGCTTGGATGGCAACATACGTTGCATTATATCATAGTATAAAGTATATTTAGTATATAATTACAGACAGAATACACATATAATTACATCCATGAATACTCTAAATTAAATCAAATTAATAAATAAATTACAATATACATTTGTATTTTATTATTTAATGATTTAAGTGGAACAAAAGTACATTTATTTAATTAATTATTTCACTATTTAAATGGTGAGTAATCATTTAATTAATTACTGATTTAATTACTTTATGATTTGAGTGGAATTTACTAATTCGGTTAGTTATTTCAATATTAATTATTTATTTAATAATTAGACAAATACATATAACAACAGGGGAAGATTAACATCATCGATAAAACATTTTTTTATCCTATTTCCTTTTTGTGTGGTGTCTGGTGTGTGTTCTGTTCCATAAACACGGAGATCGGCTGGATTATCATTATGGAAATCCCCCAAAATGTCGAGTTTTTCCTGCACAAATAAAATAGTCACGCTCCGCCAGTCTGTCTTGTAGCAAGGAATGGCGACCGAATTCAGTACCGACCTAATTCCGTGGGTAAAACCAGGAACGTCAGTCACGTAAAATTAAACGGTCACATATTTCTATACCTTTGTTGCACGTGACCTCACATGTAAACACCTGTTCAAACACTTGGCGGGGAAACAAGCACTCATAGCGAGGTAGTGTTGCACTTTTCCATACCGACAAAGCAAGTACGCCTGATAGAAAACACTCAAACGTAACATAAGGCTCCACTTTTCAAAATGCGCTAGCTCAATGCTAACTTACATTGAATTTGCCATTGACATGCTACGGATAGCCACTTTTCGTGGCGATTTCAACCCCTCGTTACGATCAAACAACAGATCCTATTGTGTGATTTATTCCGTGTATACGATGCTAACCTCACCTTGGCTTTGGAAGTGCGGAGGGCGTGGCCTAGCATGTGATGAGGCAGGTGTGTGGTGAGAACTCGAGGTGGTTTTAAGGTCTGGATAAGCTGGTCAGCATAATGATGCTCCAGCCAGGGAGCCAGAGCCCAGTTCGGCACCGTTTGGGACACGTGTGGCTCTCCTTTGTTGGAGATAAGCGTTACGATTTGCTGCATCCACGTGGTGCCTGGAACCAAAACACATGAATGATGTATGGACCCAAGTAGAAAGGTGCCAAACTCAAGGTACCGGGGTCAGATCTGGCCCGCTACATTATTTTAGATGGCCCGCCAAAACCTGGAAATAATATGCAAAAACAAAGTACTTTTCTCACTATATGTATTGTATGTACTGCAATTGCATATATTTTAAACATTATTCAATAATGCAACAAATATTATATTAGCATACATATATTTCAAACATTCTTTTTTGTCAAATAAATATAAATACTTGAATTACTGCTTGACTTATGATTCCAAAATAAATTATACATCAAATTGTACTATGTAAAAAAACAAATGTTTGGTCAAATTTGACCTTCAAATATTATATCCCATATTTTGATTTTTTGATTTTAATTTTTTTAAAGTATATTCTACAATATTTTGTTCCTAAAGTAAGCATGGAAGATGGAAATCCCCCAAAATGTTGAATTTTTCCTGCACAAATAAAATAGTCATGCTCCACCAGTCTTGTAGCAAGGAATGGCGACCGAATTCCGTGGGTAAAATCAATAACGTCAGTCACGTAAAATTAAATGTAGCCATTTTTCGACACCTTTGTTGCACGTGACCTCATAGCTAAACACCTGCTCAAACACTTGGCGGGTAAACAAGCACTCATAGCGAGGAAATTGTACACTGTAAACAACAAATGTTTGGTCAAATTTGACCTTTAAATATCATATCCCATATTTTGGGGTTGGGGATTTTACTTTTTTTTAAAAGCATTGTCCCTTTTGGGGTGGCGGGGGATCTCTGGAGCCTATCTCAGCTACATTCGGGCGGTAAGCGGGGTACACCCTGGACAAGTCGCCACCTCATCACAGGGCCAACACAGATAGACAGACAACATTCACACTCACATTCACACACTAGGGCCAATTTAGTGTTGCCAATCAACCTATCCCCAGGTGCATGTCTTTGGGGGTGGGAGGAAGCCGGAGTACCCGGAGGGAACCCACGCAGTCACGGGGAGAACATGCAAACTCCACACAGAAAGATCCCAAGCCCGGGATTGAACTCAGGACTACTCAGGATCTTCGTATTGTGAGGCAGATGCTCTAACCCCTGTCCCACCGTGCTGTCCCATAATTTCCCCATTGTGGGATGAATAAAGTTTCTCCTATCCTATAAACAAGGGACGACTGTAATATTTTCGGTAAAAACTATCATCTTATTCGTAAAAAAAAAAACAGTGCTATGGTCTTTCTTTTTAGAGTACTATGCTGTAAAATCCACTGTAAATTTGACGTAGTTTCCAGTTTTTAACCACAAAATCTCCAGATTTTTTCCCCCAGTGTACATAAAAGATTTAATAATACTATGTGTAATAAAATTAACACAACATGGATTCATAAAAGTGCAGTTTTTGCGTGTCCTTACCTGACTTTGGGTAGGAGACAATGAGGATGTCGGTGTCCTGAAAAGGCAAGGTTAGAGCACGCTGCAAAGACTCCTGGGTGTGCAGGTGTCCAGGATATTTGATTCCTTGAAACATCTCGGTGACTTCCAGCCTGGACATGTCTGAGCTCGATAAAAGGAGATTTCTTAGCGTACCTGGTCTTACTGGCACTACCTGTCTGCTGCTCTAGCGGAGAGAGACTGACGAAGCAACACACACACAGAAGGGGGAAGTGGGAGTGAACTTCAAAGAGGCAGTTCCCGAAGTCAAAACTGGGTAAGAATGCAAAACTGACATCAGAGTCACGGTAACTTTGTAACAAGCAATTAATAAATAAATAAAAAAACAGGTGTCAAAATCAAGGAAAATACATTTTCTTTTTATTTCCATTTTGACAGAAACAAATACATGTACTGCATGCAATTGCATGTCTTTTAAACCACTACTGTCAAACTCAAGGCCCGAGGGCCAGATCTGGACCGCTACATTATTTTTATGTGGCCCGCGAAAGCATACTTGCTAACCCTCCCGTTTTTAGCGGGAGAATCCCGGTATTCAGCGCCTCTCCCGACAACCTCCCGGCAGAAATTTTCTCCCGACAAACTCCCGGTATTCAGCCGGAGCTGGAGGCCACCACGCCCCCTCCAGCTCAATGCGGACCTGAGTGGCAACAGCCATTCTCACGTCCGCTTTCCCACAAATAAACAGCTAGCCTGCCCAATGATGTCATAACATCTACGGATTTTAGAGAGTAGAGTGCACAACAAGGAGAGAGAGTTCTTGGTTTCTTATGTGGGTTTATTGTTAGGCAGTTTCATTAACGTCCTCCCAGCGCGGTACCAACACACAACAACAGCAGTCACGTTTAGTCTACCGTAAAGCAGTTTGTCTGCAGTAAACAGCAATGTTGTGACACTCTTAAACAGGACAATACTGCCATCTATTGGATAGCCTGCAGAACACTGAAATTCAAGTATTTTATTTATATGTATAATAAAATTTAAAAAAAAAAAATATATATATATATATATATATAGCTAGAATTCACTTAAAGTCAAGTATTTCATACATATATATATATATATATATATATATATATATATATATATATATATATATATATATATATATATATATATATATATATATATATATATGAAATACTTGATTTGGTGAATTCTAGCTATAAATATACTCTCTTCTTAACCACGCCCTTAGCCACGCCCCAACCACGCCCCACGCCCCCCCGCCTCCCGATATCGGAGGTCTCAAGGTTGGCAAGTATGCGCGAAAGCCTGGAATTACCGTATTTTCTGGACCATAGGGCGCACTGCCAATGAGCAGGTCTATTTTCATACAAAAGGCGCACCGGATTTTAGGGCGCATTAAAGGGGTCATATTATGATTTTTTTCTAAATGTAAAACACTTCCTTGTGGTCTACATAACATGTAATGGTGGTTCTTTGGTCAAAATGTTGCATAGATGATGTTTTACAGATCATCTTCAAGTCGCTTTCTGACAGTCGCTTCAGGATGCGCCGTTTTGTGGGCGGTCTTATTTACGTGGCTCACCTTCGACAGCGTCTTCTCCCCGTCGTCTTTGTTGTAGCGGTGTAGCGTGCAAGGACGGGAGTGGAAGAAGTGTCAAAAGATGGAGCTAACTGTTTTAATGACATTCAGACTTTACTTCAATCAACAACGGAGCAGCATCTCCTCATCCGTGGCTCACTAGTGCAACAATAACGCTAGAAATGTGTCCCGTGAAAAACCGTCCGACCGGAACTCTAATAACTAAAGTTCCGTGGGGGAATTATATAAACACTGGTAGTATTTAGCGCTTCCATAGTGAGATATAAGTAAAGTTAAAGTACCAATGATTGTCACACACACACTAGGTGTGGCGAAATTATTCTCTGAGAACTTAACACTACTTTATATTAGAAATGGCAACAGCGGAGGATGAATGTCCCATAACAAGAAGATAGAGAAAAAGAAGAAACTTATCGACTACGGTAACGGCACGGACTACAGTGGCGGACGTGTGCAAATTTTCAGGACTTATGCAGGTCTCAAATACACATTAGCAGGTACCAGAAGGTAAGAAAAGTTGCTTTTGCATAATGTTGCGAAACAAAACGCCAGATAATGTCTGCTAATGGATGCCATTTTGCGGTGCTCATACACACACCATAGTAATACTTGTATCTCTGACTACGGTAGCCGTAATGGGCCGACAATCCATCAAGCGGTGCGGCTTCAAAGTCATACTAAAACATTTTTACAGATTTTTGAGTGATGTGTGTAATGTTCTTTATTTTCAATGGAACATTTAAAGTTTTGGTGTTGTTTACTGGCGTCATATTGACTTTGTCTTGACTCATGATTTTTAAAGCAAGTTATCCATTGAATTTTGCACCGTCAAAATGATTTTTACAGTAAAAAAAAAAAAAATGGTAGCATACTCGCCAAATTTCATCCTAAATAAAAAGACAACTGCGGTATCATTTTTTCATTTACAGTAATACACAACCATAGATTTTACAGTGAAAACTGTGGTACCATTTTTCATTTATATGATGTAAAAAAAATTTGCTTTTAATTGTTTTTATTGTGAAATCTAGTTGTTTTTTTACAGTGTTCAAAAAAATATATAGAATTAACAAATATTTGTGTAAAAATATATATATTATTTGCTGTTACGAGCGGTGTCCCTCAATGAATACAAGTTTGACAATCCTGTTTTCAGTTTCAATATTTTCTAATAATACCACTCATTTTATATTGTCCAAAAAAAATTTCTTAAAATAAAAATACATTTTTTGAATTCTGCCCAAATTATGATTTCAAGCAAGTTATTTATTAAATTGAACACTGAAAAAATAACAATATATTTAAAAAAAAAATAAAAAATTCCATTTACTGTAATATGCTGTTAAAACAACAAACGTACATTTTACAATTAAAAAACTGGCAGCTCAGTCAACACAATTTTATTTTAATAAAACAGTGGTACCTGCGATGAGGTGGCGACTTTTCCAGGGTGTACCCCGCCTTCCGCCCGAATGCAGCTGAGATAAGCTCCAGCACCCCCCACAACCCCAAAAGGGACAAGCGGTAGAAAAAGGATGGATGGACGGATGGAAAACAGTGGTTCTGTTTTTCTATTTATAGTAACACACTATAAAAACTACAATTGTAGATTTTTTACATTGAAAAAATAAGAAGTGTCAGCTCTGTTGTCAGAATCTTACCATAAAAAAAAAAACACTGGCACCATTTATTTAATTTATTTTACATTTATTTAATTTACCGTAACACACTTTAAATACAACTGTAGATTTTACTATAAAATAATGGCAGCTCAGTCACAACGTTATCGTAAAAAAAGAGTGGTACCGTTTTTCAATTTTGATAACGTCATTTCATGATTTCATTAAATATTTGATGATTTAAGTGGAATAAAAGTTATATTCAATTATTTAATCGTTTAATTAATTATTTAAACATTTTCTAGTTATCAATGTATTTACTTCATGATTTAATTAAATATTTCACAATTTAAATAACTTTCATGGTGTAACGATTTATTCAATTATTTCATGAAGAGCTCTGTCAGCGCTTCATGACGTCAGGGGGCGGGGCTAATGCGAATTTAGTCCAATGATTGCTTTGGTCTGAAGCCTGTTGAGTCTTAAAGCAATGCCGGCATGGTTTTTTAAAACTATATAAAACGCAGAGAAAAGAGAAAGGCATGTGTGTTCTTGTCTCACATAAAAATTGTGAATGATGAGCAAAATACTTTCAACATTTAATTAATTATTTAATTGTTCATGTCATTATTTCTTGATGTAATTAATCAATTAGACAAATTAATTTTCCCCTTTAAAGGTTTTTGGATGTTTCTTTTAGAGGGATTTGGAGGATTTATGGGTGAAATAGGTCAATTCCATTTACCTGCATTGTTAGCCACCGCTTGCTAGTAGCTTTTTACTATTTAGAATGTTGTCTCACATAAAGATTGTAAATAATGGTCAAATGTATTTTAATAATAAATCAAATTATTTTACGATTTAATTAATCATTTAATGATTTTAGGAGAATTAAATGTATATTATATTATCTTTTGATTAATTATTCCAATATTTAATATTTATTGATGTATTTAATTTTTGATTTAGTCTTATTTTATGATTTCATAGTAATTTAATTGTTTAATGGTTTATTTAGTTATTTCATGAAGCTGTGTGTGAGCTGAAGTTGTTTTATCCGTCATACGTTTAGTTCAAAGGTTGTTTAAGTCTAAAGACTGGAAATTTGGAAGTCTTCCAATCAATGCTAGAAGTTGTTGTTTTTGTTCGTTTGTTTGTTTTGTTTAGAACGTACAGAAAAGAGGAAAACCATGTGAGTTCTTGTCACACTCAACAGATTGTTGATAACGAAATAATTATGCAATTAATGTGACAAATGTACAGCTGCCAGCACTAAAAGATGAGCCTGTTGTGATGTTGTATTTTATTTTTTATCATATCGTATATGTATTGTGTGCTTTTTTTTAAATTTTTCTCTCTCTCTTTCTTTTCCTTTTAAATTTTAATTTTACTGCCTTTTTTCACATCATGGCCAGGGGACTACAGATGAAAACTAGCCTTCTGGCTAATTCTGGCTTTTTTAAACATGTGTAGTCATGTGTTTTATGAAATTGCATTGTCCCCTTTGAAATAAACTAATCTTAATCTTAATTTTAACCCGTTAAGAGGTTTGTGGATATTTAAGGGAGCTTTATAGGCAATATAGGTCAAGCACCATAGTTAGCCGCCTCTTACTAACAGTTTTTCACTATTTAGAATGCCCAGAAAAGAGAGAGACATGTGTTCACGTCTCACATAAGGATAGCGGATGATGTGCCAACTTCCCCCCCCAAAAATAGCAACTTGAACGCAACACGAAAGGTCGGGTCAGGTGAAAGTTAGCTGGTTAAATTCCCATTCTGCCGCTCAGCCAGCAGCTTGACTATCCATTAACCGACAAGTATTGAGTAATAGCTGTGGTCAGACGGTGGAGCTACCGTTTGCAGTTTACGACAAGACACACCAGAGGAGGAGCTTTTGCCTTGAGGTCACAGTTGAAGATTACAACCACAAAGTTCATTACAGGCAAATGCTGCAGGAAGTCAGGGACACGATAATTGTTTGTGAACGAGTGAAAAAATGTTAGCGCAGTCAGTGGTTTTGTGTCTGGTGTGTGGGGCGGTCACCTGGGCCCAGGACCTGAACATGAGCAGAGCTCTGCAGTTGATGTCTGAGACGCCGCTCATCGACGGGTGAGAAAATACTTTTTAAGTAAAAATGCTGTTTTAAATCATTTTTTTTCTCATTCTGCAGCCACAACGACCTGCCTTGGCAACTTCGACAACAGTTCGACAACCAGCTGAACAAAGTGGACCTGAACACTCTGGGAACAACACACACCAACATCCCAAAGATTCAGAAGGGGCGTCTGGGAGCGCAGGTACGTTTTAATATTTACTATTTGTATCTTCACCTCATTAGCTACATCTGCATAATAATGTAAACAGTGGTTGTCAAACTTTTTTTTGTAGAAAAAATAAATAACCAACATTATTTTATTTGTTTAACAAGTGTATTTAATATTTTTGGCCACTTTACCATTACAGACAGTTTGCACAGTAACACTGTGTTTGAATATACAAAAGTAAAACACTGTACTTTAACCAAGGGATTATTTGGTGTACCACTAGGAGGAGAAGAGTACACACACTATCAGTTTGAGAATCGCTGTTTTAAAAAAAAAAAAAAGATTAACCAACATTAAAATACAGTAGCGTAGTAGGCCTAAGTATTCATCAAAAGCATGGCAGCCTTTTTATTTAACAAGTGTATTTAATATTTTTGGCCACTGTAACATTACACATAGTTTGAACAGTATCACTGTGTTTGAATATGGAAAAATAAAACACTGTACTTTAACCAAGTGATTATTTGGTGTACCACTAGGAGGAGGAGAGTACACACACTAACAGTTTGAGAATCGCTGTTTTTTTTTTATTTAGAAAAAATAATTAATCAACAAAAATACAGTAGCGTACTAGGCCTAAGTATTCATCAAAAGCATGGCAGCTGTTTTATTTAACAAGTGTATTTAATAGTTTTGGCCATTTTAACATTACACACAGTTTGAACAGTAACACTGTGTTTAAATATAGAAAAATAAAACACTGTACTTTAACCAAGTGATTATTTGGTGTACCACTAGAGAGTACACACACTAACAATTTGAGAATCGTTGGGTGTTTTTTTTTTTTTAAAATAATTAACCAACATTAAAATACAGTAGCGTAGTAGGCCTAAGTATTCATCAAAAGCCTGGAAGCCGTTTTATTTAACGAGTGTATTTAATATTTTTGGCCACTTTAACATTAAACACAGTTTGAACAGTAACACTGTGTTTGAATATAGGAAAATAAAACACTGTACTTTAACCAAGTGATTCTTTGGAGTACCACTTTAACAGTTTGAGAATCGCTGTTTTTTTGTTTTTTTTAAGAAAAAAATAATTAACCAACATTAAAATACAGTAGCGTAGTAGGCCTAAGTATTCATTCAAAACAAGGCAGACGTTTTATTTAACAAGTGTATTTAATATTTTTGGCCACTTTAACATTAAACACAGTTTGAACAGTAACACTGTGTTTGAATATAGAAAAATAAAACACTGTACTTTAACCAAGTGATTATTTGGTGTACCACTAGGAGGAGGAGAATACACACACACAAACAGTTTGAGAATCGCTCTTTTTATTTAGAAAAAAAAAATCAACCAACATTAAAATGCAGTAGCGTAGTAGGCCTAAGTGTTCATTAAAAACAAGGCAGCTGTTTTATTTAACAAGTGTATTTCATATTTTCGGCCACGGTAACGTTACACACAGTTTGAACAGTAACACTGTGTTTGAATACAGGAAAATAGAGTCTATTTCTGATATGTATTTAGGATATTACAAACAGTTTTCGCATTCTACACTGCTGCAAACTACTACTCCTTAACGATTGTGGTTTGCATTTCTAGGGTTGTCGAAAGTATCGATACTTTGATACCAAATTGAAACCAAACGCAGAAAATACATCGATACTTGCTTTTTTTGGGTATCGTCAGTACCGAATACTGGACAACACTTTTTTAAAGGATTTTAAAATCTATATTTTAAACACTTCCTTGTGATCTTGATCAGGGGTTCTTAACATTTTTTGACCAGGGGACCCACATTTTCCACTACAGAGGGGCTCTGGGGCCCATTCAAATATTAACAACGAATTAGTAATCTTACTCTTGATTTTAATCGTATTCAAAAATAATATCAAGCCTACTTACAGTTTAACATGATAAACCATGTTAAATGATATGAAAGCATGCGTTAATCACAAAGATTATTGCCGAGGCTTAGGTCAGGCTGATTACAAAAATGAATACTAATTAAATATAGTCATAAAAACCGATGAAAAAGACATTTGCATACAAGTACGCAGTGGTAAAATGACATACTTGCCAACCTTGAGACCTCCGATATCGGGAGGCGGGGGGGCGGGGGCGGCGTGGTCGCGGGTGGGGGGGCGTGTTTAAGAGGAGAGTATATTTACAGCTAGAATTCACCAACTCAAGTATGTCATATATATATATATATATGTATATACTGTATGTATATATATATATATATATATATATATATATATATATATATATATATATATATATATAATGTATGAAATACTTGACTTTCAGTGAATTCTAGCTATATATATATATATATATATATTTATTTTATTATACATATAAATAAAATAAATACTTGAATTTCAGTGTTCCGGAGGCTATCCAGTAGATGGCAGCATTGTCCTGTTTAACTTCTCCGTTCATGAATGAGTATATCATTTCGGCCACCGTGTTCAATGGAGAAGTCTGTTCTACAAAATGTACAGGCAACATACCCCTTCCCCTTCGAACTGTCCTGGATGAACTGAAATTCTTGTTTCCATTCGTTTTGGAACTTGCAAGCGTATTTCTTCATCTTGCTCGTCGACGGCGTCGCCATGTCTGTAACTTCGTCGTTCTTCTGCTTCGTCTCCTTGTTGTGTGCACAGTTGTGCACTCTACTCTCTAAAAGCCGTAGATGTTATGACGTCATTGGGCAGGCAAGCTGTTTATATTGTGGGAAAGCGGACGTGAGAACAGGCTGTCCCCACTCAGGTCCGCATTGAGCTGGAGGGGGCGTGGCCTCCAGCTCCGGCTGAATACCGGGAGTTTGTCGGGAGAAAATTTCTGCCGGGAGGTTATCGGGAGAGGCGCTGAATACCGGGAGTCTCCCGATAAAAACGGGAGGGTTGGCAAGTATGTAAAATGAATACATTCAAACTAAATTAATTATAAATAAACTTTCAATACAATTAAACTGCAAATGAAAATACAGCTAAACCACTTTAGTCATAATTTTTGCGCTTCAGTAACTTCTCTATAGCTCCAGACTTATTCTGTTTGTTTGAGATTGTCATTACTGCCACAAGTGGTGCAAAAATGTATTACAACTGAGTTCCTCTGCAGCCAAACCTGACAAACAGATCTTTTTTTTTTGCCAGCTTTCTAGGGGGTGCTCGCCCTATGGTAAAGAAACACTGGTCTAGATGGCATGTGTTGGCTATGTTTTGATGTACATTTTGCTTACATTTTTCTCCAAACTCACTTTTTTAACCCGTTTTTTGACATTTGCATACAAGTACGCAGTGGTAAAATGACATACTTGCCAACCTTGAGACCTCCGATATCGGGAGGCGGGGGGGCGGGGGCGGCGTGGTCGCGGGCGGGTGTACACTGTTTAAATGTATATCTTGAAGTTTGTTTTCAGACACGGTCGAAAATAAACTTGATTATTTTCAATTCATTAGGTCACAACAATAGCTACACCTACACTCTTTAAAAAAAACTGCAGATTTTAGCAGCATTTTTCTGTCAGTGCGTGTCGCACCTCAGTGTCGTGCCAAGATCAGATGAAAATAATATTTGATCTTATCCGTTTTGTGTTTCCTCATAACCCGAAGGAGAGGGGGAGGAGCTTCTCCTTCCCCCACCTGAAAGATTGACTTAAAGATGTTTTATTATGACAAACCAACTTTTCTTACCGGTTTTTGTGTATTTTGAGATCCGCGTAAGTCCCTAAAATGTGAACTCAAATCATGGAGGCATGTATAAAACGAACTCGCCTTCTTCAAAACTTGCTCCAAATGAACCGTTATGGAATTTGACGTTTTTTTGCCTTATCGGATATCTCAGTAGGAAGGGGATTTATATGGACCCATTTGTCACGATTAACCTGACACATGAAACGTGACGAATTTGGGGCGTGCACTATCCACTTTGGCCGCCAGACGGCAGTAGAGTGTTGTATATCTTTTAATGTGTTTTGTGGCAATTCCAACTTTGACCACAGCGTCAGTTTGCTATGTAGGGGGGCGCTTTCCAACATTTTCAGCAGACCGCATTGCAAAAATGATTAACCCGCCCTCTTCCACCCAAGAATGGGGCCAGATGAATCCCTTCCCTACTGTATGGTAGAGGTTTACCCAAAGAGCTTTGCGCGAGTCTGCCATTTTTATTCAAACGTGACAAATAAGTTTCTTCCTTTTCACCATTCTCTTGTTGTGGGGCAGACTGGCTCGTACATGCACACATATTAAATATCTTTTGTCATGCGTTTATTTTGTAATCAAATACAATTGGTCACAAAAGTATTTGTTGCACCAGTGAGAGCGTAGATCCGCCACCACAAGCCCAGGTAATGTGCATTACTACCATGTAACCTACGTGCTGTGGTGTGTTTCTGCCATTGTGTGTTTTTTTATATATTTACAAGATACCGTGTAGATATATATAGGATATGTTATATTAGGCCAACAACTAAACGAATGCCAAAAGGAATCACCAAATGAAAACAAATCAATTTGAATTCATTTTGATGTCTGCAGGTTCCAATCCCCTTAAGTCATCCAGCAGCCACAAAATGATTTGCTGATAGTTCTATTTCTGGCAGGCCAAATATGTTCGACACGCACACGGGTGTGTTCTCCCTTCATCGTCTGTCTTTCCTTTCTCAAACATACCATTTGTGCGTAAGTGTGCCAGTTTGCACATACCTTCTAAACGTGCTAAATATAGACGCATACCAGCCGCCGCAAAACAGTTGTAGTCTTGATAAATCACATTGCGAGTGCTAAATGATGATACTTGCATGTATTGTGGGCATTCTGATGATCAGTAGGGGTTCACAAAAGAGTCGATTCACATCCGTATCACCATTCTTATTCATCCCGATTCTAAATCATTTTGTAAAAATCAATTTAAACAAAAAAAGTGTGTGTAAAAATTTGAAGCGCTCCCCCTCTGGCCAACATATGTAATAACAAGTGTGTGTAAGAAATTGAAATGCGCCCCCTTTGGTCAATATTAATTTAAAAAAATAAAATAAATATGTATATAGAGACATACTGTAATAACGAAGTAAATAACGACAATGACAACCGTAAGATGCATCTGTGGAAAGAGCCTCAAGAACGAGCGTGGCCTAAAAATCCATCAGGGTCGAATGAAATGCTTGGTGCAGGAGAGTGACACACAGCGCACAGGACCGAGTCCTGGTGAGACGACTGAGGAGCCCGGCCGGGAGACACCCCACAGAGCCCAGAACCTCCATGTGATAAACCCTCCAGCTCCTAGCAAAGTAATTAAGCAGTCTCGTATCAAGTGGCCTCCTGCAAGCCAACACAAAGTGTGGCACCAATTCGACGAGCACACAGCCAGAATCGAGGCTTTGCTGGCCGCTCACTGTGCAAAGTGTTTACACTACTTGGCATCACAGGTGATGGAAAAAGGAAGGCCATCAAGACCACCATGGAGGCAGCAGAGAGAGCCTCTAGATGGCTTTGGATCAGGAGGAGCGAACTGTGGGCCAATGCTACTGGGACACAAGCTGGGGTCTGATCAACCCTGGCTGGGTCACCTGAGGGAGGGGGTATGATGTTGAAAGACCCGAAACCCCCGGTGATCTCAGGCACATCACTGAGGATGTGTCCCAGTGCATCTGAGGATGTATCTTACAATCAAGATTAAAAACCAATTACAAAAAAAAAAAAAAGCTTACCTTTTTTATATTTGCATAGTTTGTATATATTATCAATGTTGTAAATACGTCCATCCATGTCAGACCCACTCGACATCCGTTGCTTTCGGTCTCCCCTAGAGGGGGGGGGGTTACCCACATATGCGGTCCTCTCCAAGGTTTCTCATAGTCATTCACCGACGTCCCACTGGGGTGAGTTTTTCCTTGCCCGTATGTGGGCTCTGTACCGAGGATGTCGTTGTGGCTTGTACAGCCCTTTGAGACACTTGTGATTTAGGGCTATATAAATAAACATTGATTGATTGATTGATTGATCCATCCATTTTCTAAAAAAATAAAATGTGTAAAATAAAAAAATATGTGTATCGATTTTTGTTATGTATATTTAGATTTTTTTTTTTATATATACAAAAATAAATATATTTTTAAACGATTTTTGATATGTATATTTAAATATGTTTTTTTAAATACAAAAATATATATATATTGTAATATTGTATAACAATCACATTTTCAAAGATATGCTTTTAGACCTTAGGTGTCAAAGTCAAGGCCCGCGGGCCAGATCCGGCCCGTGAATGAATTATCTATGGCCCCCGGGGTGATATTTGATTAGTATTAGAACCGGCCCGCAGGCCACAGCCGCCTGCTGCTGTTTTGCACGCACCAATACTCCATCAGTGTTGGCGCTAGGAATTTTCAAAATGGGATCCCAGGGACCCCATCAAGTCATAAAAATGGGGTCCAACAGTAAATTTTTGGGGTCCCACTTTTTTGTAAACCTTTGGAAAACAAATGTATGCATTATCCTGTTATATCTCACATTCTATATTGTGTTTTGGAAAAAGGTTGTCATAAATGTTACTTAATTAATTTAAAAAAAAATAATACAAAAGAAAAAATGTTTTATGCATATCTAAATGTATTCAGTTGTAAACATTCATTCACTTTCTTCTTTCCTTCATGGATCTAAACTTTACAGCTGCCAGTATTTTTTTCTATATTTTATTGTAATATTTTCGGAATGTGTGTGTTCTATTTTTGGCCAAAGTAAGACAAAGAAAACAATCTGAAGTTGTCTTTATTTTTTTGTTTTAATGCAATGATTTTAATAGTCCGGCCCGCGTGTGCACAGATTTTCCTCCATGCGACCCCTGAGATCAAATTAGTTTGACACCCCTGGTTTAGACCATCTCCATGCAACCAAAAGGAACTTTTCTAACCTGTAACCTGTTATGAAAAAGTTTCAATTGAATTATCATACCAAGTAACGCATTATGAGAATCGGTTTCAGTGTTTCCCATAAACTGCCAAGATACCTGTGGCGGTGGGGGCGTGGCTATGGGCGTGGTCACAATGATATCGAGTAATTTGCATAATTTACTACAATGATATGATTTTCTCTAAAAAGGCTCAAAAAATGTATACTTACTAATTAATAATAACAGTTTTGTTTTAAAATTATATTTTACAATATAATTACAACACTTTATGTACATATTTATATACAGATTTGAACAATAAGTTATTCACTGAAATATATTTATTAATTGTGGTTCTTACAAAAAATATATCTTATAAAATATAAAAGCTAAAATGTCTCTTAAAGCTCTGCCCCTTTAATTAGTGCATACTAAATAATTTAACTTTAGCCTACTACTACAACCATATTATTTACCAGCAACATAAAGTGAAACAGGCAGAGGTGTCCTGCCACAGTCAGTAACAAATAAACAGAAAACAGTAGTGGTCAAATACAAATAAGGCAACAAGAGAAGTATCCTACACTTCTCTTTTGTAAAGTAAATCTGAACAGCCTATATGGGCATCTACATCAACTATATGATTTGCTTGAGAAGCTAGAAAGGACACAAATAAATGAATGTGTGGGAAACACTGGGTTTGAATCGAATCATGTTAAATCGAGAAACGATTCTGAATCAAATTGTCACCCCGAGAAACGGAATCGGATTGAATCGTTGGCTGCCCAAAGATTCCCAGCCCCGATAATCAGCGTATATTCTCCATGTGTCAGGCGTTGACAAGCGGGGCGTCGTGGAAGACGCGGGAGATTGTTGTGATTTTAAGGATGCAGACGAACGAAAAGGGGTATTTATCAATAAACGAACAAAAAGCGAGAGCAATGGGAAAGAGCTCTGCCTGGACAGACTAGGAAAGAAAACAAAACAAACTGCTGAAACACAGGAATTGTGGAGCAGACGTCATCCACAAAGTTCAAGCGTACAAGAGCTTGGGATCAAAGTCATCAGTACAACAGAGAATCGATAACAATGTCCCGACAACGAAGGTAGAGGAAAGGGTCAATTTAAATAGTCTTGATTGCAAACAGGAAACCAGCTTGTTCATTTATTGTGGATATGTCAGAGAATAAAAGAGTTATGGTTAAAAACAACATAAGAAGCAATCACATTCCTTAATATAAACATTCCAATGACACTACAAACTTGTATTCTTGGGGATCTCCATCAATTTAGTAACGTGTCATCAAAGAGTAAAAATGCATTTCTTTCAATATGCATAATAACAAAAAGGGTAATATTAAAAAAATGGATAGATGTTGATAGTCCAACACATTCTGACTGGTACACACAAGCTGTGGAAATGATATCAGTAGAAAAAACTGCATTTAGTTTAGGTAATAATGAGTCATATATTGGAATATGGGATCCATTATTTAAATTTGTTTTAACTATTAAATGAACCAAAAATATGACTTATTATATCTTTGTAGAAAATATTGGACACAATGTGTTGTCAAGCTTATGAGATGCGATGCAAGTGTAAGCCACTGTGACACTATTGTTCATTTTTATTTTTTTATTTTTATTAATGTCTGTAATGATAATGTCAATGAGGGATTTTTTAATCACTGCTATGTTGAAATCGTTACTAATATTGATACTGTTGTTGATAATATTCATTTTTGTTTCACTACTTTTAGATTGTTCTGTGTCATGTTTGTGTGTCCTCTCGATGGCTCTAGGTGTTGCTATTCTGGGTGTTGCTGGGTCGGGTTTGGTTTTGGAATTGGATTGCATTGTTGTGGTATTGTTTTGTTTGATTGATTAATAAATTCTTATAAAAAAAAAAAAAGGAAACAGGTGAGGGGAAAGGCCAGAAGTGGAGCAGCCAATGGAAAACAACAAAACCGGAAAGGCCGCCAAAATAAAAGCACGTTACAGGAACTCAAACGAAACACAGAAGAACACTAACAAAACGCAACATAAAGGTGGCGTAACCAGCAGTGTCAGCATGTTCATAAAAACCGAGATTGCACTCATTCAAGAGACGCCATCCTCTGCGCACACCAACCTTTAGTACACCCGGCCCTAAGTCTCATGATCTATTTTATTGTCCCGGTGCCGCTGTGGTTGTAACTGCAGTAAATCGGTACCATAACCCTGGATAAAGAAGAGCAGTGAACACTCCCATGGCAGACTAAGATGGAGCATAACGACATGAACATGAAATGTATTTTTATCATTTCATACAGCTACTTGATGACTTAAGGCGCTGCTTAGAGCCAGCAGACAGCAAAACAAATTAAATGTACCGTATTATTCGGACTATAAGTCGCAGTTTTTTTCATAGTTTGGCCGTGGGTGCGACTTATACTCAGGAGCGACTTATGTGTGAAATTATTAACACATTACCGTAAAATATCAAATAATATTATTTAGCTCATTCACGTAAGAGACTAGACGTATAAGATTTCATGGGATTTAGCGATTAGGAGTGACAGATTGTTTGGTAAACGTATAGCATGTTCTATATGTTATAGTTATTTGAATGACTCTTACCATAATATGTTACGTTAACATACCAGGCACGTTCTCAGTTGGTTATTTATGCCTCATATAACGTACACTTATTCAGCCTGTTGTTCACTATTCTTTATTTATTTTAAATTGCCTTTCAAATGTCTATTCTTGATGTTGGGTTTTATCAAATAAATTTCCCCAAAAAATGCGACTTATACTCCATTGCGCCTTATATGTTTTTTTCCTTCTTTATTATGCATTTTCGGCCGGCGCGACTTATACTCCGAAAAATACGGTAATGATATTGTCTTGTGGCATTTGTGTTTGTTGTGACCTTTCTGAGTCACCATGGCTATCCGCCATTTTTGTTTGGATGACTTCACAGTCGGACAAAATAGACTTTACGTTCAATGTCGTTATTTTTAGAAGTTGGCCGTTCTTAAATCCAATTTTTTCTACAGCCACATATCTTTAACTTCAACATCGAGCCAACACACTCCCATTTAGTTGAATGTGAATAAATCGTAACATAAAACATAATAAATACTATCATTATATTTATGTTAGCATTCACAATAGCTAGCTTTTAGCGCGCAAGTTCGCAGCTCGCAATTAACATCCTAGTTGTCCGCTATTTATTGCCGTGTTAATTGTCAGCACATTAGTTGCCAGTTAGCGATTGGCACATTAAATGTCAGCTATCAATTAGCGGGCTCGTTGTCAGCTAGCTAATATTGAATCTAATTGTTTTTATGAGGATTGTATTTTATTCAGCCTGTTGTTCACTATTCTTTATTTATTTTAAATTGCCTTTCAAATGTCTATTCTTGGTGTTGGGTTTTATCAAATAAATTTCCCCCCAAAAATGCGATTTATACTCCAATGCGACTTATATATGTTTTTTTCCGTTTTTATTATGCATTTTCGGCCGGTGCGACTTATACTCCGAAAAATACGGTATTTGTTTTGTTGTCTGTTTTTTTATTACTTTATGTATTATTCATAAGTCTCCATTTGAAAAACAAATCTCAAAACTAGGATTTTTTTATTATAATAGTGTGCTGCATGTTCTACGACATAGTAAAACACCGTAGGTTGGAGTATGATGCATGGATGTGGAGGGAAATGAGTGTCTCCATGGTGACACGCAAAAAACCTCATTTAAATAAGGCTTATCGAATGTACACTCCAGACTAAGATGGAGTAAACAACATGAACATCTGTGCCACTTTCAGTTCTGGTCGGCCTATGTGCCGTGTGCCAGTCAGTACAAAGATGCCGTCAGACAGACCCTGGAGCAGATTGACGTGATCCACAGGATGTGTCACAAATACCCCGACTATTTCATGTTCGCCAGCAGCAGCCAAGGTGGGCGGCGTCGCACTCGACCGTAACGACGATTCAGGTGCGAAAGGGCGTCACCTGTTGTCCTTAATTGTTACTCGCAGACATCATGGAGGCGTTCGGTCGCAACAAGACGGCCAGTCTGATCGGGGTGGAGGGAGGTCACTCCATTGACAGCAGTCTGAGCACACTGCGGACATTCTACCAGTTGGGGGTGCGCTACCTCACCCTCACACACTCCTGCAACACGCCCTGGTAGGTTGTGTGTGTGTTACTGCAAATATGCATGACTGTGTGTGTGTGTGTTTTCTTGTATTTCTCCCCTTCTTGTGACATCAAGAAGGAAAAGTACCTTCCATATGAGGAGGTGTGAACAAGTGATGACATAAATCATGGTCCCAATACGGAAAACCATTGCATCTACTTCTACTAGAGAATGTCTCATTTGCACCCCTGGTGGTGAAATCTATCAACATTAGGGTGGTCTCAAAAAGGAGGGAGTTTTCAAATTGACTGTGTGTTGGTTTTTAAAGTGCTCCCCCTCTGGTCAACATATGAAATAACAAGTGTGTGTAAGAAATTGAAATGTGCCCCCCCTTTGGCCAAAATTAATTTAAAAAAAAAAAAATATATATATATATATATATGTACATAGAGACATACTGTAATAACGAAGTAAATAATGAAGATTAAAAACCAATTACAAACAAAAAATTAAAAGCTTACCTTTTTTATATTTGCATAGTTTGTATATATTAATGCTGTAAATACATCTATCCATCCGTCCATTTTCTACCGCTTGTCCCATCTAGAAAGGGTGGTCCTAAAGAGGTAGCCATTTTTCAGAGGTGTCAAGAAGGTAACAAATACAAGAATGTGTGTGTGTGTGAGTGAGTGCATGTGTTAAAGTTAAAGTACCAATGATTGTCACACACACTAAGTGTGGTGAAATTTGTCCTCTGCATTTGACCCATCCCCTTGTTCACCCCCTGGGAGGTGAGGGGAGCCTGCAAATATGCATGACTATGTGTATATGTGTGTGTTGGCAGCGCACGTTGTGTTGAGGAGATTAAGGGACATTCCTGCTGAGATCCCAGGGATATCACATTTACTAGAAGATCCGGTTGGTTAGGGATGGGAATTGATAGGATTTTTACGGTTCCGATTCCACTTTCGATTCTGCTTAACGATTCAGTTCTCTTATCGATTCTTATTTGGGAACATGAAAAGAGAAAAAAGGTGGATTAGAAATCAATTGAGTTTAGTTTGGAGGTAACACAACCTTACAAAGCCTGCAGTGAGGTCATACAAAGCACAGTGACCTCCTACTTCTACCCAGTGACGTGCGGTGAGGTTCATGGCTGGTGAGGCACTGACTTCATCACAGTCAGATTTACAAACATATGAACCCTAAAGAGTATCTTATTCACCATTTGATTGGCAGAAGTTAACGGGTTGTGTTTAAAAGCTCATACCAGCATTCTTCCCTGCTTGGCACTCAGCATCAAGGGTTGGAATTGGGGGTTAAATCACCAAAAATTATTCCCGGACGCGGCGCCACTGCTCCCCTCACCTCCTAGGGGGTGAACAAGGGGATCGGTCAAATGCAGAGGACAAATTTCATTACACCTAGTGTGTGTGTGACAATCATTGGTACTTTAACTTAACTTTAACTTTACACATACAAACTGTAGCACACAAAAAAGCACATTTAATAAAAAAAAACGTTATTATGGTCTTTCCTTTACTTATAAATGAAGTCCATGCGCCGCTGTTGTGCTGGAAGGTGCGCCCCCGCCGTGGAGTGCGCCGCCTGACGCGAGTGTTGTTGGCTGGGGCCCGCACTAGGGCTTTCCGCGTGCAAGATTGGATCTATTTGGAAAAGTTATTTGGTAGGAAGCCAGAGGGTGCGGGGGCAGTGATGTTCGTGTTGGCGGAGTTGTGAATGAATGAAATATGAAATCCGTGCTGCAGTCTGCAGGTGTACCTAATGTTGTGGCCCGGCGGTCATTCGCAGCTCCTCCAACGCGAGCATTGTTATTTTTGCACTTTTTGGCTTCTTGTTGAGTGGCTTTTTTGGGTGGATTCGGTCTTTCACGTGGGGGGTTTGAGTGTGGGCTTTGGTTGATGTGGCGCTCCCGTCGGGGGGTGCGTTCTGCGGCGGGGGTGCATTAGCCGGCACAAGGAGGTGGGATTACTGCGAGCCTCAGCCAGTGCATCTTCGCAGCAGTTTTATGATTGCTCAGCACAAGAAATATGTTACACACATACAGTTGTTGACAAAATACACTGTACATTATATACCTCAGCTAACTAAACAATGGAAATGTATAATATAATTCATATAGCAATACAGTCTCACTGCACAGCAGGCCAGCAGTTAGCCGAGTCCGCAATCCATGTTGAGGCACAACTGAGTGACGTGCCTCAACTGGCTGCTGATCACCGCACCGTCTCTTCTCAGTATTCGAACGGCAAATGGGAAAATTCAGCGATTTTGAATAAAAATAATCTAAAAATGGTGAAGTTAAATGGAAAATAACTTTATAGTATAATCACTGGATACATATAACAATTTAATTAATTGTTTTTCTTTTTACATTTTTTTTCTTTCCATGATGGCACGTGAGGCCCCGCCTCACCTGCCTCCACTGACTGCATGTCACTGCTTCAACTGGTACCAATATTTTGGCACCGGTATTTTTTAAGAACCTCACCTGGTCTGCATTGATTGGCTGGTTTAATGGAACATGTTAAATGTTTGTATTATCAGGGCAGATAACTGGCTTGTGGACACTGGAGCAGAAGCCTCTCAACACGATGGATTATCTCCATTTGGCAAGGTCAGTCCACTATTATTTTAGGAATGTTCCTATCAGGGTTTTGTGCTACCGATCATCCAAGAGTGAGATCAGCCGATACCGATATGGATATCGATCACATGTTTCAATGTATTTATGGTGAGCACTATTGACAGTTTCACAGTATGAACACAATAAATTAATCAGTTCTCTTCTATTACATACAATTGTTTGATGAACACACTACTACACAATATCAATCAATCAAGACATTATTATGTATATAGCCCTTCATTGCTAGTACCTGAATGGGCTTCACAAGATCATAACAACATCCGCTGATCTAAACCTACATTCGGGCAAGGAAAAACCAAAAAAAAATTGTGAAAAATAAAAAACTTTGAGAAGGGATCGCAGATGTAGTTATCACTCTTCCAAGTGGGTATAGTTATTGAATTGTTGAATTAATATATCGTTAGAATTATTAGTTGTTAAATTATTAGATAAAGTGAGAGTCCAGTACAGTAACTAAACAAAAATATCAACTACTCATTTGAATCTTTTGGTCTAAATTTTCCTGTGTCCAGGGAGTTATTCAATGAATCTGTAAACACGAACAAAAACTGCAACAAAAATAGTTTTGAGAAAATAAAAATATCAATAGGGACAAGAGGTAGAAAATGGATGGATTATAATCATACTAGAGTGATCGATCACCTTGTTAAGCTATATATATATATATATAGGGGGGGGGGGGGGGGGTTACGCACATATGCGGTCCTCTCCAAGGTTTCTCATAGTCATTCACAGACGTCCCACTGGGGTGAGTTTTTCCTTGCCCGTATGTGGGCTCTGTACCAAGGATGTCGTTGTGGCTTGTGCAGCCCTTTGAGACACTTGTGATTTAGGGCTATATAAATAAACATTGATTGATTGATATATATATATACGTGTATATATATATATATATATATACAGTATATATATACATATATATAGTACAGGCCAAAAGTTTGGACACACCTTCTCATTTCAATGTGTTTTCTTTATTTTCATGACTATTTACATTGTAGATTGTCACCGAAGGCATCAAAACTATGACACCTGTGTCATGAAAACCCTTTCAGGTTTTAAAGCTCATTGAGAGAATGCCAACAGTGTGCAAAACAGTAATGAGAGCAAATTTGAAGAAACGAGAAAATAAAATGTTTTCAGTTATTACACCTTTTTTTGTTAAGTACATAACTCCACATGTGTTCATTCATAGTTTTGATGCCTTTAGTGACAATCTACAATGTAAATAGTCATGAAAATAAAGAAAACACATTGAAATGAGAAGGTGTGTCCAAACTTTTGGCCTCTTCTGTATATATATATATATATATATATATATATATATATATATATATATATATATATATATATATATATATATATATATATATATATATATATATATATATATATATATATATATATAAATATATGTATATGTGTATATTTTTTGGGGGGGCGTGGTTGCTAAATTGTGCAATTAATAGCTGAACAGTGTGCCAAAGACATCGATTATAGTGCACGGTACAGGCATCTTGCTTATTAAAGTGGCGGAGTAGCTCGCCCATGGTCTACAACAAAAGTTGTGGTCGAGTAAGCGGTCTTGCTCCTGCTCTACCGTCTTCAACAGTAACAGTAATTCAGTATAGTATGAGTAATCTAGAAATATTAGCTTTGTCCTACTTACTGTTGAGTAGATGTCCTGACTTTGCATCAGTCCATCTTAGATGAGCTTGGGCCCAGCGAAGCCGGCGGCGTTTCTGGGTGTTGTTGATAAATGACTTTCGCTTTGCATACTTACAGATGTAGCGACAAACTGTTGTTACTGACAGTGGTTTTCTGAAGTGTTCCTGAACCCATGTGGTGATATCCTTTGCACACTGATGTCGGTTTTTGAGATGCAGTACCGCCTGAGGGATCGAAGGTCTGTAATATCATCGCTTACGTGCAGTGATTTCTCCAGATTCTCTGAACCTTTTGATGATTTTACTGACCGTAGATGGTGAAATCCCTAAATTCCTTGCAATAGCTGTTTGAGAAATAAATTAAATAATTTGCTCACAAATTTGTTCACAAAGTGGAGACCCTCGCCCATCCTTGTTTGTGAATGACTGAGCATTTCATGGAAGCTGCTTTTATACCCAATCATGGCACCCACCTGTTCCCAATTAGCTGGTTCACCTGCGGGATGTTCCAAATAAGTGTTTGAACCTTCGCAGTCTTTTTTGCCACTTGTGCCAGCTTTTCTGAAACATGTTGCAGGCATTAAATTCCAAATGAGCTAATATTTGCAATAAATAACAAAAGTTTTCCAGTTCGAACGTTAAGTATTTTGTCTTTGCAGTCTATTCAATTGAATATAAGTTGAAAATGATTTGCAAATCATTGTATTCTGTTTTTATTTACCATTTACACAACGTGCCAACTTCACTGGTTTTGGGGTTTGTATATATTTTAAAATAAATAGACACAGTTAGAATGTTGCATGTCTTGTGTTTCTCATACTTCACTGATAGGGTTTTAATATTTTATCTGTTTTAATGGCTAAGCTTTCAGTGTTTTAAATATTAGTATGTAGTATAGCTTTTTAAGATGTATTTAAATAAAAAGTGCGTAATAAATAAAGTCTATTATTATTATTTATTATTTCTGGCAGGCGTTTTGTTGTCCTACTCTGTTCAGAGGTCCTCGATCGCACCATAAAAGCAAACCTGCGTACCAGAAAATAATTGAGAATTACTATTGTTAATTGAAGACTATAAAATGTCCAAACCTTCTACCATCCTAGTCACGTCCGTTGTGTCCTTGGGCAAGACACTTCACCCTTGCTCCTGATGGCTGCTGGTTAGCGCCTTGCATGGCAGCTCCCGCCATCAGTGTGTGAATGTGTGTGTGAATGGGTGAATGTGGAAATACTGTCAAAGCGCTTTGAGTACCTTGAAGGTAGAAAAGCGCTATACAAGTATAACCCATTTATCATTTAAAGGTGTGAATGAATGTTTGCCGGATGTAAAAGTCATGTGATTATTGGTAGAACATGAATTAAGTCAACTTTTATTGTATGTTCCGCAGCAAGTGATCGCAGAAATGAACCGTGTGGGAATGCTGATAGATTTGTCTCACGTGAGCGTGAGAGTGATGAATCAGGTGTTGGACATGTCCGAGGCACCCGTCATCTTCAGCCACTCCTCCGCCTTCGCCGTCTGCCCACACAAGAGGAACGTTCCGGATGATGTTCTCAGAAGAGTGGTGAGTGGAACGTGTGTGTAGACTCAACAAGATGGGAGGCTCGTGTCATGTGACGTCCTACGTCTGTCCAGAACGAAACGGGAGGAATTGTAATGGTTAACTTTTACAACGACTATGTGACTTGTAGCCAGACTGCTACACTCTCTGATGTTGCAGGTAAAGTACAATCTTGCAACTTTATGACGGTTTATTATTCTACTGAAAATGTTATTTACATCTAGATCACTTTGACCATATAAGGAAAGTGGCAGGAGCTGGCATCATCGGCTTCGGTGGCGACTATGATGGCGTTACAAGGTCATTATTTAGCACTTCGGAGTTGATTTCACACCAAAAGGAATATTTTGGATCTTTGAATATTCATCTTTATTGTCATTGCTCAAGTACAACAACATTTTTGTCACGGTTTGGTTGCGGCTTACTGCGCGGTTCGTTCCCCCGGGATGCAAACAGAACACTCTGGACAGGACTTGCGGGTAGGAACATGCTTTAATTCTCAAACAAATCAAATTCTCAAACAAATCAAAGCCAATCGCACTCAAAACTAAACTCAGCATAGGCTAGGAGACAAGCAAAACTTACGCGACAAGAGCATGAAGCAAACACTTAGAAATCAGACATGAAGCGAACAATGACGCCAGGCCGACTGACTGGCAAAGGCAGACCGATTGGTACCAGAAAAAAAATATATATATTTTTTTTTTTAATGAAATCAACATAGAAAAACACATTTTATACATTATATATCAATGTAGATCAATACAGTCTGCAGAGATATAGCCCGTACACATGATTGTATTTCTTTATGACAAAAAAAGAAATTTTTTTTAGCCTGGTCTAAAAGCATATTTTTAAAATGTGATTGTTATACAATATATATATATATATATATATATATATATATATATATATATATATATATATATATATATATATATATATATATATATATATATATATTTAGCAAAAATCGATAAAAATATATATACATTAAAAAATATATATATATATTTTACTTATTTTTGTTTAAATTAATTTTTACAAAATAATGTTAGTGTTTCTGAAAATAGATATACCGGCCCTCAGACATATTTTTGTCTCTAAATTTGGCACCCCCAAGGCAAAATAATTGCCCAGGCCTGCTCTAACACAAAGCTAACAATGTTTTGTTCAGCTAGCTTAGCATGTATTGGAATACACTGATTTGTTTTTAGCATCTTTAATGTATAAAATGCATCAAAGTGGCTGTTTGTATCATTCAATTTTCTGAAGGTGGCCCTTGCTGGAAAAAGTATCAAACTCAGTCAAAAGACTGGAGGGTTGTGACTTTTTACGAACAGCTGACGTGAACAATGGAAGAAAAAAACGAGTTGCAGTAGTGAGCAGTTTTTTTCTTTTATTTTTCATCCATTCATTTTCTACAGCTTGTCCCTAAATAAGTAAATTTCTTCTTTTGTTTTTATTTTTACAGCAGCACCCTCTGCTGGTTGATGATATTAACTGCAGCGTGAGTTAGGTTGGTCTAGTTCAGGGGTGTCAAACTCATTTTAGATCGGGGGCCACATGGAGAATAATGTACTCCCAATTGGGTAAAATTGCGGCACGATAACTTAAAAATAAAGACAACTTCAGATTGTTTTCAAGAACATTCTGAAAATGTACGAATCATAATGTTTTTTTTACACTTACATGTTGCGGTTAATAGTATTATATCTTTGTCGTTATCTATACTTTCTGAATAAATGATGTGATAATGTTCATCAGTCAACTCATTGGTGTTAATGTTCAATTAATCAAGATAAAAAAAATAATATCAAAATGAAATTACAGGATGTTTTTTATGTAGTTTGCTCATTTTCCTCAACTGGTGCACTAACATCATGTGGTTTTTTTTTTTTTTTACATATGTAGCATCATCTACAAAAATACAAAGAATTGCTATTGCGACATCTAGTGGACACATTTAGAACCGCTGCTTCTTTCATTTAAAAATGTTGGCAAATTTTTATACTTAGCAAACTCATCCCGCGGGCCGGATAAAACCTGTTCGCGGGCCTTCTGTACGTTTAACACCCCTGGTCTAGTTAGAACATAAGCTAGCCGGTGGTGTTCGCCATATATTATTTTGGTTTAAAAATGTAACCTTGAGATTCAAACAGCCTTTTTGACTTCGGGTTCGATACCGGTGTTAAAGCACAAAAGAAAATATGCTAGTATTTGTTATTCACGTGTCACAACCCATGGTGTCAGACTTCCAGAGGGTCTTGAGGACGTGTCCAAGGTCCCCAGTCTGGTAGCGGAGCTGCTAAGAAGAGGATGGTCTGATGACCAAGTCAAAGCTGCTCTGGGAAACAACTTGCTGCGTGTCCTCAGACAAGCCGAACAGGTGAGTGCTGACAACAAATAAATACGCTTTCAAAATGTCGAACTTGAACTTGAGTGCGGGACTAAAACATGGAGTCATTGTTATGTAACAGCAGTGACTCCAAGGGGAGGAAGCTGTAATCGTACGTTATGGTCATAATACGTGTCGTAAAACATGCGGCGAGGTGACGGCCATCTTGCATATTTGTGGCAAGCATACTTGCAAAATGTTGGTCTTCAATATTTCTTATTTATTGGAATTATTAAACTCCTGAAGGGCCCCCACTCTAAAGTTAACATCACCACCCGACAGTCACACTCACTATGGTTACATGCACTACATTGTGGTCTACATAACATGTAATGGTGGTTCTTTGGTCAAAATGTTGCATAGATTATGTTTTACAGATCATCTTCAAGCCGCTTTCTGACATTCGCTTCAGGATGCGCCGTTTTGTGGGCGGTCTTATTTACGTGGCTCACCTTCGGCGGCGTCTTCTCCCTGTCATTTTTGTTGTAGCGGTGTAGCGTGCAAGGACGGGCGTGGAAGAAGTGTCAAAAGATGGCGCTAACTGTTTTAATGACGTTCAGACTTTACTTCAATCCATAACGGAGCAGCATCTTCTCATCCGGAAACGACAACACCGGAAATGTGTCCCGTGAAAAACCGCCCAACCGGAACTCTAATAACTAAAGTTCCTTGGGTGAATAATGTAAACTCACTACACCGGTATGTTTTAGCGTTTTCATGGCGAGTTTACTGACAGATATAAGTTAGAGCGGATGATGAATGTCCCATAACAAGAAGATAGAGAAGCATATATTCTGCATGTTCATGACGACCAGAGGTGGGTAGAGTAGCCAGGAATTGTACTCAAGTAAGAGTACTGTTACTTTAGAGATTTATTACTCAAGTAAAAGTAAGGAGTAGTCACCCAAATATTTACTTGAGTAAAGGTAAAAAGTATGTTGTGAAAAAACTACTCAAGTACTGAGTAACTGATGAGTAACCTGTTCGTTTAATGATGACGGCAACAAATAATGCACAAAAACATAAAAATAGCAATGAGCAAATTCAGAGCCAGGAATATCTCTTAAGCAACTAAAACAATAATATATATTAAATAATAATATATTAACGTTAAAAAATTAAGGCAAATTGAGCCACAATAACTTAACAGCACCATAGGCTCAGTAGGCAGAGATTAGAAAGGAAAATAACAAGTTAGCCTTTACGCCAACCATAAACTGATAGGTGTGGGCTGCACCTGGGAACACACTGATTGGTGTTTCTATGCATGTGTGTGTGTGTGTGACTGTGTGTCTTTGTCTGTCTCTCTATGAGGCTGCAGTGTGTTAATAAATGTCTCCACACGATGTACATTTGACAGTGACTCATAGCAGGGAAGCTAACATCAGCCCACGGTGACAGCCAAAATATCTATTAACGTTACTTACCGCGATGTGCTTCCTCAAATTTGACGTTGAGTTCATGTAAGCTTAAGCTTGTTGCCGCTGAAACTTTATGTGCAGTTGATCACGTGACCACCTGGCTCTGTTTGATTGGTGAAACGGAGTCAAACGTCACCAGTGACTGCATTTGATTGGTGAAACGCAGGCATGCACAGATCCTATTTTGAAGGTCTGTCTGACAGACCAAAACAAACAAAGATCGATAAAAATCAGTAGCGAGTAGCAAGCTGAATGTAGATAAATGGAGCCGAGTAAAAGTAGCGTTTCCTCTCTATAAATATACTCACGTAAAAGTAAAAGTATGTTGCATTAAAACTACTCTTAGAAGTACAATTTATCCCAAAAGTTACTCAAGTAGTTGTAACGGAGTAAATGTAGCGCGTTACTACCCACCTCTGATGACGACAAACACGCTAAATGGATAGCGCTAAATTAAGAGACGCACAAATTTAGTAGATGAGCTTTGCGTGCGCTATCAAGTTTGCACGTGTTTTAGTACACTTTTAGTAGATCAGGCCCTGACAGTTTTATTGTTGCTCGTCAGGTTCGTGACCGTCTGAGCGGAAACAAACCCGATGATGTTCCCATCCCAGACAAGGAGGTGCAGAACCCGTGTCGCACCGGCGATGGTTCCGACAACAGCGGAAGTGTTGCTTCGCTTAGCATGATGTCTCTTCTGTTAGCGCTGACTTTGCACGCCAGCATCATTTTCACTGCTTCTTAGGGTTGTCGGTCACAGTCACCAGCACACATTCGAGCAAATCGATTTGTTCGCTTGTTTTAAGTGTGATTTATGTTGCTTGTGCAATGTGGGCCCATTATTTCCTTTCATTTTTAAGAGACGCGAAACAAAAAAAACAAGATATTGTCGTGTAAAGTTGAAGTGATGAATACAGAGAATTACAACTATATGTGCGAGCGTGTCATTTTTAAAGTTTGTTCTGCCCTCACTATACGTGTTGAGGTTATACAGCTTGGCAGACAGCTAACAAACAATCCAGGACGTTCTAAAAAAGTTCCAAAACAGATGAATCCATTTAGGCTCTTTATTGTTGTTGATCTTGCTTTGTCTTTTTTGTATCTTTACTTTTGTCTTGCACTGGACTTTTCTTTTTGTAAAACTGAAATACATACAATGACAAATGTATAAGTTATGTGATTCAAATAACATACTGAAATGTAATACGCAATATGTAAATATTAGCTTCACACAAATATACAGCATTATCATCAAACAAATACTGCTGTGTTGAAACTATTTCGATGGTGGAAATATACGACTGGCAGCCATTTTAAGTCCTCAAAACATCCATTAAAACAGTACACAAAAATCGTTTTTCAATAAACATCTTAGTATCAAATTGAACCACTTTCCAGCTTAATATTGATTTATATAAACAAGTTAAAGGCCTACTGAAATGAAATTGTTTTATTTAAACGGGGATAGCAGATCCATTCTATGTGTCATACTTGATTATGTCGCGATATTGCCATATTTTTGATGAAACAACGATGATAAAGGTCGCAACTTTTGGTCGCTGATAAAAAAAAAAAAGCCTTGCCTATACCGGAAGTAGCGTGACGTCACCAGAGGAAAGACCCTTCACATTCTACCATTGTTTTCCATGGAGCGAGAGAGATTCGGACCGAGAAAGCGACGATTACCCCATTAATTTCGTGGATGAGGAAAGTGAGAGTGAAGGACTAGAGAGGCAGTGCAGGACGTATCTTTTTTCGCTCTGACCGTAACTTAGGTACAAGGGTTCATTGGATTCCACACTTTCTCCTTTTTCTATTGTGGATCACAGATTTGTATTTTAAACCACCTCGGATACTATATCCTCTTGAAAATGAGAGTCGAGAACGCGAAATGGACATTCACAGTGACTTTTATCTCCACGACAATACATCGGCGAAGCTCTTTAGCTACTGAGCTAACGTGATTGCATCGGGCTCAAATGCAGATAGAAACAAAATAAACCCCTGACTGGAAGGATAGACAGAAGATCAACAATACCATTAAACCATGGACATGTAAATACACGGTTAATAATTCCCAGCCTGGCAAAGCTTAACAATGCTGTTGCTAACGACGCCATTGAAGCTAACTTAGCAACCGGACCTCACAGAGCTATGATAAAAACATTAGCGCTCCACCTACGCCAGCCCTCATCTGCTCATCAACACCCGTGCTCACCTGCGTTCCAGCGATCGACGGAAGGACTTCACCCGATCATCCGTTCGGTTGGCGGCTAGCGTCGGCTAGCGTCGGCTAGCGCGTCTGCTATCCAAGTAAGTCCTCCTGGTTGTGTTGCTGCAGCCAGCCGCTAATACACCGATCGCACCTACAACTTTCTTCTTTGCAGTCTTCATTGTTCATTTAAGAAATTGCAAAAGATTCACCAACACAGATGTCCAGAATACTGTGGAATTTTGAGAGGAAAACAGAGCTTTTTTGTATTGGATTCAATGGGGTACCAATACTTCCGTTTATCTAGTGACGTCACGCGCATACGTCATCATACATAGATGTTTTCAACTGGAAGTTTAGCGGGAAATTTAAAATTGCACTTTATAAGTTAACCCGGTCGTATTGGCATGTGTTGCAATGTTAAGATTTCATCATTGATATATAAACTATCAGACTGTGTGGTCGGTAGTAGTGGCTTTCAGTAGGCCTTTAAACAGTTTACCTACATACTTATCTTTTCCAAGGCTTGTAAGAGCTAACACAACTTGTCTACTTCTCATTGTCTCATGAACTGAACTGACATCGTCAACCCGGAAGTGCTTAAACTAATGAAGGGTAGTATTTTCATATCGCCACAAGGTGTCAGTAAGAGTCTACAATCAAATGGGCATAACAAAGTTTGTTGGGCGCAATAAGTTGTGTCGGCTCAGCAAGGGTGGAATACGCGTAAGTAACTTTCACTGTAAATGTTATTTTTAAAAGAAAAAAGATTGCGTATTTCTACGCTCTATTTTGGCCGTGTGTACAGATCACGCAAAGATTTTCAGACATGGGAATCGGTGAAACCCGATGGTGTCACCACAAAATAAAGCTAATATTAAAAAACATATATACGCACTATAAAATACATAACACATACATCATGCATTAGCTTGATGCTAATATACATTGGCTTTGTTACTGTTTAGCATTAGCAATTTTAGATGGCGATTTTAACACCTCCAAATGTGTTGACGAAAACTACAACTAAGACGCACGGTACAATCAGACACATACTTGCCAACCCTCCCGAATTTTCCGGGAGACTCCCGAATTTCAGTGCCTCTCCAGAAAATCTCCCGGGACAACAATTCTCCCGATTTCCAGCCGGACTTAAGGCACGCCCCCTCCAGGTTCGTGCGGACCTGAGTGAGGACAGCCTGTCGTCACGTCCGCTTGGCCAACCAGAAAGTAACCACAGAACACTATACCGTGTAGTGTTCTGTGGTTACTTTTTGGTTGGCCAACGGTTTACGTTGTATTGCGCACCCTGACGGCAAGTGTGGGAGTCGGTTCTGAAGTATGAAGTAACGAGACATAACTTCGTCACCTCGCCTGGTTATTGACTCCAATCCAGAATATTACAATGCCCATACCTATGCTCCTTCAAAGGCTGTGCTACTGGCTGCGAAATGTTGCACTTTCAAATACAACAATGAGTAGAGAGGAGTGTTATGTGTGTATATGTGTAAATAAATGAACACTGAAATTCAAGTATTTATATGTGTGTGTATATATATATATATATATATATATATATATATATATATATATATATATATATATATTAGGGGTGTGGGAAAAAATCAATTCGAATTCGAATCGCGATTCTCACGTTGTGCGATTCAGAATCGATTCTCATTTTTAAAAAAATCGTTTTTAAAAAAAAAAAAAAATTTTTTTATTTTTTTTAAATTAATCAATCCAACAAAACAATACACAGCAATACCATAACAATGCAATCCAATTCCAAAACCAAACCCGACCCAGCAACACTCAGAACTGCAATAAACAGAGCAATTGAGAGGAGACACAAACATGACACAGAGCAAACCAAAAGTAGTGAAACAAAAATGAATATTATCAACAACAGTATCAATATTAGTTACAATTTCAACATAGCAGTGATTAAAAATCCCTCATTGACATTATCATTAGACATTTAGTTTATGAGATGCGATGCAAGTGTAAGCCACTGTGACACTATTGTTAATTTTTTTATTTTATTTTTTTATTAATGTTTGTAATGATAATATCAATGAGGGATTTTTAATCACTGCTATGTTGAAATTGTTACTAATATTGATACTGTTGTTGATAATATTCATTTTTGTCTCACTACTTTTAGATTGTTCCGTGTCATGTTTATGTCTCCTCTCAATTGCTCTGTTTATTGCTATTCTGAATGTTGCTGGGTCGGGTTTTGTTTTGAAATTGTATTGCATTATTATGGTATTGTTGTGTATTGTTTTCATAAAAAAAAAAAAAAATTGTTTTTGGATCGAGAATCGTGTTGAATTGAAAAAAATCGATTCTGAATCGAATCGTGGGACACCCAAAGATTCCCAGCCCTTATATATATATATATATATATATACACACATATATATATATATATATATATATATATATATATATATATATATATATATATATATATATATATATATAGCTAGAATTCACTGAAAGTCAAGTATTTATTTTATTTATATATATATATAAAATACTTGAAATTCAGTGAATTGTAGCTATAAATATACTCCTCCCCCCTTAACCCCGCGCTGCCCACCTCAAACCCACACACACACACACACACTACTGAAACACTTTTATACACACTACTGAAACACTCTTCAGTTGTTTATGTGAGAGCATTTCAGTAGTGTGTGTGAGAGTGTTTCAGTAGTGTGTGTGAGAGAAAAAACATTTCAGTTGTTTATGTGAGAGCATTTCAGTAGTGTATGTAAGAGGTAATTCTGAATAATGTCCCTAACGGCCCCTCATACCTGCGTGTGTCCTGATGTCCTCAGACTAGTGTCATCTGTCCCTCAGAGTCACTATACATGAACCAACAATATGGTTTTACAGCTGCATGACATTAAAAGCTGCAATGACCAACAAGACAGTCGGAGCTCTGATACTAGGAGATTGTTTCTAAAGACACGCTTGCAAAAGAGGAGGACATTTTTGTGTGCAAGTTTCCAAAATGTTAGCGGAGTCAGTGGTTTTGTGTGTGGTGTGTGTGGGGCGGTCACCCGGGCCCAGGACCTGAACATGAGCAGAGCTCTGAAACTGATGTCTGAGACGCCGCTCGTCGACGGGTGAGATCTTTGTCACGTTCACCTCATGATGAAGAAGTGAGTACTGAAATGTTGCTGTTATGAAGTACTTACAGGTGAGTACGTTATTGTTGTTGTCGCCTCTCATCCTGCAGCCACAACGACCTGCCTTGGCAACTTCGACAACAGTTCGAGAACCAGCTGAGCAAAGTGGACCTGAAGACTCTGGGAACAACTCACACCAACATTCAGAAGGGGCGTCCGGGAGCGCAGGTACGTTTGAATATCTACTATAATATTTGTGTTACCATGAACCAGAGTGGTCTGTACTTACCAGTAATAAGGGTGTGACTCTTTGTCGATCTGATTCCGATTCCTGGGCTGATGATCTGATTCACATTCGATTCTCGATTAAATATGATTCAACACGATTCTCGATTCAAACTGATCCTGGCAATGTTTTATCTGGTATAATAATTATGATGAAACGTTTTTAAAACAGGTTAGATCATCTCTTTCTGCTTGCATTAAAATGGCTTAGAAACTTCTTTTTTGAAAATCGATTCTTATAAAAGTAAAAATTTAAATATTAAAAATGATGAATCGGGATGAAGAATAATTGTGATTCGGATGTTAATCGATTTTTAGTGCATCGTTTGGTCCCTCCAGGATTTCCCGGCTTTTTTTGTTGTTGCTTGAACTCATAACCACTTTTTCCAGAAAGTTGCAGGAAAAATTGAATAAACTTATGATGCTATGAATTTACAATCAATAATTTAAGTGACCTCAGAACACGCAGAATTGCTACAAAAAATTGAAACAAATACTGTATTGATGTTTTACTCGTTTAATACTACACTTAAAATAAGACTAGATGGCAGTAAAAACACATACTCTATTTTTTGAGCTCATGGTCAAATCACTGTACTGTTTGATTCCATCCATCCATTTTCTACCGCTTATCCAAGGTCGGGTCGCGGGGGCAGCAGCCTAAGCAGAGAAGTCCAGACTTCCCTTTTATTTATTTTAAATTCCATCCATTTTCTACCGCTTGTCCCTTTCGCGGTCGCGGAGGGTGCTGCACCTGAAGCCACTTTTTAAAAAATTCATTATAACTAATAATAGTAATAATCAATTATAATTACAGAAAGAAACACCACCAAAGGCTTCCTTATTGTCCACTGTCTGTTTTGTCGTCCACAAGTTAGACATTCTCTATGTATGTTTTACACCTCAAAAGTGTTTGTCCATCTTAAACATTCATTTATAGTCCAGTTTACACTTCAAGATTATTTGTGAACTGTTGAGAGCGATGTTTAGCCTTCATTTTTGTTGGTAAATGAGAGACGATGCGAGAGTATCATCACACATCAACATCTCTAACGTGTAAATGCTGCTTCTTTGCTAGGTGAGCATTGCAAATGAAAACATGTTAATTGCCTCACCCTGGATAAATGTATGCAAAATAAATATGTAAACATTGTCAACTAGGAAGCGAGGAATGTTCGTGGAAAGTAGCACGGCACTGAGTAAGATGGCCGATGACGGACGATGGTAAGAGAATTCTCCATCTGTGTGTGTGCAAACATATTTTGGCTGTAGAAATGAAAATATTAGCTATATTGTCTTTTCAGAAATGTATTTTTATAATTTTATACAGCTACTTGATGACTTAAGGCGCTGATTGGAGCCAGCAAACAGCAAAACAAATTAAATGTATTTGTTTTTTTTAAATGGCACTAGATATTTTATTACTATATAATATTTATAAGTCTCCATTTGAAAAAAAAATTCTGAAATCTAGGATTTTTTTTTGCAAAGAGCAGTTCTTTCGGTATCGGTATCAAAAAGTAAAATGTATGACTTTTTAAAACGCCGCTGTGTACACGGACGTAGGGAGAAGTACAGAGCGCCAATACACCTTAAAGGCACTGCCTTTGCGTGCCGGCCCAGTCACATAATATCTACGGCTTTTCACACACACAAGTGAATGCAAGGCATACTTGGTCAACAGCCATACAGGTCACACTGAGGGTGACCGAATAAACAACTTTAAGACTGTTAAAAATATGCGCCGCATTCTGAACCCACACCAAACAAGAATGACAAACACATTTCGGGAGAACACCCGCACCGTAACTACTATTTTCTCAAAATACCCAGAACCCCTTGCAGCACTAACTCTTCCGGGACACTACAATATACACCCCCCGCTACCCCCTACGCAAAACCCCGCCCACCTCAACCTCCTCATGCTTTCTCAGAGAGAGCATGTCCCAAATTCCAAGCTGCTGTTTTGAGGCTTGTTAAAAGAAATAATGCACTTTGTGACTTCAATAATAAATATGGCAGTGCCATGTTGGCATTTTTTTCCATAACTTGAGTTGATTTATTTTGGAAAACCTTGTTACATTGTTTAATGCATCCAGCGGGGCATCACAACAAAATTAGGCATAATAATGTGTTAATTCCACGACTGTATATATCGGTATTGTAATTGTTTCCGGCAGTTATACGTCACAGACGTCTTGCTGCCCTCTACTGGTAATACGAAAGTTTGCTGCGTCTGTATGGCGCTCGTTTATCCGAACCGGAAGTCCGTCTGTACCACTTACAAGAGGGGAATTTTGCCTTAACTGGGCTAAAAATACACATCAATTTTTAAAAGATGTGCATAAAATAATTAGTCCTTGCAGGAAGTTATCAACCTTGAATATTTAACTAGGCTAAAAAAAAATACATTAAAAAAGTGCATAAAATAAATGATCAACCATACGGTAACTACTTGACTAATAAACACACACGCACACATTTGCTTCAATTTTCATCATTAAATCAACATTTTGTACACATTTCTCTAGGTAGAAATTATTTCAGAAAAACGTCAACCGAAAATAAATGTTTTTTTTTTTGTTGTTGTTCAAAAAAGGTTTATATCGTTCTTAATACAGGATGAAAAGGCCAGACAAAAGTAGCTTATACAACATGAAAATAAAACATTCTACTACAGTATGAAGACTACAATCCACCAAATGTCCAAACAGAGCTAATATTGTCAACAAGACAGATATATTTGAAACATAGCACCATTGAATGAAGTGGAAATAACAAATTGAATGAAGAAAAAGAAACACTAGGGATCCAAAAAATACTGCACGAAATGGCATCTTTGGCGCCCTCTGGTGGTTCCTATAAATATAACAACAGCAAACCACTTTAAACCAGGCACATTTCCCAGAAGCATCTTGTTAGCTGGCCTTAATGAAAGTGCTGTTGGTGCACACGTGTGTGTGTGTGTGCCGTGACAAAGACACTGATGACGTCACACTTGATGAAAAGTCTGTGAGTTCCTGCCATAAATGAACAAAGTGCTGCAGCTCCCATGACCAGCAGCACTTGCGTGCTTAGCACAAATAAACGTTGCTGCTGACTCGCGCGTGTGTCTCGTCACACTAAACTGCCACAGCAAATATGAACTCACGATAGAAAAGAAAAACGTTTTTTTATATACATAACAAAATATCAGGCACAGAAATGGTGTCAAGTGTTTAATATAAGCAGGGCCGTCCCTAGGCTTTATCTATATAATATATTTTTAATTAAACATAGATATACATATATATATATATACATACATATATATATGCATATGTATATATTAGGGCTGCAACTAACGATTAATTTTATAATCGATTAATCTGTCGATTATTAATCGATTAATAATCGGATAAAAGAGACAAACTACATTTCTATCCTTTCCAGTATTTTATTGGGAAAAAAACAGCATACTTGCACCATACTTATTTTGATTATTGTTTCTCAGCTGTTTGTACATGTTGCAGTTTATAAAAAATAAAGGTTTATTAAAAAATAAAAAAAATTGCCTCTGCGCATGCGCATAGCATAGATCCAACGAATCGGTGATTAAATTAATCGCCAACTATTTTTATAATCGATTTTAATCGATTTAATCGATTAGTTGTTGCAGCCATAAAATATACGTATATATATACACACACACACACATATACACATATATATACACACACACATATGTATATATACACGCATATATATATATATATATATATATATATATATATATATATATATATATATATATATATATATATATATATATATATATATATATATATGTGTGTGTGTGTATATATACACACGCATACATAAATATGTATATATATATATATATATATACATATGTATAATTATACATATACATGTATATATACACACACACACAGACACACACGTTTATATACACACATATATAAATATATATACATACATATATACAAAAATTTTAGGCAAAAGTCTCCCTAAAATATTATAAATCTCCCTAACTTATAAAGTGTTTTATTCTTAACACAAAGTTCTGTTTTGTTTTATTTTACAAAATAGTGCAAACAAATTTAATATAAAGTAGCCAGAATGTTGAATTTTTTAATAATCATTATTCACTTAAATATGATTATTAAGTTTCTCCCTTTACTTCATAATGTAAGGTAGATATTATTTGTAATGACCATAATACATCATTATTATATATATATATTTTTTTTATTACTGTCTTTAAAACTTGTTTTGAACCTGAATCAAGGGTCCTTGAATGCACCACAGTTATGCGTTATTTAAACATAAATAGATGTATTATATTCTGGCACTTTTATGACATAAAATGTTATAATGGCCAGATGACTCGAAGAAAGAAAAAGCCAAGGCCAGGATGCTGTGGCTGTGGGAGTGTTTATGCCAAGTGGGAGTGGGAGTGTTTATGCCATGTGGCTGTGGGAGTGTTTATGCCATGTGGGAGTGGGAGTGTTTATGCCATGTGGGAGTGGGAGTGTTTATGCCATGTGGCTGTGGGAGTGTTTCTGCCATGAGCCGGCCCTGCATGCAACAGCAACCTCTTTAAGAGCGTCCCATGTCAGTTAAGATGCTTCCCTCAGCGGCTCGCTCTCCTGCGCTTGGCGAGGAGTCGGCGCGGCGATCCTGTACGGCAACATGTCTTTACCCAGCATCCTCCTGGTGGCGCTGACCAGGCGGGAGTAGCTGTCGGGGCTGTACTCCGACAGCGGGGGTCGTTGGCATAGCAACGGCAGGTGGACCCTGTCGGGCTGAGACGGGAAGAGCGGCGGCCGGCGCCGGCTCTCGCCCTCCTTCAGCGAGTCTGGGAGGGGCTTGCGCTTGCTCTCGGGCAGCAGCATGATGCACAGCACCGACAGCACGGCGAAGGAGGCGAAGATCACGTGATGCAGGAAGTAGCCGCCGTTGTTCTGCAGCTCCATCAGGGAGGAGGCGGCCATGCCCACGCAGCCTGCCGCCAGCACCAGGCCCAGACATCCCCCTCTGGCCGGGGTTTCAATAAAGGACGGAAAAATGAAGAAAAAAATGATCATAATATCCGATAAAATAGTTTCTCATCACATTTTATTGCAGCCACTAAAAAGGTGCTGAATCATAATTTGTCTGTTGTTGCAGATGTTCTGTGCATCTGTGAATGTGTTCTTATAAAACAGACATGCTGTGAAATAAGGTGATTGTATGAATAAACAAATGAATGTACGGATAACCACTAACTTCCAGCAGATGGTTTCTTTCCCAGCTCATTTGAGAAGACTTACCGCACCACGGTGGGCATCACCTCGCAGGCAAAGAAGACACTGAGCATGGCCAGGGCCTGGGAGAAGAGCAGACCCAAGATAGACAGCACCAACACCAAGCCTCCTTGCAGGTCTGACAACACAAACATGAGACTCCATCATCAACGTGCTGACATCACATTTCATCAGCCTTATTGATGACGTCATGATCATACATTATATTTACTAGTCATTAGCTGCTTTTAATGACTGGTCAAGTGGGAGAAAATTAAATAAACATTTAAATAATTACTCAAATGTGTCATTAATTAAGTATAATTGGAATTTAAAACATAAATGTGTGTCATACATTTGAGTATTGATTGCATTATTTAAATAATTATTTCAAGATGTCATGTTTTATTTACTTAGTGACACATTTAAGTTTTTTTTGGTCCCGCCTGTCAGCACTTCATGAATTTATATATATTTTATAACTATATAATTTTTTATTTATTTACTTAAATGTGTCAATTAAATCATGAAATAAATGATTACATAATGAAATATAATCAATAGATTAAATGGAAGTTAAATCTTAAAATAACCAATTAAATCATTAAATAATTCATTAAATCGTGAAAAATAACAAAACCCTTAAATAAATCATTACTTCATGAAATAATATAATCAAATATTAATTATATTGGGAAATAATTAAATCCAAATAGTTTGTTAAACCATGAAATAAATACTTCATTAAATCGTGAAATAATGGATTAAATATATCATTACTTCATTAAATAATATCATCAATAATTCATTGAATGGTAAAATAATTAAATTGTGAAATTAATAATTAAATGAATTGTGAAAATGTAATAAAAACCCTTAAATAAATCATTACTTCATGAAGTAAAATCAATTGATTAAATCATAAAATAATTTAATCATGAAATAATTAATTAAATCAGGATATAATTAAATCATAAAATAATCAAATTAATAATTATTTAAACTGTGAAATAATTGGTTATGTGATTAAATAATTCATTTATTAAAAATAAATCAAATTGTGAAATAATTGAATCAATAAATAATTAAATCATGAGAATCAGAAATTGAATGATTAAATAATTAAATTCAAATTTGTTTAAAACAAATTAATGACACATTTAAAAACATTATTTATTTAACTTAATTTATAATTATTTAATGACACATTTAAGTAATTAATTAAATATTTATTGAACTTCCATATTTTTTTTGTCCAGCGATGTTGACAGGACGAGCCCGCCTGATGCATGTGAGAAGGCTGCGGGCCAACATTTGAAGATGTAAAAAGGTTGAGGGCCGCAGCGTACGTACACTGAGTGAGGGCCAGCAGCAGCAGCGAGGACAGTCCGGTGATGATGGCGGACAGAAGAAGCATTCCACGTCGACCGAAATGATTGACGGTGACGCAGATGAAGATGCAGGCCATGGCTCCTGTGGCGACTCTGACAAAGTAGCTGAAGTAGAAGTTGGTGGAAAACATGTGCAGGTTCCTGGTGAAGCAGTACTGGATGCCTGTTCCTATTAAACTGCAGGGGAGACATGTTGGACTCTCCTGTGTGGGCCATCACTGAAGGAGGAGAGCAGCAACTCACAGAGTGAAGCTGAGGATGAGGCAGTTCTTCCAGATAACACGAGTCTCAAGCAGGGCCAGGATGGAATAATACCTCGGCCGGCACTCGTCATCGAAGGCGGACTGGACTTCTACACAGAGACAATAAAAAGACAGGAACCACATTCACCAGTTTGTTTATTTTACTATTTAAAACGTCTAATAAGTGTGTGAGGCACAACATAAACATGCAATTAGCTTGTTAGCATCCCAAGCAAGCAATTAAAGAGATAGGGACGTTTATTGTTCCACTTTTTCACTTCCGATACCATACCGATATTTGAGCCTTGAGTATTGGCCGATTCGGATGTTAATTCGATACGATATCGGCATAAATCACGCTTACTTTTCTCATTATGTATGTGAGAAAAGGTTTGATCAAGTGAAATGAGTCAAACAGGTTTGAAAAACACTAACCTATTTATTATTAACCATCTGGAATGTACTTATGCGGTCTTTGAGTTGAAGTGGAGTAGTAATTGTTTTTGGCGACACCTAGTGTTCACAATAACTCATTAAATTCAGCTCCTGACGCAGTTAGTTGAATTATGCGGACACGTTCGTTACTGGATACTTTCTAATACGCTTCTTCCTTGAAAACTATGTGTAAGTAATATACAACTATGATTATTTGATACTTGTTTATATCGACAAATGTTATGTTTTATATTGCAATATTGTTTAATTAAGGACACTTATTACATATGTCTAGCTTGTGTGCTACGGTGTGCGTAGCTGTTGTGTAGCTGCTAGCTCTTTAGAGCCTATCATTCTACCAAATGTACTTTTTGTATATAACAAGTGATTATTTGAGGACATTTAGATGTTAACTGGCGTTGTTGATGCGTTGCAGGACTGCTTGTATCGGACCTTTTAGATGCAATCTGATATTAACCGATACTAGTTTTTCTTGCAGATATCGGACTGCTATTTGGTATCGTCATTAAAAAATATATATATACTTTTATTATTTTGGAGTGACGTAGTACGTTCAATGATGCGGACACGCTTGTTACTGGATACTTTCCAACACACTTGTCTTGGAGACTTTGTATGTAAGTAAGTAATATGCATATACCGTATTTTTCGGACTATAAGTCGTAGTTTTTTTTCATAGTTTGGCCGGGGGTGCGACTTATACTCAGGAGCGACTTATTAACACATTACCGTAAAATATCAAATAATATTATTTAGTTCATTCACGTAAGAGACTAGACGTATAAGATTTCAAGGGATTTAGCGATTAGGAGTGACAGATTGTTTGGTAAACGAATAGCATGTTCTATATGTTATAGTTATTTGAATGACTCTTACCATAATATGTTACGTTAACATACCAGGCACCTTCTCAGTTGGTTATTTATGCCTCATATAACGTACACTTATTCAGCCTGTTGTTCACTATTCTTTATTTATTTTAAATTGCCTTTCAAATGTCTATTCTTGCTGTTGGGTTTTATCAAATAAATTTCCCCCAAAAAATGCGACTTATATATGTTTTTTTTCCTTCTTTATTATGCATTTTCGGCCGGTGCGACTTATACTCCGAAAAATACGGTAGCTTCACCTTTATCGTTAGTTTTTAAGGCAAAATGCGTCCGTTCTCCCTTTTCTGTCTACACACTGTGTCTGCTTGTAAGTACTCAGTGATTGTGCCCTGCCGAACATGCTCCTCTGCTCGTAAACCAGCAATTTCACGATGTGACGACGGCGTGGGGGCGGTGGGATGGGTTGGACCGGTACTTTTTAGAGGCGGTATAGTACCGAATACGATTCATTAGTATTGCGGTACTATACTAATACCCGTACAACCTTAATTTGGACACTCCTGCTCTAGATCAACTTCAGATCTGTCCGTCGATTATAAGTTTGTATTGATTTTTTTTTAACAATGACAGTCTTAAAGTAAAAACTACCTGCAATGCAGACTTGTGTTATTAGTGCCAATATGGTATGATTTTCTCACATTTCACCTGCTCTTTTATTCAATTTTTTTGTAATAGTATTTTCAAAATGTAGCTGCAGGCCTCAAAAGGTCCCACTTGCCGCACTTTAAACACCCCTGCTGTCCATGTAGTGTAACTGCATGACGTCATAATAAGAGTTGTTGTTTTTGTGCATAGCAGTGTTGTTGTGAGTGGGAGTACACACGGTACCTGACATCAGAGATTCACCAGGGAACAGTTCATCCGGCAAACACACCCCGTTCCTGGTGGAGAATTCCTGGAGGCTCCTCTTGGCTCGAGGAATCTGAGCCGTGGCCAGCAGCCAACGAGGGGACTCGGGAAACACGGACGCACAGCTGAACAGGACGGTGGCAATTTCACAACATGTCACCAACAAAGCTTCCGTGAGGTTTTAAGGACATCAATTCCTGTGGAATAAAAAAAACAAACAGTTCCACGGCCGTGACTCACCACCAATAGGAGATGAGCAGGAGCAAAGGTAACGTGGTAACAGCCTGGAGAACCGGCCAATCGCGGCACAGAACTGCCACGCCTGGCAACAGCAGCTCTGCGAAGACGCCGAAGAAGCCGCTGACCATGGCGACCATGAGACGACGGGGAGGGTCGCAGAGTTCCAACCCTGCAGGAACAACCAAGCAGACCCCGTAGTGGGCAAAATAGTCCCAAAATATTACGCGCAGGAATCAAACGTGAAGCTGATTGATTGCATTGACAGCTGTTGCATAGAAATTAATTAGTAGAAAACATTCCAAAATATATATGAAAAAAATAATGACAGGAACAATGTAAATACAAATTCATGTGCAATTTACAAACAGATCAGTATCAGACGATTCGTGGGATAAAGCCATTGTAATGTCTGCTCGCGGAAAAAACAAAAATCCTAATCTACGATTTGACTCCCTCGAATGGCCTCGACGCTCCAACAACAGGAGCAGGCTGTTCTGAAAACATCCCAGAGGACTCCTCAATGATGGACGCTTTTGACCTCCCTCCCTCCTCAACGACACCTGGAGTCGAACTTTTGCTTGCATGCAGAACGGCCCCCAGGCCTATGAACATGAACACTACATCAACACACCCAAGACGATGGGCATATACACACACCCGCCCTCCCCAACCCCACGCCTTCACCACCGCTTGATTCCCCTTCGGGGTGATGGACGGCTGGTAGCGCTTCATAGCAGCAGTCGACCTCCAGGGTCCCAACTCCCCCCTCCTCTGTTGCGAGTTGTCGTGATTAAATGGCATGGAGTTTTTTTCCCCACTCCAGACTAGGCCCCCTTAGGAGCCCAGTCTAGACTGTATTTTTTTACTCATCTTCTTCCCCAGCGTTTTACCTTTTTCCCACCTTTTACGGGGCGCCTCATGGCGACCCATCAGCGGTCCTGTTCTGTAACCCTGTACACTGTTTGTTTGTCTAATCTTGAACGGGTTTGTGCTGAAAACATAGTTTTGCTGTACTTGTGCAATGACAATAAAGACCTATCCTATCCTATCCTATCCTAAAGTATTGCTGATTATTGTGTTTTAATGCCAGTAGCCAACTTCAATCCCCTCCTGTCGACACTATTTTTAGTCAAGCTAGCTAATTATGTCTATCTATACACAGTGTGGAGCCGCTCCTCCAAGTTAATAATATTCACCTCCATTACGGAAAATAAACTGCCTTTCTTGGTATCATCATCAAATAACATTATCACTGGATGATCGCTCTAAACATGTTACACAACGAGAGCAACAAGAACAGGCATACTAATAGCTAAGCTAACCGTTAAGCTAGCTATAGTTTAAGAAGTTACAGCAGAAAGTAAACAGATATTAACAGGAAATAAATAATTAGATAAATGAGAGGATAATACAACAACAAATGTTGGTGTGTTAGGGTTGTCACAGTCAGTACACGACATGTAAGAGGGGGCAGGATCCATCCATAAATCTGTGTTGACGATACAAAGGGTAGTATCAGTTAATGATCGATACTAGAGTGATTATATAGATATTTTTTTTCCCAAAATATATTTTTTTTAAAGCTTACAAACTTAAATGAGTAGTACACTGCAAAAAGTCAGTGTTCAAAAACAAGACAAAAAAAAACAAAAGTTAGGGTCATTTTACTTGAACTAAGCAAAATTATCTGCCATTATGACAAGAAAATTTGGCCTGTCAAGACTTTCCAAAACAAGTCAAATTAGCTAACCTCAATGAACCCAAAAACACCTTAAAATAAGTATATTCTCACAGATAACAAGTGCACTTTTCTTGGTAGAAAAAACAAATATGAGACCTTTTTTCTCAATATGTTGAAAAATATTCTTCAATTAAGTAAATGCTAGTGCCATTATCTTGACATAATGATATGCGCTCGGCATTACATTTCTTGCATTTTCCCATCGATAACATGACATCATCGCGCCAAGTGCGTGCTCTTTCAGTCAATTAGTGCGCAAGGAATATATATATATATATATATATATATATATATATATATATATATATATATATATATATATATATATATATATATATATATATATATATATATATATATATATATATATATATACACACATATATACACATACATATATGTATATATATATATATATATATATATGTATGTATATATATATAAATATATATATATATACATACATACATATACATACATATATATATACATACATATATATACACATATACATACATATATATACACATATACATACATATATATATATATATATATATATATATATATATATATATATATATATATATATATATATATATATATATATATATATATATATATATATATATATATATATATATATATATATATATATATATGTATTTACAGCCCGGCCCCCGACCACATTTTTTTTTATTGTAATTTTGAAGAATTTATCTGAATGTGCATGAACTAGTTCTGTTCAAAATTGTTTAAATGTCACATGTTTAATGTTTAAATATTAACTGTCAGTTTACTGTACTGTGCCAAATGTACTACTATATGAGTATGTGTGTTCTATTGTTTCATTGAAAATAAAACAGCAAAGTTAATTTGACCGTCATCCGTTTTAATTATGAGACACAATTGTGTCAAAATCATGATTTTTTATTTCATGTTTGAAATAAAAAAGCAGTGTAATACTTGTGAGTGTTGATGACACAGCTTTGCAACAGTTGATATTCTAGTTTCAAGCATGTTTTACTCAATATAGGTCATCAAATCTCAGCAACAAGCTTACTGAGATCATTTAGGACCAAAACGCTTAAAACAAGTAAAACACTAACATAAAATCTGTTTAGTGAGAAGAATTATCTTATCAGACAGAAAATAAGCAAATATTTGAGATATTTAATCTTACTTAGATTTCAGTTTTTGCAGTGTAGTCATTTTTGCTTTGTTTTGCACAAACAATTGTATGTAATAAAAGAGAATAAGAAACTAGTTTAAATATTGTGTTGATACCGTTAAACTGTCAATAACACTCACCTTAAATATTTTGAAAACTGTACAGTTGATTCTACTTCAGTCAAGTCATTTAGAAAAAGGTAAACATTCTAAGCTATAGGCTACCAGGAGCATAGACATCTTATAAGTAGATGCAGCATCGAGCGTTACTGCCTACTGGCGCTGACGAGACGCGGGGCCGCCATCTTGGAGTGGTGATCCGCTCCACTCAGTGCTATTCATTTGGCAGGAGCAATGAACTGTCAGCGCATTTAATTCATCTTACCTCACTGAATACCACTCATTTCCACGCGTTTTTTTTGTCATACGTGTAGCTATGATAAAGGACACATGTTTTATTATTCATAGTTTGCTTAACAGTAGTAGAATATTCTTGTATGACCAGACGTCCGAGATCAAAACTGGGAATATAATCCCAGAGAAGGCGGAAAAAAACGGGCAGCTACTTTTAAATTGAAGAAACAATATGATTAGGTTATATATACTGTACATGTGTATATCCTACATTACATTAGATATCTACACTACCGTTCAAAAGTTTGGGGTCACCCAAACAATTTTGTGGAATAGCCTTCATTTCTAAGAACAAGAATAGACTGTCGAGTTTCAGATGAAAGTTCTCTTTTTCTGGCCATTTTGAGCGTTTAATTGACCCCACAAATGTGATGCTCCAGAAACTCAATCTGCTCAAATGAAGGTCAGTTTTGTAGCTTCTGTAACGAGCTAAACTGTTTTCAGATGTGTGAACATGATTGCACAAGGGTTTTCTAATCATCAATTAGCCTTCTGAGCCAATGAGCAAACACATTGTACCATTAGAACACTGGAGTGATAGTTGCTGGAAATGGGCCTCTATACACCTATGTAGATATTGCACCAAAAAACAGACATTTGCAGCTAGAATAGTCATTTACCACATTAGCAATGTATATAGTGCATTTCTTTAAAGTTAAGACTAGTTTAAAGTTATCTTCATTGAAAAGTACAGTGCTTTTCCTTCAAAAATAAGGACATTTCAATGTGACCCCAAACTTTTGAACGGTAGTGTATATATCTTATGGACCTATAGACTGTATCTCTGTTGCTGCAGCAGCAGAGAGTTTATTCTGTCTTGACACTTTGTATTGATATTTTGTATTACATTCTTTTCTTAAATGATCATGTTTACAGTGATTGTTTTATGTGTATTTTTTATGTATGTCGCTTTGGATAAAAGCGTCTGCCAAATACTTCAACATAAACATATATAAACACCTGAAAGTCTTTATATCAGCTAAAACCACCAATCTGTTTCACTGGATTCAGAATAAAACCAAATTCTGTGTTACCCCACAATGTTAGTATTTGAATATTGTTACTTGAAGCTAGACTAAATTTAGACTTGTATAATACTGTATAGCCACTGATTGTCTAGTTAGCTAACATATTTGGACTGTGGTCCTAACTTTTACCCCTGTTGGCTTTTACAATCTTTATCTTCATCATTTATTTCAACTTTATGTTATTCAAGTATGACATTTTTAAATGTAATTAATTTCATTGACCAGCAAATTCTATTATGGTCATACTCGTGTTTGCTGGCGGCTTCGACTTCAGTACTATTGAAGATCTTTGCTCCTTCTCAACTCTGTGGTAATATTCTTTTCGCAAAATACAACCAATAGTACGTTAATGTTAAATCTTACTTGTGAAAAGTGATCCCCCGGATTCTTATTTTCAACATTCCGCGCATTTGAGCAGGAAAACGCTGAACAACATCTTTGTTTTCTACCTGTCAACTGTCAGTTTAGGCTGCTCGCCGGCTCCTCATCACCACTTCAAGATGGCGGCCAAATTTCTCGCGTCACAGCAGCCAATGCGGCGTCTACTTATAAGACGTCTATGACCAGGAGATAGCAGCTACACAACAGCTGAGCACACAATAGCACACAAGCTAGACATAAGTGTCGCTAAATGAACAATATGTTGTCAATATAAACAAGTATCAAATATATATATAGTTGCATATTACTTACACATACAAAGCCTCCAAGGCAGAAGCGTATTAGAAAGTGTCCAGTAACAAACGTGTCCGGATCATTCAACTTACTGCGTCATGAGCTTAACTTAATGAATTGTTGTGACCAATAAGGTTTCGTCGAAAAACACAATTACCACTCCACTTCCTTTTAAAAACAGCAAAAGTGCATTCCAGATGGTTAGGAATAAATAGGTTAGGGCAGTGGTCCCCAACCTTTTTGTAGCTAAATTTAAAGGGGCTGTTTACACATTTCCACAGATGCCTTGTGGGGGCCAACTTTCCAATGTACAATATATCACAGTACAGGTATATCCCGCCCTCTTACAGCTTCTCATTTGTAATGCTGTATTACGTATGTACGCAACGCATTAGCTTTGGGTGTTGTTAGCTAATAATAGCAAGAAAATAATGCATGATTCGTGCTGATGTCGTATCGGGTCAATACTGGTATCGTCCAATACTTAGAGGTCCAGTATCAGCATGGGATCTACAGTACAGTAGAGTACAGTACCAGCCAGAGACATCCCAGCGTGTTGATAACAGACCTTAAATGAGAGCAGCTGACAGGAAATATTCCAAAAACCCTTATGAAAAGCAGGATCAAATTCCTGCTGTCAAACACACAGAATGAAGTAAATCCATGTTTCCATTCCTTTAAAATACAAAACCCAAAACCAGTGAAGTTGGCACGTTGTGTAATTCCTAAATAAAAACAGAATAAAATGATTTGCAAATCCTTTTCAACTTATATTCAATTAAATAGACTGCAAAGACAAGATATTTAATGTTCCAACTGAGAAACTTCTTTTTGTTTTGCAAATAATCATTAACTTAGAATTTAATGGCAGCAACACATTGCAAAAAAGTTGGCACAGGGGCATTTTTACCACTGTGTTACATGGCCTTTCCTTTTAACTACACTCAGTAAACGTTTGGGAACTGAGGAGACACATTCTTTCCCATTCTTACTTGATGTACAGCTTAAGTTGTTCAACAGTCCGGGGGTCTCCGTTGTGGTATTTTAGGCTTCATAATGCGCCACACATTTTCAATGGGAAACAGGTCTGGACTACAGGCAGGCCAGTCTAGTACCCGCAGTCTTTTACTACGAAGCCACGTTGATGTAACACGTGGGTTGGCAATGTCTTGCTGAAATAAGCAGGGGCGTCCATGATAACGTTGCTTGGATGGCAACATATGTTGCTTCAAAACCTGTATGTACCTTTCAGCATTAATGGTGCCTTCACAGATGTGTAAGTTACCCATGCCTTGGGCACTAATACACCCCCATACCATCACAGATGCTGGCTTTTGAACTTTGCGATGGTTCTTTTCTCTTTGTTCTGGAGGACACGACGTCCACAGTTTCCAAAAACAATTTGAAATGTGGACTCGTCAGACCACAGAACACTTTTCCATTTTGCATCAGTCCATCTTAGATGAGCTCGGGCCCAGCGAAGCCGGCGGCGTTTCTGGGTGTTGTTGATAAATGGCTTTGGCTTTGCATAGTAGAGTTTTAACTTGCACTTACAGATGTAGCGACCAACTGTAGTTACTGACAGTGGGTTTCTGAAGTGTTCCTGAGCCCATGTGGTGATATCCTTTACACACTGATGTCGCTTTTTGAGGGATCAAAGGTCCGTAATATTAAGTATCTTGTCTTTGCAGTCTATTCAATTGAATGTGAGTTGAAAAGGATTTGCTAATCATTGTATTCTGTTTTTATTTACCATTTACACAACGTGCCAACTTCACTGGGTTTGGGTTTTGTACATTACAAGTAGCATTAATGTAATAAACTGTGTGGTGTGAACTTGTTTTCTTAGGAGTGCACAGTGAACACCCGCATGCGACACAGCTGCAGGGATCACATGACATGTGACATGCTGTTACGGCTGCGGTCTAAATACAGTGCGGGAAATAACAATTTCATCCCCTGATGACTGGGTGAGTTAGCTCTCGTCAAAAATATGCAGACCACTGCTGGCGTGCTCATTCTTAAAAGGGATCAAGTACAAGAAAAAAATCTGCAGATTCATGCAATATTTCTAAAGAAATGTGAAGGATCAGCCTGACGTGACAGTGGAGGAACTTGTTGACGGACCACAGTCAGCAAGAAAACATTGATTGATATCATGTGTTGGTCAGGAGGGTACATGTATCTACATGTACAACGCCCGTTTCCATATGAGTTGGGAAATTGTGTTAGATGTAAATATAAACGGAATACAATGATTTGCAAATCATTTTCAACCCATATTCAGTTGAATATGCTACAAAGACAACATATTTGATGTTCAAACTGATAAACATTTTTTTTGTGCAAATAATCATTAACTTTAGAATTTGATGCCAGCAACACGTGACAAAGAAGTTGGGAAAGGTGGCAATAAATACTGATAAAGTTGAGGAATGCTCATCAAACACTTATTTGGAACATCCCACAGGTGAACAGGCAAATTGGGAACAGGTGGGTGCCATGATTGGGTATAAAAGTAGATTCCATGAAATGCTCAGTCATTCACAAGCAAGGATGGGGCGAGGGTCACCACTTTGTCAACAAATGTGTGAGCAAATTGTTGAACAGTTTAAGAAAAACCTTTCTCAACCAGCTATTGCAAGGAATTTAGGGATTTCACCATCTACGCTCCGTAATATCATCAAAGGGTTCAGAGAATCTGGAGAAATCACTGCACGTAAGCAGCTAAGCCCGTGACCTTCGATCCCTCAGGCTGTACTGCATCAACAAGCGACATCAGTGTGTAAAGGATATCACCACATGGGCTCAGGAACACTTCAGAAACCCACGGTCAGTAACTACAGTTGGTCGCTACATCAGTAAGTGCAAGTTAAAACTCTCCTATGCAAGGCGAAAACCGTTTATCAACAACACCCAGAAACGCCGTCGGCTTCGCTGGGCCTGAGCTCATCCAAGATGGATTGATACAATATGATATAAATATTAATAACAGAAAGAAACAACCCTTTTGTGTGAATGAGTGTGAATGGGGGAGGGAGGTTTTTTGGGTGGGTGCACTAATTGTAAGTGTATCTTGTGTTTTTTATGTTGATTTAATAAAAAAAAATAAAAATAAAAATAAAAATCGATACCGATAATTAAAAAAACGATACAGATAATTTCCGATATTACATTTTAAAGCATTTATCGGCCGATAATATCGGCAGGTCTCATTATCAGATGTCCGATATTATCGGACATCTCTAGTTGACAGTATAACAAAATAAGTCACACTTATATTCTGTAACATTCACAGTTTTGGAAACAAGTGCAGAGGTAGAAATATTCAAAATAACCTCTTGCATATGTAAACCTAACTCCACGCCCTCGCTCTCTCTTTATCTGCCCCTCCCTCACGAATGCTGCCGAGTGCGCACACCTCACAGTTTGTTTTGTTTTTAACCCCTTCTTAACCCTGGACGTACATCGAAAATACACGCAACCCTAACTCAAAATGCCGGACATTTGAGGCATTTAAGAAACCCCGCCCGGACAGCCCGGCAAAAGAGGACGTATGGTCAGTCTAGTTTTAGTCAAGTCATTTACAAAAGGTAAACCTGGTAGGCTACTAGGAGCTGGCAGCTACACAACAGCTAAGCACACCATAGCGCACAAAACAGGACAATTGTCAATACCAAACAAATATCAAATAACTATAGTACTAGCAATAACAAGCGTTATAAGACGATACTTACTGGCAATGTAGGAGGATACAAAGACCCCAGCTAGCATGGCGCCCTGAGAGAGACGCAGCAGCAGGAAGACCACGGCACTGTTGGACAAGCACACGGTCACGCCAAACAGGCTGGACAGACTGATGGACAGGAGGAAACCTCGTCGCCGACCTAACCTGGGAGAAAGACAGCGAAATCACACAGGTGTATTCACTGAAGTCACATGACTACGCCAACAACACCCGATGATGATTTATTTACCAGTCGCACAAAGAGCCGATGAAGATGTATCCCAGAATCCATCCTGTCATGAAGCAGATGTGCTGCAGGGGGATTTTCCAGTAGTCGCTGCACACCAGGTTCCACTGAGGAGGGTTGGGACACAACATGGAGGACAAATTCATGAAAACATGATTTTATTGGCATGAAATGTTTGCCTGTTGTATTATAATTCATTTCCAGCGTAAGCTATGTGTGCAAAGTCACAATCGGGGACTTCTGCGTGTGGAATGTAGATCATGTCCACCGTAATTGAATCAAGATGGCTGCTGATGACATTATTGCATTACAACAAAGTAGTGTTCAAAATAGAGCCTGCCAGGAAATTCTTTCCCGCTCATCCTTCAGCCAAACTCCCTGGCAGGCCAACAAGGTTACGTCGATAAGACGCATCTTTAGCCGGTATCATCATATCTCCTCATGCTTTCATCCTGATGATGCAACACCTGGCCTGGGGATTGGAGGAGAACTGCCGGACCAAATTATGGGATGGAAAAAGGCTCCAATTGCCAACATTTAGACCAGCGCCGATATTTGGCATTTTGACATATATTGGTATCGGCCTATTTTCACCACAACAGAGCTACATCACAATATATATTCAGTATATATATCTTTGCCCCAAAAAAATCAGTTTTTGTCCGTCTTTCCTGACGTCTTCTTGGTTCCGTTTTGTTTGTTTTCGCTACTGCAGCCCCCGTCTGCAACAAAAATAACACCTTTTGACATTGTCATTACGGGGTATTGTGTGTAAAATTTTGAGGACAAAGTACTGAGCAAAGCTGTGAATATTTATGTACATGTTTTTATTTTTGATAAAGTTGCAAAAATAACACCTTTTCACATTGTCATGATGGGGTATTGTGTGTAGAATTTTGAGGACAACGTACTGAGCAAAGCTGTGAATACTTAGGTACACATTATTTTAATTTTTCGCTTTTATTTTTTTAATAAAGTTGCAAAAATAACTCCTTTTCACTTTGTCATTATGGGGTACTGTGTGTAGAATTTTGAGGAAAAAGTACTGAGCAAAGCTGTGAATACTTACTAACACATGATTTTATTTATTTATTTTTAATAAAGTTGCAAAAATAACTCCTTTTCACTTTGTCACTGTGGAGTATTGTGTGTAGAATTTTGAGGACGAAGTACTGAGCAAAGCTGTGAATACTTATGTACACACGGTTTTTTTAATTTTTAATAAAGTTGCAAAAATACCACCTTTTCACATTGTCATGATGGGGTATTGTGTGTACAATTTTGAGGACAAAGTACTGAGCAAAGCTGTGAATACTTATGTACACATAATTTTTTTATTTTTTTTTATTTTTATAAAGTTGCAAAAATACCACCTTTTCACATTGTCATTACGTGGTATTGTGTGTACAATTTTGAGGACAAAGTACTGAGCAAAGCTGTGAATACTTATGTACACATTATTTTATTTATTTATTTGTATTAAAGTTGCACAAATAACACCTTTTTACAGTGTCATTATGGAGTATTGTGTGAAGAATTTTGAGGAAAAAGTACTGAGACCAGCTGTGAATACTTATATACACATGATTTTTTTACTTTTCTAATAAAGTTGCAAAAATAACACCTTTTTAAATTGTCATTATGGGGTATTGTGTGTAGAATTTTGAGGACAACGTACTGAGCAAAGCTGTGAATACTTATGTACACATGATTTTATTTATTTATTTTTAATAAAGTTGCAAAAATAACACCTTTTCACATTGTCACTATGGGGTATTATGTGTAGAATTTTGAGGACAAAGTACTGAGCAAAGCTGTGAATACTTATGTACACATTCTTTTTTTATTTTTAATAAAGTTGCAAAAATAACACTTTTTCACAGTGTCATTATGGGGTATTGTGTGTAGAATTTTGAGGACAAAGTACTGAGCAACGCTGTGAATACTTATGTACACATGATTTGATTTATTTATTTTTAATAAAGTTGCAAAAATAACACCTTTTCACATTGTCATTATGGGGTATTGTGTGTAAAATTTTGAGGACAAAGTACTGAGCAACGCTGTGAATACTTATGTACACATGATTTAAAAAATGTTTTTTATTATTAATAAAGTTGCAAAAATAACACTTTCACTTTGTCATTATGGGGTACTGTTTGTAGAATTTTGAGGACAACGTACTGAGCAACGCTGTGAATACTTATGTACACATGATTTTTTTATTTTTAATAAAGTTGCAAAAATAACACTTTTTCACAGTGTCATTATGGGGTACTGTTTGTAGAATTTTGAGGACAACGTACTGAGCAACGCTGTGAATACTTATGTACACATGATTTTTTTATTTTTAATAAAGTTGCAAAAATACCACCTTTTCACATTGTCATTATGGGGTATTGTGTGTAGAATTTTGAGGACAAAGTACTGAGCAACGCTGTGAATACTTATGTACACATGATTTTCTTTTCAAATAAAGTTGCAAAAATACCACCTTTTCACATTGTCATTACGGGATATTGTGTGTAGAATTTTGAGGACAAAGTAATGAGCAAAGCTGTGAATACTTATGTACACATGTTTTAATTTTTTTATTTTTAAAAAAGTTGCAAAAATAACACTTTTTCACATTGTCATTATGGGATATTGTGTGTAGAATTTTGAGGACAAAGTACTGAGCAACGCTGTGAATATTTATGGACACATGATTTTATTTATTTATTTTTTATTAAAGTTGCAAAAATAACACCTTTTCACATTGTCATGATGGGGTATTGTGTGTAGAATTTTGAGGGACAAAGTACAGAGCAACGCTGTGAATACTTATGTACACATGATTTTTTTTAATTTTCTAATAAAGTTGCAAAAATAACATTTTCACATTGTCGTTATGGGGTATTGTGTGTAGAATGTTGAGGACAAAAATTAATGTTTTCCTTTTTGGAATTAGGCTGTAAAATAACATAATATGGAAAAAGTGAAGCGCTGTGAATACTTTCCGGATGCACTTGATGTGTGTAACCAGCTTAAGTGTGCTTTATTACTTTGACTTTTTAAGTGGTAAAATCTGCTGATGTTGCTGACTTAATATGGCTTTTAAAGTTCATTACTACTGCAATATTTCTAACCTGATTATTCACTTTTAGTAAAGGTGACTGAGTAAATGTCATTTTTAGCTGAAGAAATGAAACACACATTCAAAACAATCTGATTTTTGGCTAAAACTATGGCCATTGAAACAACACTTCACTTTTACGTGTCAAATGATGCAACAAGTTCGAGCCAGTGTTGATCTTAAAATACTTGCTGGTGTCAAACGCAGTCAAGTCAAGCCTCTGCGTGTTCATCTGGTCAGGTGACAGACCACTTCATCAATATTTGCAGATTAGGAGGATCCTTGAGCAACAGCAGGCCAATCAAAAAGACCCGAGAGACAGTAAACATGTTCTTGTTACACAAGCGCAGCAACGACCCGATGCTCCAAACACGGATGCAACTGGAAAACGTAGGATCAGCAACAAGTGCAAAAGAAAAATGCTGCAAAATTCCAAAAAGTCACCAACAAAACAACTGCGTGAGAGAAATGCGGCAAGTTCATGCAACAAAATAGTTTTGGCCATCACATTTTTAAAGGTTGATTCCTATTTTCAACAATCAGCAGCTGTGTATCTCCATTAGGGCCGGGCGATAAAAAAAATATCAGTATATATCGTGATAGAGAGGTAATCGATATCAATTAAAAAATGCGTTCCATAAAATGTTCGATTTTTTTTCTTTTTAAACAAAGGCAATCGTTTTCTGGTAACCGAGCAACTGAAGGAAGTGATCACTGATCAGTGGGAGGGACACACTGACAGCCAATCGGGTAACAGTATCAACTATCACGTTTGGTCGCGCCATCTTGTTGTCTCGCCGCTGATTTGTTGCATGGAGTGAGAAGAGAAAGTAAAAATGAGTTCTGCAGAGAGCCAAGAAATTGGGGATAAAACAGGAAAAGTCACTTCGACATTATGGCAGTTTTTTGGATTTTTTTAAAAAACGGACCAATGTGGTCTGTACATGATACTACGCCACCTTAGCCGCGCTCACCCTTTAGAGCACAGCTGTAACTTCCTGGCTCTGATCCTGCAGTTCTTCTCAGGTTTCTCTATGTTTACATTTTCACTATTTTGTTACACTTTAGTAAGCATTTCTTACATATTCCTTATTTTTGCACCTTCATTTTAAGAGCTTATTAATAAGTTTTCAATGCGGATATTTGAATTTTGTTTACATTGAGTGTTTTCCATGCTTGTGTTGATGTTTTCTTTCCTTTCTGCCTTGACAGCTGAGGGGATTATAATTTAAATATCACAAATTGCATTTAATATATTTTTCTCCTGGTCCTTATGTTCGACAGGTCATTAAAAATATCAATAATCATCGATAGACTGATACAAAACACTGATATCATGATAGAGTTTTTAGCCACGTTGTCCAGCCCTAATCTCTATACACAGTGTGGAGCCGCTCCTCTACGTCAACAATCCTTCATTGCGGCAAATAAACTAAATTTAAATCCAGTGTATCACTGAGGACTACAGGGTGAGGCTGCCGCTAAACATGTTACACAGAAAGTTAAAGAGCAAGCAGGAGCAGACAAGCTCATCACTAGGCTAGCTGCTAAGATAGTAAAGTTGAAACAACACAATAAATACTGTAAGTGCTTAATTAAAGTTTAAGAAGTGTAGATGAAAGTTTGTTACAGCAGAAGGTCAGCAGATTTTAACAAGAAATGAACAAGTAGATTAATAAAAAAATCTCAATAAGAGTCTAGACCAGGGGTCCCCAAACTTTTTGACTCGGGGGCCGCATTGGGTTAAAAAAATGTGGCTCGGCTGTGTGTGTATGTATGTATGTATATATATATTAATTAGAGATGTCCCATAATGGCTTTTTTGCCTATATCCGATATTCCGATATTGTCCAACTCTTAATTACCGATTCCGATATCAACCAATACCGATATATACAGTCGTGGAATTAACACATTATTATGCCTAATTTTGTTGTGATGCCCCGCTGGATGCATTAAACAATGTAACAAGGTTTTCCAAAATAAATCAACTCAAGTTATGGAAAAAAATGCCAACATGGCACTGCCATATTTATTATTGAAGTCACAAAGTGCATTATTTTTTTTTTAACATGTCTCAAAACAGCAGCTTGGAATTTTGGGACATGCTCTCCCTGAGAGAGCATGAGGAGGTTGAGGTGGGCGGGGGTTTAGGGGGTAGCGGGGCGTGTATATTGTAGTGTCCCGGAAGAGTTAGTGCTGCAAGGGGTTCTGGCTATTTGTTCTGTTGCGTTTATGTTGTGTTATGGTGCGGATGTTCTCCCGAAATGTGTTTGTCATTCTTGTTTGGTGTGGGTTCACAGTGTGGTGCATATTTTTAACAGTCTTAAAGTTGTCAGTGTGACCTGTATGGCTGTTGACCAAGTATGCTTTGCATTCACTTGTGTGTGTGAAAACCCATAGATATTATGTGACTGGGCCGGCACGCAAAGGCAGTGCCTTTAAGGTTTATTGGCGCTCTGTACTTCTCCCTACGTCCGTGTACACAGAGGCGTCTTAAAAAGTCATAAATTTTACTTTTTGAAACCGATACCGATAATTTCCGATATTACATTTTAAAGCATTTATCGGCCGATAATATCGTCAGTCCGATATTATCGGACATCCCTATTTGCTATACTTGGTTCTCCCAGTCCACGTAAATCAACCACATTGTAGGCTTCAAATGTGATTTTTATTGATGTAGTGGTATCACAAATACTCCCAAAGTCTGTGTATCTTGTGAAGGTAGTTAATCGCATGGCCAGATCCAGTCCGATATTATCGGACATCTCTAATATATATATATATATATATATATATATATATATATATATATATATATATATATATATATATATATATATATATATATATGTGTGTGTGTATTCAGAGCTCGATGATGTCACGTTATCGATGGAAAATGCATTTTTAGACAATATGATTTGCCACAGCGGCTAGGAAACACCAAGACTAACAAGTGGTAGAAAATGGATTAAAAAATATATGATTTTTTTTAAATAATCATATAAAAATAAAAACAAATAAAATTTAAAAAATATTTGTTATTATTATTTATTATTACTTGGGACTTCCCATGTCTTTTGTTTGTCATAAAAAATACAACCATGTGGGCTTACGGACTGTATCCCTGCAGACTGTATTGATATACACTACCGTTCAAAAGTTTGGGGTCACATTGAAATGTCCTTATTTTTGAAGGAAAAGCACTGTACTTTTCAATGAAGTTAACTTTAAACTAGTCTTAACTTTAAAGAAATACACTCTATACATTGCTAATGTGGTAAATGACTAGTCTAGCTGCAAATGTCTGGTTTTTGGTACAATATCTACATAGGTGTATAGAGGCCCATTTCCAGCAACTATCACTCCAGTGTTCTAATGGTACAATGTGTTTGCTCATTGGCTCAGAAGGCTAATTGATGATTAGAAAACCCTTGTGCAAATCATGTTCACACATCTGAAAACAGTTTAGCTCGTTACAGAAGCTACAAAACTGACCTTTTGAGCAGATTGAGTTTCTGGAGCATCACATTTGTGGGGTCAATTAAACGCTCAAAATGGCCAGAAAAAGAGAACTTTCATCTGAAACTCAACAGTCTATTCTTGTTCTTAGAAATGAAGGCTATTCCACAAAATTGTTTGGGTGACCCCAAACTTTGAACGGTAGTGTATATTGATATATAATGTAGGAACCAGAATATTAATAACAGAAAGAAACAACCCTTTTGTGTGAATGAGTGTGAATGAGAGGGGTGGGAGGTTTTTTGGTTTGGTGTACTAATTGTAAGTGTATCTCGTGTTTTTTATGTTGATTTAATAATTTTTTTTAAACATTTTTTTATTTTATTTTTTATTTCTTGTGCGGCCCGGTATCAATCGATCCACGGACCGGTACCGGGCTGCGGCCCGGTGGTTGGGGACCACTGCACTAAAGTGTTTCCATAAAGATGAAATCATAGCAACATTTATTGTAATAGTAAGAATATATGAGAAATAATGAAATCATTGATTGTGACGTGTTTTTGTCCCTGACAGATAATGTTGGAGCTGTTGGGCAAATATTGACTTTTGCTAACTATTTACACTTAGGAAGACGGTTGAATAATTTGTAGAATAATTACTATCGCTAGTAACAGTTTTTACAGAATTAAAATAAAAGAAATATTGACTAATTCTTACCTCCGTGACGAAGTTGCTCCGGAGCCCCGACACATGCTGGTACTCCCAACCCCGCGTACAGCTCACCCTCTCCCGGGGTAGAGTTGGGGAAAAGCCGGAGGAGTTGCTGGGGTACTTGTAAAGTTCACAGTGGCTCAGCCCGCTGCCGTTAACCCACGGAATGGTGAGGTTTAAGTAGCCCGACCGGGACATGTTGGCGAGCAGGAGAGCGGCGGGAAGCAGCTGCGGGTCGCCTGGCAGTGGTACGACTCCGGGATGGCGGTGAAGAAGACGTCGCTGAACAGGTTGAACGTGACGGCGAAGGTCGGGAACCAGCTGAACAGAACCACGACGCGGTTGTAGCGGCCGTAGCCGCCCGAGTGGGGGAACACTTTGCCCTCGTAGTCCATTGGAGGAAGGAAAATAAAGGAAATTAAAGATAAAGAAAAAAGCGGCGAATATTAAGAGAGTGGCACACAACACCGGGCGCGCGCCCGCCGCCTGAGAGACACGCGCAGGTGAGGCGCGCGCGCCGGAAAAAAGGAGGCGGGGCGATGGACGTCACAATTTGACTCGCCTGAGTTATATATATATATTTTTTTTATCAATTTGTTAACCAATGAGTACACGCATTTGTTTCGAGCCTCATTCTCATTACAACGTTTTATACACTTTTTAATCTACGCAAAACCATTTGTATACTTTTTTTCTTACCCACAGATTGCCAATTTGTGGTGGTGGGGGGCGTGACCAAGGACGTGGTGGGGGCGTGTCAATGTGACGTAATCGTACGATTTGCATAATTAGCCTCGACGCATGTATTTTACATAACAAAGACCTCAACAAGTTATACAAATCTTTGTAATTTATGGAAGCCCGTTTCCGCCATTAATACAAATACCCCAATGATGGAAAGTCATAGTTATGAAATAAAAAGTAATTGTGAGATAAAAAGTCTTAATTATGAGATTAAAAAAAGTGAAGTTATGACATAAAAAGTCATGATTATGACATAAAACGTCGTTATGAGATAAATGGAAATTATGAGATAAAAAAATTCATAATTATGAAATAAAAATATGTAACTATGAGATGCATCGAAATTATGAGAGAAAAAAAGTCATAATTATTAGATTCAAAGTGGTAATTTTAAGATAAAGGGTCATAATTTTGAGGTTAAAAAATCGAAATTATGAGATAAAAAGTTGTAATTATGAAATAAGAAATCCAAATTATGATTAAGTACGGAGCCCCTAAAGCAGGGGTGTCCAAAGTGCGGCCCGGGTGCCATTTGCGGCCCGCAGGTCATTTTTTAACGGCCCCACAGCACATTTTAAAAATACGATTGGAAAAAATTTAAAACATAAAAAATGGTATAAAAGAGCAAACAGGTGAAATGTAACAAGAAAATGTTACAATGTTTACTCTAATAACACAAAGCTGCCATGCAGGCTGTTTCTTTCTTTAAAAAATAATAATGAATCAAAATCAATGTCATTATGAATTATTGACCTATTCAAGGCTCCAAATTACGTCACATTAAATATTCCACTTTGAGATATTTTTTGGGAAAAATGTTGCATATTTTGTGTTTGCCATATAAAAAACTGAGCTGTTTTTTTTAAAGAAGGGCCTCAAACGAACAAACAAAAAACATAAACAACAATAAAATGTATCATTGGCGGATAGATCTGAAGTTGAGATTATTGAGATTATTGTGTTAAAAGTAAACAGTAAAAAAAATGTATAATTTATTTTTTAACACTTTAATGAGTAGGACCCATTTGGATCCCCAATAATGTTAGTGTGATTTGTTTTTAAGTGTCATTGCTCAAAAAAAAAAAAAAAGAATTAAAATCAATGGTGTTATGAGTTATTGACCTTTTTAAGGCTCCAATTATTATATAATGTCAAATATTCCACTTAAAAATTTTATTGGGTGAAAATATTGCATATTTTGTGTTTTTTCCATAAAAAAAAGGGTTTTCTTTGACGCAAAGAGCATACAACTTAAATCTTTAAAAACGTTATATTGACAGATAGACCTAATGTTGATCTAGGGATTTAAAACTTGAATAATAATAAAAATAATAATACTGAATAGTGACACATTTTTTATATTTTTTTGACCAAAAGCCTTTGGGGTACCCAAGATCAAGCTTGAGTGGAGGCCTAAATGTATATTTTTTTATAAATATATTGTATTGGTTTTTTAAATAAAAAATATCAAAATGGCCCCTGCTTGCTTTGATTTTTCAGTGTGCGGCCCTCAGTGGAAAAAGTTTGGACACCCCTGCCCTAAAGGGACATGGGGGGGGGGGGGGGGGGGGGGGGGAATTATATATATTTTTTTAGACATGTATCTCGTGCGCACGAGAAACTTTTTATAAAGTTATAAAAAATAAAAATGTATAATTTTATTTTTTTAGACATGTAAAAGTCTTAATTATGAGATTTTTAAAAATTAAGTTATGACATAAAAAGTCATGATTATGACATGAAACGTCTTTATTATGAGATAAAAAAATTCATAATTATGAAAAAAAAAAGTGTAATTATGAGATGCATCGAAATTATGGGAGAAAAAAAGTCATGATTATTAGATTCAAAGTGGTAATTTTAAGATAAAGGGTCATAATTATGAGGTAAAAAGTTGTAATTATGAAAAAAGAAATCAAAATTATGTGTTAAGTCATAATTATGAGAAAATTTGTGCCAATTTGTGGTGGTGGGGGGCGTGTCAACGTGGCGTTATCGTATGATTTGCATAATTAGCCTCGACGCATGTATTTGATATAAAAAAGAGAAAAAGTCGGAGAGACGCGCAGGTGAAGTACGCAAGCCGGAAATAGAAGGAGGCGGGGCGATGACGTCACAATTTCACCTCGTGCTCGCCTGAGTTATATTTACATTTTTATTCTCAGCCCACTCCTCATTACAACGTTGTCCACACTTATTTGACTTTTTATTTTTGAACTGTTTTTCATACCCACAGATTGCCAATTTGTGGTGGTAGGGCGTGACCAGGGCCATTGTGGGGGCGTGTCAATGTGACGTAATCATATGATTTGCATAATTAGCTCAGACGCACGTATTTCATGTCAAAAAGGCTTTAAAAAAAGTTATACAAATCTTTGTAATTCATGGAAACCCGTTTCTGCCAGTAAAAAACAAAAAAACACATAAAAAATCGAAATGATTAGATTAGAACATTTCATTTGTGAGATATAAAGTCATACTTATGAGATTTAAAAAGTCCATTTTCTACCGCTTGTCCCTTTCGGGGTAGCGGAGGGAGGGTGCTGGAGCCTATCTCAGCTGCATTCGGGCGGAAGGCGGTGTACACCCTGGACAATTCGCCGCCTCATCATGATTATTAAATTAACAAATCGTAATTATGAGATAAAAAGTCTTGAATGAGGTTAAAAATCATGATTATGAGATAAGAAAATTGAAGTTATGACATAAAAAGTCATGATTCTTCAGGACAACCTAAAATCATTAGCCCAGAGGTTGGGTTTTGGGCGCAGTTGGGTGTTCCAACAGGACAATGACCCCAAACACACGTCAAAAGTGGTAAAGGAATGGCTAAATCAGGCTATAATTAAGGTTTTAGAATGGCCTTCCCAAAGTCCTGACTTAAACGTGTGGACAATGCTGAAGAAACAAGTCCATGTCAGAAAACCAACACATTTAGCTGAACTGCACCAATTTTGTCAAGAGTGGTCAAAAATTAAACCAGAAGCCTGTGGATGGCTACCAAAAGCACCTTATTGCAGTGAAACTTGCCAAGGGACATGTAACTAAATATTAACATTGCTGTATGTATACTTTTGACCCAGCACATTTGGTCACATTTTCAGTAGACCCATAATAAATTCATAAAAGAAGCAAACTTTAGAATGTTTTTTGGTGACCAACAAGTATGTGCTCCAATCACTCTATCACAAAAAAAATAAGAGTTGTAGAAATGATTGGAAACTCAAGACAGCCATGACTTTGTTCTTTACAAGTGTATGTAAACTTTTGATTACGACTGTATGACCTACATACTTTATGGAGTAGGTTTTTCTAGTCCTGTGACCATGGAAGTGGAATAAAAACATAACTGGAGGAGGACAACACACTTGATTTCATGTAATATTAATATTTAACCAATTTACCATAAAAGCATGATTTCTGACTGGCGGTCAGTTAGATCAGATGTAAGATAACATAAAAATAAAGCAAAAGAGCCAAAGTTGTAATATTTCAAAATTTTATTAACGAACATAATCTCTGAGGAACAACAGCAGTTCTCGCGCTCTCTGTACATGCAACGGTAGAAAATAACAATTTAGAATTTTTACTTTTAGTCTTTTTAACCCACCCATTCTCTCGCATGACTATTTTTTTTTTTTGGTCTTTTTTTTTTTTCTCTCCAGAAACTCCTCGACAACAGCTGAAAGTGGATTTTCTATGACAGCATTGACGACCAGCCCGCCCCTTAGCTGCTCCAACAATATGTACACAAACTACATTGTACAATTTAAAAAAATGTTACACGCCGCTCCTTCCCGATGGAACCCCAACATTCCACACAACTTTTCCACACGAGTACAAAGAAGAGGGTGCCCAAAAAAAAACAAAAAAAAAAGTCCTGGGAGGTTTTATTTACAACAGCTATTTACAGTATGTCTCTTTCACGCATTACAAGGAGGGAAATTTACACAGCCGAGACCAAACTTCAACCAGAACATACCACAGGTGTCAGAAGAAAAACAAAACAGAAAGAATAATAAATAGGTTATTTCTCACTTTAAAGAGTAGTTCTCCATGCTTTGTATTAGTCTTTTTTTTTTTATTAAAAAAAAAAAAAAAAAAAAAGCAAAGAAAAAGCTACAGTCTGGGTTTGAATTAAAAAAATAGACTAGGAAAAAAAAAAAGGCTTGAAATCGTGATACTATTTCATGGAAAAATAGCAATTATGTAAGAAAAACAATGCAAATTATGAGTGAATGTGAGGAGTAGAGGTAATATGTTGCTGACTCGGGTGGTGCCAAGTGCTCTACTGTGCATCTGGTGTGTGCGTGTGTGTGTGTGGAGAATAAACCTGATGTCGTCCATTGCTCGCGCTGAGACAAAGACCCGAGGTCACCATTTCAAGCCTTTGTGGTTGAAATCAAGGAAGGACTAGAAAACACAGAGGATGTCTTGTAAACAATAGTCAGGACAAGGTTTTACATTCTGCTTGATAAGCGACGTGATTGACATGCCAGCGGCGTTAGAACGCAAAACAACCAAGGAAGTAAAATACACAGCAACAACAACAACAAGTCCAAAAACAACAAGGTAAAAAGACAAAAGACAACCTTAATAATCGAGTGGAAGAAAACGAGACAAATTGAGAAGGTGACAAGCAGGCTGGCTATGGTTGGGTCCAAATATGAATGTGTGGCAGTTGTGTTACTTTATAAACTGTCGAGCCACACGGAACAACACAACAGTACGGAGGATACGGACGATCGGTGTTGGATAAAAAGCTAATTAATTGTGTTTAGGGGAAATAACAATATTGTTTAAAAAAAAAAAATCTTTAAGTAACTGGACTTGGACTCTTATTTTTGTATTATTAAAACCATCCCAATTTGGAAAAGAAAAAAAAAAAAAAAAAAAAGGCCACATTTTGGGAGTCCTCTGCCTCACTGGCACTACCACGTGGGGGTAGCGAGTGCAACAAGGTAACGGGAGCGATGACACAAAGTTGGAATGAAACTTCATTTTCAGAAAAATTTTTCTGGGGAAAACAAAACAAAAAAATATTAAAACATGAACTTGTATTTATGAATGACATCACTTATGTTTCCATTCAAACCGTATATATATATATATATATTTATATATATCTTTGTGACTTTGCCCGACAATTAGTACATTATTTTTTCACCCCTAAAAAGGCATTTTCTTGGTTTGACATGTGTCAGATATAATTGTGTGGTAAAGCAACGTTTAAATAATCCTCGTCTATTTCTGCTACATGTGTGGAAATATCGTGGAGTCCAGAAGTGGCCTATAGTCAGTTGTGATGATGCAATCGGCCGTTTCCAATACTGACAAGAATCGAGTACATGTTTGGCCCGCGGATATGAGGGAGGGAAAGTGCTGCCCAAAAGTGAACTGTACATAAAAAGATACTTTTTATTTATTTTCTGTTTTTTCTTTACACTTACTCGAGTGATATTACAGTACATAGGTTATTTACAACTGTGCAGTAATGTGTGGCAAAATAAATTATCTAGAAGGCAGCAAGAATACATTGTTAACGAATATAAAAACTGTACATCATTTACGGAATACAACTTTTTTCGGGTTTTTTTGATTTTTGTTTTTTTCTCCATTAAACTAATATTGGCTCTGTAGTGTTTCAAGTCACTTCCTCAGAAACAATGAAATGCCCAAGTAAAGAAATAGACAAAAACAAGATTTCTCTCCCCGTCAAAACCACATTCGTTATGTTTGTTTTCGTCTCGTTTGTCCCGTGGCGTCGAGTCCGATGCGTGGGTGGAGGACGGCGAGGCGGCCCGAGGACACTCCGGTCGGTCCTCAGGGGTCCACCTCGTGCCTCCTTCTGTTTTGCATGGCTGAGGGGCTGCCGAGTAGTCTCTCCCTCTAGGACTCGCAGCAGCCGTCGGCCTTACCTGCCGCAGTTCTGGCATCCGCCAGCGGCCGTTTTTTCGGTCTTGCTGGCTCCCAACACGTCCCGGCTCACCTGGAGCCAGCAGGGGGGGATTGGGAGGGGGTTCCTCTCCAGGTTCCTCCCTTGGCGTGGGGAGAGCTCCTCTTTGACACCCGCCAGGTGAGTCGTATGAAGCGAAGCCCAAAAAAAAATGAAAGCAGAAAATATATCTCTGTCCCCCGTCTCCGAGCACGGGGGAGTTTGTGGGCCTGAAAGCAAAAACTTTTTTTTGTTGTTGTTTTTTTTTTGCTTTGGATCAAAAAAGGAGTAAAAACTTTAGAGGATGAAAGTGCAAGTTGAGTATTTTCTCAGTAAAAACATGTCTCCTTCTTCAGGGAAGGGAACAAAGAGCAGGTTTTTTTCTTCTCTTTTTTCAAATCCGTACTCTTTTGCTATGTTTTCCTGTCTAAAGGCCCTTCTCGAACTTGCTAGCCCTTTCCGTTTTGTTCTGTCCGACAAAGTCTCTTTGAGAAGAAGGGATCGGGACAAAGTTTGCACTTTATCGCTGAGCCGAGAGGTGTCACGCCGGCAGCAGGACAAAGTCGTCGTTGACGTCCACCATTGGGACGTAGAAGGACGGCACTTCGTTGACACAAAGGGACTTATGTCCGGCGGGTTCCAGTTCCTGGACCTTCAACTGCCACTCCATCCTTTGTACCGCGTTGAGGGCCGCCGCCTCGTGCTGCTGCCGCATCAATAGACATGTCTGCCGCAGAGAGAAAGCTTTCCATTCATACATTTGTCTTTTACGTTCCATTTGTTCAATGTTCCTATGAAATAGTGATGGGTAAGTGACGCCTCGGTGAGCGTGTGGCACACTCACTGGCTGTGTTGACACTGCACTGGTACTGTGTTGCTGTTTCATAAGGGCACCACTAAAAAGTCACTACATTTAACCGGAAAAAAAAGTTGAACCCCTCTATTTGTGAATTTTTCAATGAACTATGCCCCCAAGTAGGGTTGTACGGTATACCAGTAATAGTTTGTTTTCATGTACAACTTTCTACGACTCTGCCACAGAAAGATGTGTTTTACGCCACTCCTTTAAATCTCATTTTGTCCACCAAATGTTTTATGCTGTGCGTGAAAAGGGTTGTAGTAGGGTTGTACGGCATACCAGTAATAGTTTGTTTTCATGTACAACTTTCTACGACGCTGCCACAGAAAGATGTGTTTTACGCCACTCCTTTAAATCTCGTTTTGTCCACCAAATGTTTTATGCTGTGCGTGAATGCACAAAGGTGAGCTTTGTTGATGTTATTGACTTGTGTGGAGTGCTAATCAGACATATTTGGTCAGAGCATGACTGCAAGCTAATCGATGCTAACATGCTATTTAGGCTAGCTGTACACTGCAAAAACTGAAATCTAAGTAAGATTAAATATCTCAAATAAAGGTGATATTTGCTTATTTTCTGTCTGATAAGATAATTCTTCTCTCTAAGCAGATTTTATGTTCCAGTGTTTTACTTGTTTTAAGGGTTTTGGTCCGAAATGATCCCAGTAAGATATTACAGCTTGTTGCTGAGATTTTATGACCTACCTGTATATTGAGTAAAACATGCTTGAAACTAGAATATCAACTGTTGCAAAGCTGTGTCATTAACACTCACAAGTATTAAACTACTTTTTTAAAGTAATAATTTCTTACTTAAAGCATGAAAAAAAAAATCATGATGCCGAGCGCATATCATTATGTCAAGATAATGGCACTAGCATTTACTTAATTTAAGAATATTTTTCAACATATTGAGCAAAAAGGTCTCTTTTTTTCTACCAAGAAAAGTGCACTTGTTATTAGTGGGAATATACTTATTTTAAGGTATTTTTGGGTTCATTGAGGTTAGCTAATTTTACTTGTTTTGGAAAGTCTTGACAAGCTGAATTTTCTTGTTCTATTGGAAAATCATTTTGCTTAGTTCAAATAAAATACCCCTCATTTTTGTATTTTTTTTCTCTCGTTTTTGAACACTGACTTTTTTCAGTGTATGTACATATTGCATTATTTTGTAGGTATATTTGAGCTCATTTAATTACCTTTACTCATGTCCTCTGTGTATTTAATTTAAATTTGCATGTCTCATGACACATTATCTGTATGTAATATTGGCTGCATTTCTGATAGTTGTTTGTGTGCCATGTTGTTCCAGACCACAGCAAATGTTACCCAGCTTGCAAAGATTGTAATAAATCCATTAAAAGAAGACAGCCTGTCGTTTCACTAATGTTTTCCAATGTTGTAAAAATGCGTAGAATAAATATTACATTTCAGCATGTCTGTCAACTAAGATTTGTGTCAGCCTGCGACACATAGTCATTTCGATAGTAGGCTAATATAGACACTTACATCATATCATGTGTTGCCTTCATTATAACACCTAAAACAAGGGTGTCGAAGTCGTTTTCATTGGGGGCCACATCACCGTTATGGCTGCCCTCAGAGGGCCACTTGTAACAGTGAATAATATATACATTTTAAATTGCTTGATTACATAGTATTTATTGTTATATATTTTTACGTACACTGTAAGAAAAGCATGTAGATTTTAGAATATAGTTTAGCTGCCGAAAATGTGCCCATAAAATGTACCATGTTTTTTACAATGTATACTGTAAATGTAAATGGGAAAACAGTACCACTGTTTTACTGTAAAATCTACGGTCGTTGTTTTTACGATGTATTCCTTTAAATGGAAAAACAATGTTACACATTTCTTTGTTTCGTGTTTTTACGGTAAAATTCAGGCAACAGTTTTTACTGAAAAATTATTTTTACATTGTACAATTTGATGGATGAGTTGCTTCAAAATCATGAGTCATGCAGATATTCAAGTACTTATTTTGATGTTTGGAATGTGCAATAATATCATATTTGTTGCAATATTAGATTAAGTTTAAAATATATGAAATTGCATAGAGTACCGTATTTTTCGGAGTATAAGTCGCTCCGGAATATAAGTCGCACCGGCCGAAAAAGTATAATAAAGAAGGAAAAAAACATATATAAGTTGCACTGGAGTATAAGTCGCATTTTTTTGGGGAAATTTATTTGAAAAAACCCAACACCAAGAATAGACATTTGAAAGGCAATTTAGAATAAATAAAGAATAGTGAACAACAGGCTGAATAAGTGTACGTTATATGACACATAAATAACCAACTGAGAACGTGCCTGGTATGTTAACGTAACATATTATGGTAAGAGTCATTCAAATAACTATAACATATAGAACATGCTATACGTTTACCAAACAATCTGTCACTCCTAATCGCTAAATCCCATGAAATCTTATACGTCTAGTCTCTTACGTGAATGAACTAAATAATATAATTTGATATTTTACGGTAATGTGTTAATAATTTCACACATAAGTCGCTCCTGAGTATAAGTCGCACCCCCCGCCAAACTATGAAAAAAAACTGACTTATAGTCCGAAAAATACGGTATTTGTATTTTTTTTTCTGTCAAAATAGAAAGTTGACTACATTGAGAAACAAATAGATGCATGGTAATTCCCGGCCTTTGTGGGCCACGTAAAATGAGGTGGCAGGGAAGATATGGCCCCAAGGCCTTGAGTTTGACACGTGACCTAATATAAGGCTCTTAATTTTTTGCGGCTCCAAACAGATTTTATCTTTTTTTTTTTTTGGTCCAATATGGCTCTTTCAATGTTTTGGGTTGCCAACCCCTAGTTTAAGGTGAGAAGTTGCACACTATAGTTGTAAATGTAGAGTCCGTTATGGGGTAGTAGACTGACTAAATCACGCACAGACTGAGGTGTCATTTATCCATCACTAATGGCGACAATAAAGCACAGAGTAACATCCGGTCACATTTTACCTTCATTCGGTCGTATTTATCATCTACATCCTGGATCCAGGAGATGAATTGTCGCGCGTTGAAGCGGTCTCTCACCGATTTGTTCTCATCACCCTGACAAAAACCACCACGTTATAAACAAGGTCAAGTCAAAGAGAAAAAAAAATTAGATCTTGGGCACAGATATAAGTCCTACCTGGCTCTCTGATGGCATATTGTAGACTTCAGAGTCCAAAAGCATGGTGCAGGCACTAAATGGCACAGCCTGATTGGCTATTGTCCTTGCAGCTCTGCAGTGGACTCTTAACACTTCCTGCTCACATGAGACAATGAGCTTCTCCTGTGAACATGATGCAAAACATTTTTTAAAAATGACTGCATTTCTGTCAAGTGTCTTTGATCTCCCACCTACGATTCCCTGTGTGTAGTTTCGACTGGTTTAGTCTTTTGTGAACAGTGAGGAAAACCCAGAACCTTGTGTCAAAACCCAGTGTCAAAACCAGTGCATTCCTTACCCGCTCTATGCTGTGCTGCAACCGAAGCTTTCCTCTCACTGCCTCCTGTTGTCTGAAGAGCTCTTTCAGGGGTTCTGACAATGATGGCGGTGGAGCAATCTGTTAAAAACAACATTTAAATTCTTACTATTTCTTGATTTCTCCAACAAGATACCAATGTGACCTCTGAAATGGGCTGATTTAACGTACCACTGGTATATGAAGTTTGCTAAGGGGCTTCCCATCCAGCAGATAGGAGCCCGTGTAGGTCACGTACTCAGCATAGCACTGTGGGGCCTGCGGGGTGATGTAGCACAAGATTTTCCGCTTTTCCTCGATCTTCTTCCTTATCTGTAGATACTCGAAGTAAGGGTTGGAACGGTCGCTGTGGTAAGGCTCAATGTCATCCAACTTGATGGCATTGACTACCACAGCCAAAGTCTGCTGAATCATTTCCCTGGTCTGCTGCATGGCCGTGTTCACCAGCTGGACTTGCACCTGCTGCCCAGTCGAACGAGGGAACTTCCTTTTACGTGGGAGCTGTGTCTGTGAATCATCTTCATCTACAGGAAAAGGACGGCCTTTAGTTGATTTGCTCAGAACCACTGTAGGAGATGTGGTTACAGAACTCTGTACAGATAAAGTCGTTGTTGGATTGGATGCAGTAGATGAGACGATCAGCAAAGAGTCTTTGTCCTTCTTCGGCGTTGAAAAGGCCGACACTGACGTGGGAGTTGGTATTCTGGTAGGAATAGCATGAATGCTCACTGTTGGATTAATGGTTACAGGCGGGGAATTTGTTGACGTTATGATTGAGGAAGTAACAACAGCAGAGGGATTGTTTTTGGCCCGATTCCGCGTTATCCTCTGAGGGATTTCATCAGCCTTTTTGGGAATATCTGTGGACACTGCGCTCTGGGGAACTGGGGTCAGCTTGGGTGTCATCTCTGGAGGCTCTGAAGGTTCCACTGAACTGGGAAGGGCATCAGCTACAGGGATCAGAGGTACAGGACTGGAAGATATAGACTCTGCTATGAGCTCAGTTGTGTCCTCTTGTCTCACCTCTGACTTCTCAAGAGACATATGGTCTGGTGCCAACTGTAAAGACTCAGCTATGGAGTGAATCTGTAAGTGATGTAGCTGGTTGGCCTCTGATTTCAAGGATGTATACAATATAGTGGGATCAGACTCATCAGGTACTCCATATGGTCTCTTATTGTCCAACATGAGGCTCTGTTGTGTAAAAGCCAACGGGCTACTGACAGGAACACTCTGAGGCTCAGAGTCTAACTCTTGCTGGAAGTTGGTGTGTGATGACGGTACAACCAAGTCTTGTCCAGTAGGTTCCAACAGCATTTGGTCTTCAGAAGGACATGTTTTTGCAAGACTAAAAGGGTCCACCTCTATCAAGTCTGGATCCTCAACATCTGCAATCGTATGTCTAATGTGTGATGGTGCGTTCTTGTTAAGGTCAGAAAACTCAGTGTCTCGATGCTCCGCTTCTTCTGACTTCTCTGGGATTGGGAGGTCAGGCAAGGAGAATGGTCCCAGGTCATCTAGCTCATCTGCATCAGTGGAGAATGGGTCTGCCCATGGCACAACTGGCTCAGGACCAACCGCAGGTGTCATGTGACCGTCAGTGGTAGCACCAAAAGTATGTGTGCTGTGTCTGCCATCAGGTTCTTCACATGCGACCTCTGTGTCCATCTGGTTATTAACCTCCATATTAGGTTTGTTACAGTCCTGGAAAAAAGACTCAAGTCTAGTAGAGGATGAAGACGTGTTTAAATAACTGGGTTCTTCATCCAGCGCAGTGTCAGGCCTCTCCGGAGATGGAATGTCAGCCACAGCCTCCTTCTGCTCATCAAAATCCTCAGGTTCTTCTTCCTTGTGCCACCTATTCCAGGTTGCATAAGGAGGAGTTCCAGACGGGTGTCCAGGCAAGTGCTGCATATCATTGTCTGAATGAGAATAAGGACTAGTTATTTTGGAGACGGCAGCCTCTATCTCCCCATATGTCCGGTGTGGAGATTTAAGGTCCACGTCAGCATTCCAACTCATGCTTTGATCATAACAGTTTTCTCCAAGGCTGGGTTCGGGATGTGGTGGAGTCAGTTGGTGGACCTCAGGATCTTGCCGTTCTGGAGACTCAGCATGCCAGCTCTTTCTCAAAGGGTCCTCAACTTGAGTGGAAAAGGAACATATTTCCTGTGTTTGCTCTGTCTCATCTACAGCACAATGATCTTCATCAGTTCTTTCATCTAAATCAAGGTATTCACCCTCATCTTCCTCTTCATCTTCTTCATCCCTTTCCTCTGCAACAGAGGGGAGATCTGAGAGGACTAGGTTAGGTTCACTGTGATGGGGTTCAGATATGTCGTCTATGTCAAGTGGTGGCAATGCGGCAGGAGCTGGCGTTGGTGGTGCAGCAATGTCGAAGCAAGGCTCCTGCGGATCCGGCCTGTGAACCGGTGTAGATGGTTTGGGCAAAAAACTGTTGTAAACACTATCAGGAAGATGATCATTGCTTTCAATGCAAGGTAGAGTCGGTGTTGCCATATCTGAGACCGGGTGACTTAGTTCCTGTCGGGGTGACAACAACCTAATTGGAGAGAAAAAGGGCGAGGACAAGCTTTCTAGACGGTTTATAGATTTATCTTCTAGACTTAGTGTAGCAGCAATAGGCTCGAATTCAGCTGATGGATCACAATGCTGCCGAAGAAACTTGTCAGCCTCCGCTTTGAACTCATCTTCCAGAGGCCTGCGTACATCGGAGGTCGCAGAACGACCTATAAGTGGCAACTGGAGGTTCTTTGCAGGGGTAGGACACGTGCCTTCCTGAAAACTCTGGGAGTACCTGCTGGTGGAAAACAGAAAGACCATACATTAGAAAATAGTCAAGGTTGAAAAAAAGTAAATTGATGAGGACAAAATACCTTTCAAAGAAAGACGGCGAGCAAGCGTTCATGGACATAGTCATAGCTGAGGAGTTCTGGCAGTCCAGTCCATCGAGCATGATATCAGGGTAATCTTCTGCACTACAAGATGGGGTCCGTGGAGTCTGCATTACTTCCTCATAACTGGGGCAGGAGATGACAGATGTTGGTGTGGGGACACCAGTCGGCCTATTCTGTTCTGACCTGGGAGAAGCTGGGAGGTTCTCTTTGACTTGATGGCCTGCCAGCCAGTCTTTTGAATTTTGACTTTCTAATGATGGTTGGAACTTCCTACTCGGGGACATCATTTGATCTGGTTGACCTATGTCCTTCAGCTTCTTCTCTTTGAGACCGGACTCCAGACCGCTTGATTTCTTTGAGGAAAGCTCTGCGCGGTTCTTGCGCATTTCTTCCGTGGATTTGGCTTTGTCCTTGAGTTTAGGGTCTCCGGACTTGGGTCTCAGCTTCTCCATTTGTTTCATTCTTTCTTTATGTCTCTTGTGACGCTCTTCAATTTCTTGATCTTTTGAACTCAACATCTGACCAAAACTGGTCATTTGATAATCACCATCCACCAAGAGTTTTTCACGTGGGCGATTATCTTTGCGTCCTGTGTCTTTGGACAGATTGAGCTTTTCATTTTCATCTTTAGTCTTTGATTTATTGTGGTCTAATCTGTTGTCTTTCTCCAGTATGTCTCGGTTCCTCTCTTTTTTAATATCCGATTTAGGGCTCTCTTCTTTTGATTTGTCTTTAAGAACGGTGATCTGAGGGCTATCTTTTAATCCCAACTTGATGTCTTCTTTGGAGTGCTTCGATGTACCAAAGCCATCAATATGCTTGTTCCTTTCCTCCTTGATTTTATGTTTCTCCTTCTTCTTTTTGTCCTTAATTCGATCACTGATTACACTAGTAGCTTTATCCTTTTTGGACATCTCTTTTTCGAATTCCAATGTTTTATCAAAATCATCTTCGCCATCTCCTTTGCCGCCGTATGGAAATGTGTACGGATCAGCCTCTAAGGGCATTGGCTCTTTGTCAAAAGGTAAGCTTTCTCTCCGACCGTACAGTTCTCTGATTTCCTCCGTTTTGTCACGTTTGTCTCCTTTGTCCTTCTTGACCTTTTCTTTATCTTTGTCATGGCTTTTTTTGGAAGAAGAAGAGGAGGAATGCCGATGTCTTTCTTTCTCTCTGAACTTATCCTGAGGTGTGACTATAGAAAGAGAGTCCCTCCTGTCTTCAGAGACATCTGTAAGGCTGATTGAGTCATAGTAGCTTGTGAGGATGGGTTCATGACCCCGGTCAGTGAAACTATCAGATGAAATTTCACTGTTCTTGTCATTGGAATCATCCCTGTAATCATTCATTGCTTCTTCTTCCAATTTTTCGAGGAGGGATTTTTCATTCTCACTGCCTTTTGATGGTTTTCTTTCCTTGGAATTGTCCATCTTGTCTTTATATTTACTTTTCGTTTTCTCCTCGCTGTTATCTCTCTTGTCCAACATCTTCTGCTTATTTTTCTTCTCTTGGTTTGAGTCTACTGACATCCTGTCTTTTCTGTCCTTGTGTTTGATGTCAACAGAATCTTTCTTGTCTTTGTTGTGTTTCTCTAGGGAGCCTTTCCGCTCTTTGCCCATGTCAAATGAGGCTTTTTCTTTCTTTTTCTCTTTATGGTCTTTGTCTTTGGACTTCTCTGCATTATGTTTAGACTCCGAGGACATTTTCCTAATTTTTTCTGATGGGAAGTGATCCAGCTCATCAAGATCAGGTGTTGAGTCCTTTCTGATGGAGTCAGCCATAAGAGAAACACCGCCATTGTAACTGTCCTCGTCATCACTTTCATCAGTAAAAATGTCAGCTATCTTGAACCATGTTTTCTCTCGTATTTTCTCGGCTTTCTTCACCTCGAGGAAATCCTTCTCTCTGTCGGTATGTTTGTCCAGGGACACTTTGTCTTTCTTTTCCTTGGTCTGTTCTGATGACATCTTACGATCTTTGCCATGAGATTCTTTGTGCTTGTCTTTTGCTCCCTCTTTTTTGTCTTTGGCCGTCCGATCAATGTCCTTTTCCTTGACAGTCTTTTCTGCAGAGTTTTTGTCATTCTTGTCCTTTTCCTGATCCGCACCTCTGTCTTTTACTTTGTGCTTCTCTGCTTTTGTTTTCTCACGTTTTTCCGTTGCCTCAAGCTTCTTTTCCTTCTCCTTACCAGAATGATTTCTTTCTCGGATGTCACAAGGTTTGCCAACGGGGTCCATGTCTTTAAAGAAAGTGTCATTTCCATATTCCTCTCGAATTGACTCTTGCTTGATTTTGATGTCTTTCCTTTCCTTTGTGAAGTCATAGGAGTCTTTGCGGTCTCGACTGTTCTCCAGAGGATCCTTTTCTTTTTTGTCTTTAACTATTTCTGTGGATTCTTTCCGCTTCTTTTCTTTTTCAATTGTATGACCGGAGTTTAATTTTTGTTTATCTGACCAGTCCTTCTTCTTTTCTGAAGAATCTTTGTCTTTCTTTTTTGACGTGACATCTTTCTCTGGTCTTTTCTCACTATGATCAGATTTCTTGTCTTTCACCTTGTTGTCTTTCCTGCGCGTCTCTTCCTTGACAGTTTCAACAATGAGTTTCACAGAATTATTGGCTTTGTATTCCTTGTACTCTTTGACAGGAGCATCCCAGCTGTCTTCTCCAGAGAGGGAAGAGTCTGAAGACATCTCTGAGCCCCACCTGTCATGATGGTCATCTGAGGCGCTGAGCTTGGTGTCATCCAGGTTGAGGAAACGGTTGTTGACGTCATAGCTTTCGTACTCTGACTCGTCCTTCTGAACTTTGTCCTTTTTAAATTTCTCCTCCTTGGTGGTCTTCTCCTTGTCAACTTTGAGATGTTTCTCCTCTTTCTGCTCACCTTTTTTATCGGCTTTTGATTTCTCCTTAGACTTCTTCTTTTTTTCCTCTTTATGAGCTTTTAGTTTATCCTCCTTGGGCTTTTCCTTGACATTTCGATCTTTTTCAGATTTCAAAGGTTTTTCTCGCTCGTCTTTGTTTGTCTTGTCCTTGGTGGAGTCCTTGATTTTCTTATTTTTCTCCTTTTCTACGGTTCTGTGCAAGTCTTTGCCCAACGACCAGTCTTTTTCTTCTGACTTGTTTTTCGAGAGCCTTTCTTCCTTTTTTGAATGGTCTTTTTCATGTTTTGATAACTTGATCTTGCCTTCAGCTGCTGATTCTGAATCCACAATTACAGACTTTTGCCTCGAGTCATCAAAATCAAAAGAGTAGCTTTTGACAAATTTTTCATTCATGTCTTGATTAAGCACGAGACTCGGCGCTTTATCCTTTTCTTTGCTTTTGTGCTTGTGCTTCACTTTATGCTTCTTGACCACTTTACCATCTACATCAGTTTTGGAAGCCGTACTGTCTGCATTTTTGTAGAGGTCTGAATTTTTCTTGTCCACTGCATTATTGTGTACGTTGTTGTTCTTCTTTTTACTCTCTTGTCCTTTCCTCTTAATTTGCTTTATTGACTCAACACTGGAGTCGGCAGAGGAGTAGTCAGACTCACTGGAAGGTCTTGTTCTTACAGAATCCGAGAGAGAACTAACGTCAGACCACGTTGGAGACGACACAGTTTTCCAGCCGTCTGTCCGCCACTGCTTTGGGTGCTGTTCCGCTAACGACGGTGCTTGTTTTTGAGAGTTCAGGTTTCCATGCGAGGACGACGACGACACATTGAAGCCAGTGGGTTCTTTCATATTCATAGAAGAGTCCTTTATGCTGTTTGTGCCTTTATCGTCTTCACTCTCCATATCGCCACAATCAGAGTCAGACGTACAAAATTTGTCGTTGACTTTACCGAACCGGACTTCTTTGCTAACATTGTTTTTGTTCTCCTTCTTTCTCTTCTTTTTTACCTTATTCTTGTCTTTTAGTTGTTTGGAGCTCAGATTTCCAGAGTCTCTCGTCTTGGTATTTGTTTGTAAGACCTGTTGTCGTGGGGTAGGCGCCGGCGTGAAACACAGCGTCCTGTCATCTTCATCTGAACTGTTACTGTCCGAGATGATACGCCTGACGGTTTTCTTTGGTGTGAGCGAGTTGCTTTTGGAATAGGTTTTAACCTCCATCTTGGGTATGGCGATTAAGCTGTTGGCCTTGGGGACCGTTTCCTTACGGAAGTCTTTTTTCAAGAGGTGCTTATCGTCCACAGGCGGGACTCGCTCCTCCTCATCATCCTCGTCAAATTCGTATTCATCTTTGACGGGTGTGACAGCGCATTTAGGAGGGTCTATTGTTTTCCCTTTTAACTTCAAACCCTTCTCAAACTCTGAGTCCGTGTTATTGCCATCAACAGAGCTAGATGGGGCGAACGAGGGAGCGTCTTCTTCTTCTGAAGATTCTGTGGGGAGGCAAAGTTGAAACAGGTTAGAGAAATAGGTATACATAATCGACATACTAGTGTTGTCCCGATACCAATATGTTGGTACCGGTACTAAAATTATTTCGATACTTTTCTAAATAAAGGGGACCACAAAAAATTGCATTATTGGCTTTAACAAAAAATCTTAGGGTACATTAAACATATGTTTCTTATTTCAAGTTTGTCCTTAAATAAAATTGTGAACATACAAGACAACTTGTCTTTTAGTAGTAAGTAAGCAAACAAAGGCTCCTAATTAGACTGCTGACATATGCAGTAACATATTGTGTCATTTTCCATTCTATTATTTTGTCAAAATTATTAAGGACAAGTGGTAGAAAATTAATGATTCATCTACTTGTTAATTTACTGTTATTATCTGGTTACCTTCTCTTTTAACATGGTCTATCTACACTTCTGTTCAAATATAATAACCACTTATTCTTCCGTTGTTTGGAGGCTTTACATTAGTTTTGGATGATACCACTAATTTGGGTATCAATCCGATACCAAGAAGATACATTTCAGAGGCGGTATAGTACCGAATATGATTCATTAGTATTGCGGTACTATACTAATACCGGTATACCATACAACCCTACGACATAGTACAGTGGAACCTCGATTTATGAATTTTTAGATTGAGTTAAAAATGCCTCTGTGTGCAAACCTTGTCTCTCTGTAAAAACGGTTCATTCATTCATTCATTTTGTATCACGCCTGCAGGTAAAAAGCAGGGCACAGCATTTTTGGGGAGGCGGAGTCCTCCACGTCCCTTTCTGCGCAGTTTACTACTATAGTAGTTACTTCTCAGCGCTTCAGCATGTGTTCCTTTTCTGTGGTTTTTCGCCTTTTGACAAGTTTTGTCCATTTTGATAACTCAGTACGAGTACCAAAAAGACAAGAGCGTGGGAATCGCTTTGGGGTTAAAACAAAAAACTATTTGAGAGGAATTCATTAATGGCGCTCGCAGGCACGGAAGAATCGACAAAGCAGGCTTTGTACCGCAGCTAGTTTTAATTGTGATGAGACCGGACTTACCTGGAGAAAAACGCCAAGCAGACTTATTCCACAGCGGTGGGGAAAAGCTATCTCTCGATCAGCAGCGCCTCTTTCAAGCACGCGCATACACACGGCCCTCCTCCGAACCCTCTGTCTGCTTTTTTCTCGTCAGTTCCTCCTTTTGCTTTTTTCTCGTCAGTTCCTCCTTTGCCAGTGTTAATGGAAGTGGATTTTACGTTTTGAAATGTTTATTATTGTAGCAACATTGTTGTTGTGATTACTGATTGCTTGTGAGGGCGCCAAAGGGACTTCTGTGTGTGCGCGCGTGTTGGCAGAACAGCGCACACAACACAGTTCAGCCGGTTAATAGAGAGAACGTTGATCCATCACCCCCTTGTTAAGTTTGTTTAGTATAAAGTATAGCACTTTATGTTCTGTTCAAAGTGTACAAACCTCCACTAATATGACGACTTTTTTCGGGACTAGGGTTGTCTCGATATTAACATTTTGGTACCGGTACAAAAATGTATTTCGATACTTTGATACTTTTCTAAATAAAGGGGACCAAAAAATGGCATTATTGGCTTTATTTTAACAAAAAAATCTAACGGTACGTTAAAAATATTTTTTTTATTGCAATTGAAGAACAATTTTGTCCTTAAATAAAATAGTGAACATACTAGACAACTTGTATTTTAGTAGTAAGTAAGCAAACAAAGGCTACTAATTTGTCTGCTGACGTATGCAGTAACATATTGTGTGATTTATCATTCTATTATTTTGTCAACATTATAAAAGACAAGCAGTAAAAATTGATTATTAATCTATTTGTTCATTTACTGTTAATATCTGGTTATTTTGTCTTTTAACATGTTCTATCTACACTTCTGTTAAAATGTAATAATCACTTATTCTTCTGTTTGGATGCTTTACATTAGTTTTGGATGATACCACAAATATAGGTATTGATCCGATACCAAGTAGTTACAGGATCATACATTGGTCGTAATTTAAGTTCTCATGTGTCCAGGGACGTATTTCCTGAGTTTATGAATATAATGTGATTTAAAAAAAGAAAAAAGATTTTGTGACAATAAAAAATATTGATGTAATCATAGTAATATCGACTGGATACGGTCTTGTACTTGGTATCATTACAGTGGATGTCACCCACGGCATTTGTTTACATTGTGATGCTGGTGAGCTATTGTATCCTCCTACGGTGTGTAGTGAGAAACTCACTTGATTCGTTGCCATGGAGGTTAGGATTAGTGATTTAGAAGTAGCTAAAACACTGCAGATTGCGGATGGACATTAGCCGCTAATTAACTAGCCATGTTTTAAAGCACCTCTTCCTGAGGGTGTTTCAGTGTTATAACTTCACCTTTATTGTTAGTTTTTAAGCCAAAATGCATCCGTTCTTTCGTTTCTGTCTACACACTGTCTGCTTGTAAGTACTCTGTGATTGTGCGCTGCCGAACACGCTCCTCTGCTCGTAAACCCAGCAATGTCACACCACGACGGCGCGCCGTCATGCCTGTAAAAGAAAATTTGGCGAACCGGTACTTTTCAAACAAGAGTATAGTACCATTTTTGATTCATTAGTACCGCGATACTATACTAGTACCGGTATAACGTACAACCCTAGTCGAGACTGGAAGCCATTACTCATATTTACGTTGATTCTTATGGTGAAATTTGCTTTATTATGAACTTTATGAACTTTTGCATTTACAAACCCTGTTCAATAACCAATTAGCTAAATAAATGAAGGTTCCAGTGTATTAAGATTGGTCATGGCTCATATTAAACTACGTACCTGACGAGCTTTCTTCACTTGAGGTGTACGTGCCCTTCCCCAGCAACAAATTCAGCATAGTTGGAGAGTTGGCAACATTCAAAGGCGTTTCCCCTCTTCTGTTGCTTTGACGTGGGTCCCCCCCATACCGTAAAAGTAGCTTTACCACCTGAAAGACAGAAATGGGACAGAGTCAAAAAAGTGTTACTACAAAACCCAAAACCAGTGAAGTTGGCACGTTGTGTAAATGGTAAATAAAAACGGAATATAATGATTTGCAAATCCTTTTCAACTTATATTCAGTTGAATAGACTGCAAAGACAAGATACTTAACCTTCGAACTGTAAAACTTTGTTATTTTTTGCAAATATTAGCTCATTTGGAATTTGATGTCTGCAACAAGTTTCAAAAAAGCTGGCACAAGTGGCAAAAAAGACTGAGGAAGTTGAGGAATGCTCATCAAACACTTATTTGGAACATCCCACAGGTGAACAGGCTAATTGGGAACAGGTGGGTGCCATGATTGGGTATAAAATCAGCTTCCATTAAATGCTCAGTCATTCACAAACAAGGATGGGGCGAGGGTCACCACTTTGTGAACGAATGCGTGAGCAAATTGTCCAACAGTTTAAGAACAACATTTCTCAACCAGCTATTGAAAGGAATTTAGGGATTTCACCATTTAAGGTCAGTAATATCATCGAAAGGTTCTGGAGAAATCACTGCACGTAAGCGATGATATTACGGACCTTCCATCCCTCAGGCGGTACTGCATCAAAAAGCGACATCAGTGTGTAAAGGATATGTGAGAGTTTGACATCCCACTGTCACTGTTTGACCTTGGACTTCCTTGCAAACATTTGTAAGGAAGCACAACTTGGGCAAACATTCAATCTTTTTGAGTCAGTGAAAAGTAGTGATGGGTCCGGCAACACCGATGCATCGGCGCATGCGTCGAGCTCATAGAGCAAAACCCTGTGTCGGTGCGCGTACCGCTTTTAGAAAGTCACGTGACCGATCATTAGGGATGATACTCGAAACCGGTTTTCCTGGTTGTTCGATAAGAAAAGAACCGAGTCCTCGGACTCGAATCCCTTTTTGAGAACCGGTACCCGTTATCGAGACCACTATAGTAAAGAAAAAGAGTTGGTTCTTTATTCGAATCACTTGGAACGAATCCCGTCCCGACAAGAAATGCCCCGTGTGACATCACAAGAAGTGAGGTCACGTAGCTCAGTCATTTGTCACGGTGGGGTGCAGCGTGCTGCGGTTCGTTCCCGGGACGCAAAACTGACGGCTCCGGACGAAAGCGCGCAGGTAGGAGATGATTTATTTCTCATAAATCATACACATTACAACAGACGAAACAAAAGGAAAGTGTGCCGTTCGCACGAGAAGCTAAAGCAAAAACTTACTTAGCACAGGAATACTAGAAGCTAAGGTAACTTTAGCACAGGAATTATGAGCTCGAAAACCAGAATGCCAACGTAACTGTTGCAAATGCAAACAATGAAGCCACGACGAGTGACCGGAAAAGGCAGGCTTAAATAGAGTCTCTGATGAGCAACAGGTGCGCGTACAAGGCAGGTGAAAATCATAAGTAACCATGGTGACTAAAACAAACCCCCGAAGTGCACAAAACAACTAAGGAAGTCCAAAATTAACAGAACATAACTAAACAAAATATGATCAGACCACATCATAATACATCACAGTTTCATATCATTTCACTTTACAGGAGTAGGAAGAAGTAAAACTTATTTAATCCTTCCCCTTTCCCACTTCATACAAATATATACATCATTTACTGACCTTTTTATAATAAAATATCTGTGAATTAGTATATACAACAGTTTTGTAATATGTAATTAATTCAGTCATTATTAATATACTGAGATGAATAATATCTTATTTTCGATAATTCTTCTTCTTTGTACTTTGTAAGCACTATTCATTTGAACAACCTCTTAAAGTGGATCATATCAGTACAATGTTTAACTTCTTTACTTAATCCATTCCATCATTTAATTCCACATCATTTTAGCTGTTTGCAATTTTACCAAATCAACGAACTTTAATATTTTTGACTCAATAAAAAAAGTGTCTGTATGTTCTCTATATCCAACATTATGTATCAATCTAATTACATTTTTTTGTAACACGGTTAACGAATGTAGTGCACATTTGTAGTTATTTCCCCACATTTCTGCACAATAACTCAGATATGGTAATACTATAGTAGCGAGCAGTAGAGAATGTGAAGTGATTTGTTAAACCAAATATTGTGTTTTTTTCCATCTACAACAACCTATCTGGACTCGATAAGAGAATCGATAAGGAATCGGTTCGATAAGAGGATTCGATAATAGGCTCGAACTCGATAATTTCTTATCAAACATCATCCCTACCGATCATGAGCTGTTTGTCACGTGACCGATACGCGAACTGTGTCGAACTGACGCCTGCGCGCCAAACTGTGTTTATAAGGAAGCGCATCTGTCAACGAGATGCTGCTGCTAACAGAATCGCCGCACTTCTGTCGTTGGTCATTTGTAATTTATCGTCGAAAGATTTCCGCAGTGTGGGAATATTTTGATCATATATCGGGAAAAAAAGGTATTTGTGTTCATTTCCTTGTCGTTTCATCCTGTTCTCTCAAAGTTTCCACTTGATCTATTAGAATTCAAAATCTCTTCAAAATGATTCTTAGTTTACTATTCATATTATATGCAGGTTAAATGTCGCATTTGTACGACAGAATTGTCGTACATTAACAAATCCACCTCCTCAATGCTGAGGCATTATAGGGCCAGGCATGAACATGAAGTTCCAGAGACACCCAGGATAAACTCAGGTATACAGCCATTCTACAACTTACTCACTTTCTTTTTTGATAATTAATTCTGTGAGCGGGTCTTTTCTACAGCCGGAGAAATAATAACTAAGAAGAGAAATCGTCTAAAATTTAATACGTTGGAAAAACGTTTTTTTTTTAAAAATAAAAATTGTGTTAAAAAAAAATTACAAAAATATTCCCAGTCCACAAGCATCTTCATTCAAAACACATTCTCTTAGATTTCCATGTTATGATACATGTTCACATTATTTATTGGCTGTATCTAAAAAAGATAAAAATATATTTTTATTTAAATGAAGATATGAAATAATCCTAAATGAAATACAATGACTTGGGTTATATTATTGTATACACTAGGTCAGGGGTCACCAACCTTTTTGAAACCAAGAGCTACTTCTTGGGTACTGATTAATGCGAAGGGCTACCAGTTTGATACACACTTGAATAAATTGCCAGAAATAGCCAATTTGCTCAATTTACCTCTAACTCTATGTTATTATTAATAATAAATGATATTTACACTTAATTGAACGGTTTAAAAGAGGAGAAAACACAAAAAAAAATGACAATTAAATTTTGAAACATAGTTTATCTTCAATTTCGACTCTTTAAAATTAAAAATTCAACCGAAAAAAAGAAGAGAAAAACTAGCTGATTCGAATCATTTTGAAAAAATTTAAAAAAGAATTTATGGAACATCATTAGTAATTTTTCTTGATTAAGATTAATTTTAGAATTTTGATGACATGTTTTAAATAGGTTAAAATCCAATCTACATTTTGTTAGAATATATAACAAATTGGACCATGCTATATTTCTAACAAAGACAAATCATTATTTCTTCTAGATTTTCCAGAAATTTTTTTTTAAAAGAAATTCAAAAGACTTTGAAATAAGATTTAAATTTGATTCTACAGATTTTCTCGATTTGCCAGAATTTTTTTTTTTTAAATTTTAATCATAATAAGTTTGAAGAAATATTTCACAAATGTTCTTTGTCGAAAAAACAGAAGCTAAAATGAAAAATTTTATTAAAATGTATTTATTATTCTTTACAATAAAAAAAAATTTTTTTACTTGAACATTGATTTAAATTGTCAGGTAAGAAGAGGAAGGAATTTAACAGGTAAAAAGGTATATGTGTTTCAAAATCCTAAAATCATTTCTAAGGTTGTATTTTTTCTCTAAAATTGTCTTTCTGAAAGTTACAAGAAGCAAAGTAAAAAAAAAATAATGAATTTATTTAAACAAAAGAAGACCAAGTCTTTAAAATATTTTCTTGGATTTTCAAATTCTATTTGAGTTTTGTCTCTCTTAGAATTAAAAATGTCGGGCAAAGCGAGACCAGCTTGTTAGTAAATAAATAAAATTTAAAAAATAGAGGCAGCTCACTGGTAAGTGCTGCTATTTGAGCTATTTTTAGAACAGGCCAGCGGGCTACTCATATGGTCCTTACGGGCTACCTGGTGCCCGCGGGCACCGCGTTGGTGACCCATGCACTAGGTCATAAAATCAGTGTCAGTTGAGTCGGTCCATAGGTTGCCTGTAGGGATTTTTAATGTCCAGCAGATGTCAGTATTTAGTGACACAGTATCAACACAGTATCAATACAGTTTTGTAGTGATGGGTCCGGCAACACCGATGCATCGGCGCATGCGTCGAGCTCATAGAGCAAGACCCTGTGTCGGTGCGCGTACCGCTTTTAGAAAGTCACATGACCGATCATGAGCTGTTTCGGTCACGTGACCGATACGCGAACTGTGTCGCACTGACGCCTCCTCTGTGCCCTGTGAGCGGGTCTTTTCTACAGCCGGAGAAATAATAACTAAGAAGAGAAATCGTCTCAAATTTAATACGTTGGAAAAACTGTTTTTCTTTTTAAAATAAAAATGTGTTAAAAAAAAGGGGGGGGGGGAAAATTCCCTGTCCACAAGCATCCTCATTCACAACACATTCTCTTAGTTTTCCATGTTATGATACATGTTCACATTATTTATTGACTGTATCTAAAAAAGATAAACATATATTTGTATTTAAATGAAGATATGAAATAATCCTAAATTAAATACAATGACTTGGTTTATATTATTGTATATACTAGGTCATAAAATCAGTGTCAGTTGAGTCGGTCCATAGGTTGCCTGTAGGGATTTTTAATGTCCAGCAGATGTCAGTATTTAGTGACAGAGTATCGACTAGTGATGGGTCTGGCAACACCGATGCATCGGCGCATGCGTCGAGCTCATAGAGTGAAACCCTGTGTCGGTGCGCGTACCGCTTTTAGAAAGTCACGTGACCGATCATGAGCTGTTTTGGTCATGTGACCGATACACGAGCTGTGTCGCACTGACGCCTCCTCTGTGCCCTGTGAGCAACGTTCCCTCTAAGGTGCGCGCCTGCGCAATTGCGCACTGCTCAAGCGTCCTCTGCACACAGCAAATATATGCCGCGCACCAAATCAAACCCATCTGAATTCTAAACAAAATAAATACATTTATTCTGTGTAATTTTGCAATGCAACTCTGAGTGACAGTGACAACAAGCGGCCCTAACGGTGTTCGTCAACACCGTTCAATTGAACACCGTTCAATTATTGTAACGTCTATCGAGATGCTTCGAGGACAGGAATTATATCCATCACTTTATTGAGCAAAACTGTTTATATTCGGCCATAACCACACCAAAAACATGAGTAAAAAACTTCTATCTCGAAAAACGTCATTTTCTGCCGTACAAACCAGGCCAAAAACCAACTCGTCATCTGTCACCAACACGCATACCACTAAGCCACTGGTGCGTTTATGGCCACTCAAAAAGTCAGACAACTGAAACACCACACAAAGTTACACTATGACTCCTCAGTCATACGTGTGCTTATTTTACTATCATTTATTATTAATGTTAATTTATTGATATTAATCATGGAATGCTGTTACTAGAGAAAGTTACAGGAATGCACACTTCATCCTATGCTTACATTTCATTGTGCAACATGAGGATGTTTAAAGGGGAACTAAATGTGATCTCTGAAAGGGGTACAAATGATTTCCAAAGCAGGACTCCCCACCCAAAAACTGTTTTTTTTAAATAAAAATGTAAAAAAAATTTTTTTTAAAAATGTAAAAAAAAAAATTAAAAAAAATTCCCTGTCTACAAGCATCCTCATTCACAACACGTTCTCTTAGTTTTCCATGTTATGATACGTGTTCACATTATTTATTGACTATCTAAAAAAGATAAAAATATATTTTTATTTAAATGAAGATATGAAATAATCCTAAATGAAATACAATGACTTGGTTTATATTATTGTATATACTAGGTCATAAAATCAGTGTCAGTAGAGTCGGTCCATAGGTTGCCTGTAGGGATTTTTAATGTCCAGCAGATGTCAGTATTTAGTGACACAGTATCAACACAGTTTTGCAATGTGTCGAAACGCTTCATGACGCCTCATCAACCCATCACTAGCATGCGCCCAACAAACAAATTGTAACCTGTCACTCACCATGGCTCGGAACGGGTGGCTAAAAGAGTCAAGGTGGGGCTGAGGGCTTTATATAGGTGAGCACACCTGCCTTGACTAATTAGGCCTAATTTGGGCCGAACCATGGTTCTCAGGAGCCGGGTGTTGCGGAGGTACACTGGACATTTGAAAGTTGTGTTGTCTAAGGCTGAATACACTGTGTACAAAAAATGACTGCTCTACAAATGCAAAAGTACTATGTGAATACTTTTTAGACATGTGATGGTTATTTATGGTGTCATTTACAAAATAACTGTTTTCTTAATTCCCTCTGTCAAATTGGTCCCAGCTAGTGGGAAGGGCTATTGGCTATTTAAATTGGAAAATGCCATTTTTCTGACAGTCTGCCATCTGTCACTGCCAGAGGAGGTTCTCTGTCCTGAGCAGGAGTTTCGGTCTCCATGCATCAAACATCTACTGAGGTGATTTTTTTGATGATGAGATTATGTTTTGTTGATTGCTAATTGATTTTGCTAAATCTGTTTTGATTATTGACCTTTGATTGTGCATGCATGTATTTTGTTATAATGGATGATTTACATTTTGATTATTAGATTATTTTTAATATGCTTATTTTGATGAATTATATAGGCCTATTTAACACATGCGACTTTGAAATGTATTTAGAATATAAATGTACTATATACTGTATATATATATATAATATACAATACTAATATTTCCTATATTACTGTTACAGATTGTGGGTGCTTTGTTTCTTCCTGTTGTTGTTCACCTTTTGGGATTTAAATAAATGTTTGTAAACTGTACAACTGCGTGCCTTGCCATCCTTGGTTTGAAAGTCTGGTTTGCAAAGGTTACATTACCTTCACCCGAGGTGGGGTGTGGCAGTGGTGGGATGGAAAGCCGCAGAGGGCGGGCCAGAACTGGATTGAGGCTCCGGTCTCTCAGGAGAGGCGGAGTGTGACAGGATATCACCACATGGGCTCAGGGACACTTCAGAAAACCACTGTCAATAACTACAGTTGGTCGCTACATCTGTACGTGCAAGTTAAAACTCTACAATGCAAAGCGAAAGCCATTTATCAACACCCAGAAACGCCGCTGGCATCGCTGGGCCCGAGCTCATCTAAGATGGACTCATGTAAAGTGTTCTGTGGTCTGATGTGTCCACATTTCAAATGGTTTTTGGAAACTGTGGACGTCGTGTCCTCCGGAAGAAAGAGGAAAAGAACAATCCGATTGTTATAAGTTCAAAAGTCAGCATCTGTGATGGTATGGGGGTGTACTAGTGCCCAAGGCATGGATAACTTACACATCTGTGAAGGCACCATTAATGCTGAAAGGTACATACATATTTTGGAACAACATATGTTGCCATGGACGCCAGGGTACTAGACTGGCCTGCCTGTAGTCCATACCTGTCTCCCATTGAAAATGTGTGGCGCAATATTGAATTGAAGAGTTTTTATTGCCATTGTTTGAGAACGGGTTCACAAACTATGAATTTTACTTGGCGCAATCGTGCAACATGAGCTATCAGATCTTGTTATTGTTCATGTGTCTGATGGCCGAGGGGAGGTGACCGGTAATAAGTCCGTAGGGGTGATGGATCTGATGTTCAGTAGCTCTTCGCGGGTGTAAGAGCACGCGGACACACTATTTACGCACAAAAACAGAGCACAGAGGCGGCTGTCATCGGCGCCATCACAAACTACACTATGAAGCCTAAAATACCACAACGGAGACCCCGGACTGTTGAACAACTTAAGCTGTACATCAAGCAAGAATGGGAAAGAATTCCACCTGAAAAGCTTCTAAAATTGGTCTCCTCAGTTCCCAAACGTTTACTGTGTTGTTAAAAGGAAAGGCCGTGTAACACAGTGGTAAAAATGCCCCTGTGCTGCTGCCATTAAATCATGAATTAATAATTTGCCAAAAAAAAAATGTCTCAGTTCGAACATTACACATCTTGTCTATTCAATTGAATATAAGTTAAAAATGATTTTCAGATCATTGTAATCCTATCTATCGAGTAATATTAGAAAAAGACCTTGAAGTGTCCATTGTTGGATGCATCGTGGAGAGGGGTGTCATCATCCAGACCCTTGGTGTTGACCTCTGCTCCGGCTGCCAGCAGCTGCTTGGCCACATCATAGTATCCCCTGTTGCACGCCTCATGCAATGCAGTCCAGCCTGAGTGTCACGCAGAAGAAAAAGGCGTTTGAGTGAGGGATGAGGCGAATATGAAAAGCGTATTGGCGACTGAGATTACAGACAGTCTCTCACCTGCAAAGTCTTTTACATTCACATCAGCTCCCTCACTGATGAGCTCCTTGATGCGGCGTACCTCTCCCCGTATTGCGGACCTGTGCAATCTTGTTTCTCCTCTCTCGTTTCGTTTATTCACTTTGTCTTTGGTTTTAGATGCAGAGTTTGGCGTTCCCTTCTGACCCAAACTGGACTGTGACTGGTGCTTTGGTGTTGTGTCTGTTGACGGGATGGGGACATGTCAATATTACTTTGCTGACTCGAAACAGATGCAAGTTTTTTTTTTTAAAGAAATGTTGAGTCATGATGTTATTGTGCTATTGTTATTGTTTGAACTGCTTATGGCCAGAGGGGGGCGCCCTCACTCCAGGAATGAGCAGTAGCAAAGCTCCACACTACAGCGCCTTACAACATTTACAAGATTGGACTAAAGCGATCATGTTGACATTATTGAGCATAGCAATTTCTCTCACTCAATCTATACCTACAGGCATGCATCCAAATAATTTCATTTAGAAAATGCAACGTTTTGTCATTTTTATCCTCCCCCCAAACGTTTTCCACTGAGGGCAGCTCACTGAAAAATCAAAGGATGCGGGGGACCGTTTTGTTACTGTTACATTTTAAAACCAACACAATATATGGATTTTTTTCAACCCTCCAGGCGCCCCTCAAGTTTGGTGAATATTAAAGGTCTTGGGGACCCGAAATGGTTTCAGTCATAAACGTTTTAGAAGTCAATATTCTGTTTTTACTTTCAACACTTAAATCTCTAGACCTACCTCAGAGCTATCTGTCAATATCAAGTTTTTTGTCTTTATCAATATTTTATACACTGTCCCAGAAAACACTGCTTTAATGGCAAAAAACCACACAAAATATGAAATATTTTTTCACAAAAAAGTGGAATATTTGAGGTGAAGTAATTGGACGCTTAAATAGATCAATAATGTATAATATTGATTTTGTTTCATTATAATTTTTTCAGCAATGACATTAAAAAATACAAAATCAAATCACACTAAAAGGTCTTGAGGAGCAATATATATATATATATATATATATATATATATATATATATATATTATACTTTGAATGCTTGAAATTAGAGTAACTCTCAGATTATACGTTATTTTTATGTCCTTTTTTTGTCTAATAAAACCTTTGTTTTTATATGACACACAAAATATGCAATATTTTTCCTAACTTATTTCAAAGTGAACTATATATTTTATCTCGTCAATAATACCAACTTTAATTTTGATGTATTTTTTTTTTCAAAAGAGTGCTATCGTCGCAACGTTTCTACTTTTTCTCTTTACATAGCTCGGTTGGTAGAGTGGCCGTGCCAGCAACTTGAGGGTTCCAGGTTCGATTCCCGCTTTCGCCATCCTAGTCACTGCCGTTGTGTCCTTGGGCAAGACACTTTACCCACCTGCTCCCAGTGCCACCCACACTGGTTTAAATGTAACTTAGATATTGGATTTCACTATGTAAAGCGCTTTGAGTCACTAGAGAAAAGCACTATATAAATATAATTCACTACATTACACCTGTTACGTTTGTTTCTTATGTTCTTGTTGTAATTGTCATTTTAGAATGGGCCACGGGGCCTTAAACAATTAGCTGCGGGATGCAAATAGCCCCTGGGCCACACTTTGGACACCTTGCACAGATAATTAACCTAATTTTCTTTACAGAAGTTAAAAAACGTATTTCAATTGCAAAGATGAACAAATGTGAGTGGGACTCAGACTGTTTATTTTTTTGTCGCGCTCCCCTCAAAGCTGCTATTGGGCTCATTAGCATTAAGGAGGAATACATCCAAAAAAGCATTATGTCCAACCAAAATAAAAAAAGCTCCCACTGACCAAGAATGCTACTGAAGCACACTAACTTTCTAGCCTCTCTCTTTCCTCTTCTGCAACAGAGGACGTGGTCGCCATGATAAGCACGCACCTGGACTGTTGACGGACTCCTCAGCAGTCATTTGCATGAGCAAGGCCACCTGCTGCCGCTCAGAGAGGGGGTACCCGGCCCGGATCCCTGGCATCCCCATTCCAAACGGCAAGCCTGCCTTCCGGGTGTTTGTGGGCTCCTTTTTAATGCGCTTCCGTTCTGGACCTGGTTTCTCTGTGGTAAAAGTAAAAAGAGATTCATTAAATTTTAGCGGTTAATGAGGACCCACATGGACAAAAAGTAAAGGACAATGTTGATATTATAATGCAACGCTATTCAACTGGCGGCCGAGGGGCCAAATCCGTCCCGAGAACGACAACGAGTTAAAAACTTGGCAGACAAACATTGTTGTAGCAAATTCCTAAAAACACCAGAGTACTCCAGTTGTATCGAGGAACTTGGCACACATTAAACACATTGGCACATCTTTTGTGACTTGTCCATGGTGTATCCTGAGTGCAGCTGATATAGGCTCCTGCTCCCCCGCCACCCTTAAAGGGACAAGCAGTAAAAAAAAAAAATGTATGGATGCATTAACATTTTAACTTAGCCAGCAAACATAGAACACTGCGGTCCAAACTTATGATTTTCTTAACTGAAGCATTCCTCAAAGCACATCTGTAAGACTTCTCCTTTTTGTCAAGTTACTGTATCTTCCGGACTGTAGAGCGCACCGGTATATAAGCCTCACCCACTAAATTTTAGGGAAAAAAAAGTTTCACATATACAGTATATTAGCTGCACCAGACTATAAGCTGTAGATATATACATTGCAAAATGAGTTATTTACACAGAATTTACACTTTATTTACATACCTTAATTGATTCCAAACAGTGTCTGTAACATGGCAGTTAAACGGCTGATCAAACAAAACAGAAGTCATCGTCATGCACCCACTAGCTGCGGAAGCTCGCTCTCCAATCAGCTAAACAGACTCAATAACTCGACGGTGATGTTTTGGTTAATTTATTGAGGATCTTGTGAAACGGAAACAATACAAAAATAATGTCGTTGTAAAGTAATAATACTTACAGACACTCGTACACGTGTTCGCACTGTAGCTAACGACGCTAGCTTCATTGCATTACGATAGCTTGTACAAATATGCATGAAAACACTCCTACAGACATCACACATGGGACGGTTTAGTAAGTATAAACAGTTTTAAATCTTTGTAAATCTTGCTTGGAGTTATGAATGAAAAATCCATATGAGTAAAAGGCTATGGACGGCTAGAAGACAAAAGGGCACTCTACTTCCTGTTGAAAAAAGCACCTGCAGTGAGCGAACTCATCCAAAAGATGGCGGAATAGCACAAACAATAAAACACCTTAAAATACAGACTGATACCGGTAAATATCGATATTGGTATAGATAAAATCCTAACAATATACACCAAGGTTCTGTTTTAGGTCCTTTCTTTTTCACCTATTTGGGCTATTCAACAGGTGGCCCACGAGTTCAGCTTAAAAAATTCAAGACTCACATTTTCTTAAAAACAACAGAGTGCTCCTGTAACTGACAAAATTAGTAGACCAAAATCAAATGTCTACTGTAGGGAACAGTGGTTCTCTGATAATACAGAAAAGGACTAATGGTGTGGGAAGAAGTCTGGCCCTCCGGTCTTTAGCTTTCTGGAAATGTGGCCCCTAAAACAGTCAGGTTGAATACATGCCTGGTACAAGGCTAACTAACATAGCACTAAAATAATAAAACAAACATAAGTAACATTGCCACTACATTGTGTTTTGACATTTTTGCAGCTGATTCTTAAAAACAAAAGAGTGCTTCTGTAACTGACAAAATGAATAGACCAAAATCAAATGTTTACTCTAGGGAACGATGGTTCTTTGAGTATACAAAAAAGGGAGAAGTCTGGCCCTCTGGTCTTTAGCTTTCTGGAAATGTGGCCCCCAAAACAATCAGGTTAATACATGCCTGGAACAAGGCTCACTAACATAGCACTAAAATAATTAAAAAAAACAACAGTAACATTGCCACTACATTGTGTTTTGACATTTTTGCAGCTGATTTTTAAAAACAACAGAGTGCTTCTGTAACTGACAAAATGAATAGACCAAGATCAAATGTTTACTGTAGGAAACGATGGGTCTTTGAATATACAACAAAGGGAGAAGTCTGGCCCTATGGTCTTTAGCTTTCTGGAAATATGGCCCCCAAAACAATCAGGTCGAATACATGCCTGGTACAAGGCTCACAAACATAGCACTAAAATAATTTAAAAAACAACAGTAACATTGCCACTACATTGTGTTTTGACATTTTTGCAGCTGATTCTTAAAAACAACAGAGTGCTCCTGTAACTGACAAAATGAATAGACCAAGATCAAATGTTTACTGTAGGGAACGATGGGTCTTTGAATATAAAACAAAGGGAGAAGTCTGGCCCTCTGGTCTTTAGCTTTCTGGAAATATGGCCCCCAAAACATTCAGGTTGAATACATGCCTGGTACAAGGCTCACAAACATAGCACTAAAATAATTTAAAAAACAACAGTAACATTGCCACTACATTGTGTTTTGACATTTTTGCAGCTGATTCTTAAAAACAACAGAGTGCTCCTGTAACTGACAAAATGAATAGACCAAGATCAAATGTTTACTGTAGGGAATGAAGGTTCTTTGAATATACAAAAAAGAGAGAAGTCTTGAGCTTTCTGGAAATGTGGCCCCCAAAACAATCAGGTTGAATACATGTCTTGTACAAGGCTCACAAACATAGCACTAAAATAAATTTAAAAAACAACAGTAACATTGCCACTACATTGTGTCTTGACATTTTTGCAGCTGATTCTTAAAAACAACAGTGAGCTCCTGTAACTCGGACAAAATGAATAGACCAAGATCAAATGATAACTGTAGGGAACGATGGTTCTCTGAATATACAACAAAGGGAGAAGTCTGGCCCTCCGGTCTTTAGCTTTCTGGAAATGTGGCCCCCAAAACAATCCGGTTGAATACATGCCTGGCACAAGGCTCACAAACATAACACTAATATAATAAAAAAACAACAGCAACATTGTCCTTTGTTACTACTGTGTATACTACTTTAAAAGTTCTCTGTAAACACACAGTACTAGAAGTAGTTCCCATCAGGCCCCAGGAAAGGAAAGCCTCTTCAGGCCACGTGTTTATGTTTTCAGTCCAATCAGTACGAGTCAGGAAGAGGGGTGTGACTTGGCATCGCCACGGTTATTACGAAATACTTGGTATGTATTCAATTCGACACTGCCTTGCCAAGGTCACCGCATGCCTGCCTGCTTGCCAGTCTGACTGGAGACTCTGTGCTGTGGGACAAAAGCAGCTGCTCTACGAAGGCACACCCAGCAATTATTTTCAGCAGCCACATACCATCTGATGACCCTTGGAGAGGGTACGGCTACACATGATGACTGTAACATCTGATCTTTGAGCACGCACGGCCCAACAAAAACACAGGAGAAGAGAAATATGACCCAACCACGAACAAAAACAGAAATCCAACGTGCAACTGCAAAAACACCAGCGGACGTGTCAGAGCCTGATTTTCCTGCGACTTTTCTCGTTACAACACTGGTAATATCACCCCAGGCCATGAACAATCAAGAGATTAAGCTACAGTGAGCCATCACGCTTCAAAAAATGTTTGATGTTTTTTTTTGCTCCAGTCTTAGGGAAAAGTCGATTCATTTTTCCAAATACCTGCAAACAATTTCCGCTCACGTGCCTCCACCCCTTTTTCCTTTAATAGACCCTCATTTGGTCTTTGCCATTCAGACACATTCCTTCTGACAAGACTTGAACAGGCGGAACCACAGAAGTAGTCAAAACATGTTTTGGGAGCAGCAGAACAGGGAAAGTGCTATGCTAGCGTTTTCAAGGGTATGTTTACAAGACTGAAATGACTTGAACGCACAGGATAGCACATATCTGACATTGTGGGGCACCTGGTGGAAAGAAGCGCAGCTACCGGACTGCTGATTTTAATCTGTATTGCACAAATAGGGATGTAACAATAAATGGTAAAAATGATAACCGCGGAAAAACTCAAGGTTAGTATTACTGTTTTAAATGAAAACGATCGAAAAAATGTAGTCGACAACTGCACTTTGATTAACTCATGGACTGGCTTGCTTAAATGCTAACATGAAAACAAGAGACATTAATGTATTTCCCATTCAGACATTGCTGTCTGAACAACTAAAATATTCAATTGTATACATCGAACCTATAAGCGGTGCTCTCTTAGTACAGAGTGACCAGACCGTTCTACACTCAGAGGAATACGAAACATAGGTTGTTGTTTTTTTACGGTGCATTCAAAAACCACTGAACAGTAGGGGTGTAACGGTACGTGTTTTTGTATTGAACCGTTTCGGTACGGGGGTTCCGGTTCGGTTCGGAGGTGTACCGAACGAGTTTCCACACGGACATATTAAGTAGCGTAACGGACGTTGCATGCAACGGGCTACAATAGACTGACCATACGTCCTCTTTTGCGGAGCTGTCAGGGCAGAGTTTCTTAAATACCTCAAATGTCCGGCATTTTGAGTTACGGTTACGGTATTTTCAATGTACGTTCAGGGTTAAGAAGGGGTTAAAAACAAAACAAATTGTGCGTGCAGCAGCATTCGTGAGGGAGGGGCAGAGGCAGAGAGAGCGAGAGAGTTATGATAAACGCGCATGCGTCGCCAGGCTCTGCTTTTTATCCATAGATTTATCAGATTAATTTTTTTATTATCTATAGCAAGGGTGTCAAAAGTGTGCCCCGGAGGCCATTTGCGGCCCACAGCTAATGTTTTAAAGGCCCACGGCACATTCTAAAAATTCTATTAAAATAAACAAAAACATTACAAAAGTGAAATAAAAAAGCTTAAAGATTAAATGTAATTTAGAAAAAGTTGCAATGTTGACTAATAAAACAAAGCTGTTTTTTTTCCTATCAAACTGTCATTGCTCAAAACATAATATTGAATCAAAATCAATGTTATTGTGAATTATTGACCTATCCAAGGTTCCGATTACATCACATCAAATATTCCACTAAGAAAAATATTTTTGGTGGAAGATTTTGCAAATTTGGTAAATAAATAACTCAAAAATTTATATTTTGTTGTTTTCTTATTGCACCGAAAATGAACCGAACCGTGGTCTCTAAACCGAGGTACGAACCGAACCAAAATTTTGGTGTACCGTTACACCCCTACTGAACAGAGTCGGATGCCCGCCAGAAGTAATAAATAATTAATTTTATTTGTTAGGCACTTTTCATTAAAACGAGGGTTGTCAAAAATAACGACTTAACTTAAGTGATTAATATTAATAAAAAAATATTGCGTTAATCATGTATATACGCACAATTATGCAAGTTATTTTGAGCGCACATGCTCCTTTACCCTAACCACAGATGGTTACCTGAAAGGTGGCATGTGTTGGTATACAGTCAGTGATCAGGTCAATGCACACTTCAGTGCAAAGATGAGTGAGGATACACATTTCCCTCCAAAATAAACCCAGACTGGTCTTCAAATGCAATTCATGGCAAGTTTTCAACAAATAAATGAGTAAAACATTTTTTTAAATATTTCTGGGCGATAGTCAAACGATAAAATTGCATTTTGGTCCAAATATTGGGGTCTTTTGGAAGTCAATTTAAATTATGCTAGCAAGTGTGATTAATCATGATTAATCTGAATTTAAAAAAATAACCGTTTGACAGCAGTAATATAAATACATTCTAAATTGCTACAGTACAAACCAGTATTCAAAACAATACGAGTTGAGCCATTAAAACAGATAAAATACTAAGATTAAAACACTATCAGTACAGCTAAGAAACATGCAAAATAGGCCCCGTTTGCACTGCACACCAAAACTGATTTTCTTGCCCTCAAAAGACAGTTTAGATTTTGAACGCTCCAAAGTGCTTCAAATCTGATCTTTTCGCATCAGATTCAGTCCGAATCCGATTGGTTACGGATCTTTTCAAATGTGACTTCAGTCGAAACGGAAATGCGAGCTGAATAAGACCCCTATGTAACTTTTTCGTCAGCTTTTACATCATTCGTGTGCACGGGGAAAGACGCAGCCCGCCAGTGGAAGTGGATACTTCATCACAACATCCAATTTCAGTGCGCAAAGTCTTTGTTCAACGATCAAATTTTCAGTGCATCACTCGTGCACTGAAAATTGTGTACAATTTTTACAACGTGCACAAATAATAGGCTATATGTAATATATTAATAATTATTTAGATTTCAAAGAAATAGCGATTGATTAAAGACTGGAAATGATGCTGTGACGTATTTTCTTACATGTTACGTAAGTCGTTTACGTAAGCGAGTTGAAAAATACAGCTAACGAAGATCCACGCTGATGTACGTGTCTCCTCTACTTAACAGCCATAAATGATTAAAACCCTCCCAAATATATTACACCCTATATATCCATTTATACATTCTATTACTTTATTTTATTGTCACGTAAAAAAACTAAATTTTTTAAGGTTTGGCGACTGCTATTTTATTGTGTAGTCGTAGTAGCGGCTTCCTTGTTCATTTACGGAATCCGGTCAACTTTCTTGGTTTTGACTTTACCGACCTGCACATGCAAGTGACGTCGATGCCACATTGGGGCCTTAGCGCGTTTACACTGGAGTCTGATAAAGATCACATTTCACTTGCAGTGTAAACAATCAACTGGAAAAATCGGATTAAAAAAAAAAAAGTCCTATTTGAGTGGCTTATCTAACAGTGGTCTATTTAGTTTAGCAGTATAAAAAAATATATCTAAAGATTTCAGTGTGTGCATTAGGGTTGTCCCGATACAAATATTTTGGTACCGGTAACAAAATGTATTTCGATACTTTTCTAAATAAAGGGGACCACAAAATATGGCATTATTGGGTTTATTTTAACAAAAAATCTTACGGTATATTAAAAATATGTTTCTTATTGCAATTGTGTCCCTAAATAAAATAGCGAACATACAAGACAACTTGTCTTTTAGTAGTAAGCAAGCAAACAAAAGCTCCTAATTTAGCTGCTGACGTATGCAGAAACATATTAACAATCATAGTAGTATCGACTAGATACGCTCCTGTACTTGGTATCATTACAGTGGATGTTAGGTGTAGATCCACCCATGGTGTTTGTTTACATTTACACTACCGTTCAAAAGTTTGGGATCACCCAAACAATTTTGTGGAATAGCCTTCATTTCTAAGAACAAGAATAGACTGTCGAGTTTCAGATGAAAGTTCTCTTTTTCTGGCCATTTTGAGCGTTTAATTGACCCCACAAATGTGATGCTCCAGAAACTCAATCTGCTCAAAGGAAGGTCAGTTTTGTAGCTTCTGTAACGAGCTAAATTGTTTTCAGATGTGTGAACATGATTGCACAAGGGTTTTCTAATCATCAATTAGCCTTCTGAGCCAATGAGCAAACACATTGTACCATTAGAACACTGGAGTGACAGTTGCTGGAAATGGGCCTCTATACACCTATGTAGATATTGAACCAAAAACCAGACATTTGCAGCTAGAATAGTCATTTACCACACTAGCAATGTATAGAGTGTATTTCTTTAAAGTTAATACTAGTTTAAAGTTATCTTCATTGAAAAGTACAGTGCTTTTCCTTCAAAAATAAGGACATTTCAATGTGACCCCAAACTTTTGAACGGTAGTGTAGGTGAGCTACGGTGTGTAGTGAAACATGTTTAGATAGTCCTCGTCCTGCAGGGATGATACTTGTAAGAAACTTACTTTATTTGTCGCCATGGAGGCGAGGATTAGTGATTTAGAAATAGCTACAACACTGCAGACTGTGGCTGGATGTTAGCCGCTAACTAGCTAGCCATGTCTTAAAGCACCTCTTCCTGAGGGCGTTTCGGTGTTATAGCTTCACCTTTATCGTTAGTTTTTAAGCCAAAATGCGTCCATTCTCCCCTTTTCTGTCTACACAATTTTTAGAGGCGGTATAGTACAGAATACGATTCATCAGTATCGCGGTACTATACTAGTACCGGTATACCGTACAACCCTAGTGTGTACTTTCTAAGCACATTCAACAATATGGCAATGATAGTTATAACTGTGATATGAAATTGTTATATCTTTAAATGATAGTTATTGTGTAGAAATATGGGGAAATAACTACAAAAGTACACTTTATTCATCAACGGTGTTACAAAAAAGATCAGTTAAAATAATACATAATGTTGGATATAGAGCCCTTTACTTATTGAATCAAAGATACTGAAATTCCACGACATAGTGAATTTGCAAACAGCTAAAATTATACACAAAGCAAACTATAACCTGCTACCCAAGAATAAACAACAATTCTTCTCAAAAAAAGAGGAGAAATACAATCTTAGAGAAAAATGTAATTTAAAACATGTGTATGCATGCATATACAACACTTAAGACCTTCAGTATATCTGTATGTGGAATTAAATTATGGAATGGATTAAGCAAAGCAATCAAACAATGTACTAATAGGATCCACTTTAAGAAACTCTTCAAACTTAGTGTTTACAAAGTACAAAGAAGAAGAACCATGATAAACATTCTGAATTGATCTCATCCATCCATTCATTCATTCTCAAAATAATCTTACTCATCTCATCAAATGAAATATAACTTACTTCACCAATTATTATTTATTTATTTATTGTGATTACTTATGCAATATATTGTGAATAAATTGAGAACAGGAAGTGAACAAAAGTTTTAGTAACTGTTATGTAAAAGAAAAGGGGTAGGATTAAATAAGCTCTGCTTCTTCCTACTCGTTTTCGAACATGTTGAAAAGAGAAACGGGAAATTGTGATGTATCATGTTGTATGCTTGCATGTTCCAAATAAACTCAAACTAAACCCAACTCAAAAAGAAATCCCCACGAACAGATAAATACAAAGCCAGGCGGATTGAATATAATAACAGGGTCAAGAATCCGGATGTTGTTTCGAGGACTCGAGCTAGAAAGTGTTGATTAAATAGGAAAAACTGCATGCTGAAGTTATTTAATTCTGCTTTCATAAAGTCGAACGAGCAATAAGAGCCAGTTTTGCTGACACTATAAAAAAGTCACCTTTCTATGTCAAAGTTGTCCAAACACTAAATGCTCATTTCCTGAAAATAAATACAATGTTGCTTCTGGCCAATGTAAACAATAAACACACAGCCTGATTTCCATGTCCACAAACACATTCAATACAATGTTGGAAAGTACATTTTCTAGTAGAGTATATCTCTGCAAACATAATATTTCACAGTGAAAGGACCCAACTTGACACCATTATCTTTAAACGGCTGAAACCGGACTAACAAGAAGGGAAGGCAACGTCGAGTCATGTGACGTTGTGGGCCATGAATAGACGGTCTACCTAAGATAGGGGAGGGAGACGTCTACCGTTGGTCATAACACAGCTTTTTATACGGCAGACAATAACGCAGCTTTAGCCAGGACCAAAAACTGGATTAGCAAGAAAATGTGAGACAAGAAGAACAACCCTAACCAGCTTGACCAGATATGTTTGACAGTGGCCCTTCACAGCTAAGACCGTGTTTAGCTTGAGAAAGACACATACATTGCAAAAACAGGAAGTCAAGGCAGAGGAGAAAGGAAATGGCAAACAGGATGTTTTTTCAACGCTTCGCAGCGAATGAGAGACTGATGCTGTGTATAAAAACACAGTGTGAAGCCGCTGGGTGTGAAAGGCTCTATTACTGCGGTCAATACTACAGTATAGTAGTTCTTCAAGACAAAAAACAAAAGACACAGGTGAGCTATGTGTTGGCTGCAGATCTTTGAGAACTGTCCCCTGTAAAAGAACAACAACAACACTCATGTCTCGGCTCGTACCTTCTTTAATATGAACAAAAGTCATGTTGCGCTTACACAAAAATAGAATGAAGCACTAAATTACCGTAATTTCCGGACTATAAGCCGCTACTCTTTCCCCTCGTTCTGGTCCCTGCGGCTTATACAAGGGTGCGGCTTATTTACGGCCTGTTCTTCTCCGACACCGACGAAGAGGATTTCGGTGGTTTTAGTACGCAGGAGGAAGACGATGACACAATGATTAAAGACTGACTTTTCATATACCGGTAGGCTGGTTATTTTGATAACGTACAGGCGAACACTTTGTATTACTTTGCACCGTTGTATTATTTGTACTCTGCACGAATGCTGTTCGCCATGTCAAAGATGTGAAAGTTTGATTGAATGATTTATTGTTAATAAATGGGACGCTTTGCGTTCCTAAACTTTCATCTCTGTCCCGACAATCCCCTCCGTGGTAGCAGGAACGCCTATATACTACGCTAATTACACATCAAAACCCTGCGGCTTATAGTCAGGTGCGGCTTATATATGGAGCAATCTGTATTTTCCCCTAAATTTAGCTGGTGCGGCTTATAGTCAGGTGCGGCTTATAGTCCGGAAATTACGGTAGTCAGATTTCTCAAATAGTTTGTATTTTTACATCTACTGTACATGTGAAGTCCCAGTGTCCATGCACTCTCTGTAATGAGACTATTGGTCGTACGCCATGTGCCTCCTGTACACTGAGGGCTGCTTATTTCCTTTTAGTGCAGATAAATATTGCTTTTCCGGTTGACCTATGACGTAACACTAGCCTCTGCGGCTCCTTACAAGTTGCCAGCCTGGCTCTGTGGTAAGTGATGTCAGCTGTAATACTGACACAGATTACAAACATCACGTCTCTAATGGCTATGCTGGTGTTGAATAGCAGACAGCATCAAGAAATGATGTTAGATTGCGCTACGAACATGACGCTACTACCAAGAATGTATCGGAGCGACTGCAGCTCGGACGCACAGAAGAGTTTATTCGAAGGAATATTCAAATAAAGAATCATGGAAACAAAACTTTCGTATGTCTCAGAGTTCATTCATAAGGCTCCGTGGATTGATGGAAGGAGTTTTAAATCCTAAGGAAAAGACCATGGTACTGTTCCAGATGAAGGTTACTATTGTTCTGGACTATATTGCCAGTTGTGTGTAATACAGAGTTATTGTTCATCAGTTTGGAGCGCACAAATGCAGCGTGAAGAAATTTGTGTACCCTTTATTATTTACCTTGCTTCATTCTCTTCCATCTCATTCATATCTCGTTTGGAAATCCGAATTAAAGGCCTACTGAAACCCACTACTACCGACCACGCAGTCTGATAGTTTACATATCAATGATGAAATCTTAACACTGCAACACATGCCAATACGGCCGGGTTAACTTATAAAGTGCAATTTTAAATTTCCCGGGGAACTTCCGGTTGAAAACGTCTGGATATGATGACGTTTGCGTGTGACGTCAATGGTTGAAATGGAAGTATTCGAACACCATTGTATCCAATACAAACAGCTCTGTTTTCATCGCAAAATTCCACAGTATTCTTGACATCTGTGTTGGTGAATCTTTTGCAATTTGTTTAATGAACAATGAAGACAGCAAAGAAGAAAGCTGTAGGTGGGATTGGTGTATTAGCGGCTGGCTGCTGCAACACAACCAGGAGGCCTTTGCGGTGAATAGCAGACGCGCTATCCGACGCTGGCCGCCGACCACATCGATGATCGGGTGAAGTCCTTCGTCGAGCCGTCGATTGCTGGAACGCAGGTGAGCACGGGTGTTGATGAGCAGATGAGGGCTGGCGTAGGTGGGGAGCTAATGTTTTTAGCATAGCTCTGTGAGGTCCCGTAGCTAAGTTAGCTTCAATGGCGTCGTTAGCAACAGCATTGTTAAGCTTCGCCAGGCTGGAAAGCATTAACCGTGTAGTTACAGTTCCAGAGTTTAATAGTATTGTTGATTTTCTGTTTATCCTTCCAGTCAGGGGCTTATTTATTTTGTTTCTATATGCAGTTAAGCACGATGCTATCACGTTAGCTCCGTAGCTAAAGTGCTTCGCCGATGTATTGTCGTGGAGATAAAAGTCACTGTGAATGTCCATTTCGCGTTCTCGGATCTCATTTTCAAGAGGATATAGTATCCGAGGTGGTTTAAAATACAAATCCGTGATCCACAATACAAAAAGGAGAAAGTGTGGAATCCAATGAGCCCTTGTACCTTAGTTACGGTCAGAGCGAAAAAAGATACGTCCTGCACTGCACTCTAGTCCTTCACTCTCATGTTCCTCATCCACGATTATTTCATCCTGGCTCAAATTAATGGGGTAATCGTCGCTTTCTCGGTCCGAATCGCTCTCGCTGCTGGTGTAAACAATGGGGAAATGTGAGGAGCCTTTCAACCTGTGACGTCACGCTACTTCCGGTACAGGCAAGGCTTTTTTTATCAGCGACCAAAAGTTGCGAACTTTATCGTCGATGTTCTCTACTAAATCCTTTCAGCAAAAATATGGCAATATCGCGAAATGATCAAGTATGACACATAGAATGGATCTGCTATCCCCGTTTAAATAAAAACAATTCATTTCAGTAGGCCTTTAAGTCGGCATTCTACATTTCCTTAGCTAGCTTCTTAAATAAATCTCTCTTTCTTTTTCTCTACCATTGATGCACTTGAAAATTGTCTGTTCTTTTAATTTGTGAAGCAGTCTACTATACATTACAATTGTTGCCTACGTTTTTCTTGAATGGTATCTGTTTCCGATACGAAGGTTCTCCACCGGAGCACACACCCAATCGAGAGATCTGGTTTCGAATCGCATAATCCAGGTGTGTTAGTCCGATTTTTCAAAAACAGAACACAATCGGATTAAGACGTTTCCATGGGCTGTAGAATGCTTGTTTAGAGCCGAACTATTTGAGAAATCCGACTAATTTAGTGCATGAACACGTACTGACTTTTAGACTTCATGAATTGGCGCTCAGCATTTTTTCAGAAGTTTGTATTTTGTAGTATTCAACTGTAGTAGATCAACTGTCTCCGTTTGTTTATTGTGTAGACAAAACAACAACAGCAATGTTGGACAATATAGCAACTATTTACTGCTCACAATCAACAAGAAAACAAGCAGTCAGCGCTATGAAAACATGCCAAAAAGAAACCCGACCACGCTGTGTAAAACCCAACTTAATGGTACAGTTTACATTTCTATACAGTACATGTGCATTAGAGATCGATAAATATGTTTTTTAGAGGCTGATGCCGATTATTAGTAGTCAAGGTGGCCGATTATTAGTAGTCAAGGTGGTCGATAAACGATATTTGGAGCTGATATTCATTTGCAGTAAAAGTTATTCAAACAAATAATATACATCAGTAAACAGCTGGACAAAGCTTCCAAGTTTGTTTTTTTTTACATTATTTTTGGAAAAAAAGGTCAAACCAGTAGGGACATAATGTTTTTTGCGGTGCTAATGTTGTGGTTAATTTATCTCCAAAAATGTCAGGGTATTTCACAAAGAGCTTTATTACATGTGTCCAAAAGGAGCAACAACATTTTCATTTTTAAAATATAGAAAATGTCCTGGGAGAATAGGTAAAAATATGGGAGATCTTGTAATGTAGAAAAATCCTAATCTACTCCATTTTATAACAGTTTGTGGATTTAATACATTGTAAGGTTTTGCAAACATCTGAAAAGAAACTATTCTGGGCTCCTTCACGCAGTTTATAGATAAGTTCCAAGCTGGCTGACATCGTTTCTTCCTAAATGTTACATAAAGTATGAGAAGAAGTGAGCTGCTGCCTGCTCTTCTTTAACTTCTAGGTCTCCTTTTTGTCAATTTAAACAAAGTTTGAATTTTTTAGGAAAAATATCTTTACTGTTGACTTCACATCCATCCATCTCTGTTTATTCATCCACAAATCCATCTTGTGCCGCTCTTTCGCATTATTTGACTAAATCTAGGAAATTTTAACTATTTTAATTTTTATTCTACACATTTTTGCAACATTGGAAATCATTAGTAAAATGGAGGTTTCTCACAGGATTAGAAAAGTTCTAGAAATGACTGGCTCAGAATGGCTAACGGTATAGATGTGTGTGTCCAAGTTAAAGGAAACGGCAGGCTGTCTTCTAATGGATTTATTACAATCTTTGCGAGCTGGGTAACGTTTGCTGTGATTGAACAACATAGCACACAAACAACACAGAAATGCAGCCAATATTACATACAGATAATGTGTCATGAAACATGCAAATATAATTTAAATACACAGAGGACATAAGTAAAGGAAATTAAATGAGCTCAAATATACCTACAAATGAGCCATAAAGATGCAATATGTACATACAGCTAGCCTATTTAGCATATTAGCACCGATTAACTTGTAGTCATGGATTGACCAAATATGCCTGCACTCCATAAGCAATCCAGCAAATCAATAAAATCAACAAAGCTCACCTTTGTGTATTCACGCACAGCATAAAACGTTTGGTGGACATAATGAAACAAAGGAGTGGCATAAAACACGTCTTTCTGTGGCAGCGTCGGAGAAAGTTGTACATGTATACAAACTACGATGAGTTCAAAAATTGCTGAAATTAGTAGGACAAAACGGTGCTTGCCAAATACTCTCATCAATGAAGCATGTATAACATAAACAGTGGGATTTCTAACAATTAGGAAGGTTTGTGTCATGTTTGTTCTCCTACAGAAACCACGTAGGAGAACGGTATATACAGTCAACAGTCTGCATTGCATGACTAATAATTAATGCAGTGAAGTTTGTAATGTGCATTTTGAAGTCACTTTTTGGTATCCACGGGGATGATTAACACCACCGATTGATGTGTGACACACTACCTGAGTGGCTATTTTTAACTCTTTAATTTGTCTCGTTTTGTTGTGCTTTGTCGTGTTATTAGCATGATGAATTAAAAATGTGTGAGCAGGTGTTTCATGCCTTCAAAATCAGCAGAATGCCCCTGAGACATTTTCCATCAAAGGTTTGATCTGGCATATAATATTTATAGCATTTTTTAAACAATATTTGTATTGAAGATTTCCACACTTATTACCACTAATTCTCACAATCAGCTTGTCACAGTCCTGGCTTTGGTGTAGTTGCGTGGGATTGACAATATAAATGATATAAATGACATATATTTGGCCGACTATAGAGTTTTTGATACTATTATTGTACTGTAAAATGCATGTTGATGACAAATCCTAGTCCTACGCATTTGAAAGCGACAAGCAAACGAACGCACTGATGAGTCTTTTATAGCAATCTAGTGGCTGAAGTCCCTCCACAGTGGAAAAACTATTCTAGGTCAGCAATCGTCGGATCCATGATGGGAAATATACTACATTTCTTAAAAGTACCAAACCAGGAGGGCGAGTAATAGCCAAACATGCTACACTACAAGGGAATAAGCTAATTGCTAACCACAATCTAGAGCTCTTGAATGTAAACAAAGGTGGGCAGATCAATACAAATATAACAATACCAAGTAAAGTATCATTAAATACTTGATTTTATTGTTCAGATAAGTTACATTTAAGAACTTGCACACAAAGCAACACTGGAGGTGACTATGACGTGCGCATTTTCCGCGCATGCGTACTAGGTCGCGTTGCACCGGCGCACAGAGGGGGGCAGGTGTCTTAAACGGTGGCATTGTTGTGTGTGGACACGGATAAGGTTAGGTGTGATTTACCCTGGATAACCTTATCCGGCTTAGTGTAAACGGGGCCTTAAAGCTCTCCTGTACCTAAGGACGCATTCCCTGAGTGTGTGAACAATAATAAAAACCACAAACAAACAAAGATTTTGTAATAACAATGAGGAGAAAAAAGAAATCCTCCAGGTTCCATGCAGCTCAATCTACATGATATTAGCATCCTTGAAGACTGAGCTTTTGTGCTCGAGATGAAAGTTCACACCGTGCTCGGTGGAGGGAGTTTATGGTCACTTTCTTTGAGAACCAGAAAGCGACAGCAAGTTGGGAAATGCTATTATTAATATGAACATATCAACATGTCATATAGCCTAACAAATTGAAAAAAAACAAAACATTGTAGCCTGCAAATTAGACTTAGACTTAGACTGCAAAGACTCCTCCAACCCCCACCAAGGACTGTATTCACTGCTGGACTTTAGAAAGAGGTTCCGCAGCCTCCGAAGCAGAACCTCCAGGTTTTGTAACAGCTTCTTCCCTCAGGCCGTAAGACTCTTGAACGCATCATAATTATCCCCTCAATTCCCCCCAAAATGGATTAACTCGCTGGAATATAAAGACAATATTAACATACATCCATAAACGTGGATGCATATGAAAAAGTGCAATATATTAATCTGTACAGTAATCTATTTATTTATATATACACCTTATTGCTTTTTTATCCTGCACTACCATGAGCTAATGCAACGAAATTTCGTTCTTATCTGTATTGTAAAGTTCAAATTTGAATGACAATAAAAAGGAAGTCTAAGTCTAAGTCTAAAATGTCATTTAGCCTAACCAATTGAAAAAACAACAACATTGTAGCCTGCAAATGCACCAGTGTTGCATTTGACAGTAGGTTTTATCGTCTTTTGACAAAAATGTCTGATACATTTTTGTCAAAATTAGGTCACCCGAATTGATTTAGTTTTAGTCAACCAAATTTCACATATTTGTTAACTAAAATTACAGTACATTTAGTTGACTAAAATACAACATATAAAAGTCAATTTTAAAAAACATTTTTAACAACGAGCAAATTATTTGTTTAACACAAAACTAGCATGAGCTTATGACCAGAAATGATGCAGTTATTCACACTCAAAGTTCGATATAACGCAGTCGTAAAATACCAATAACGTTACTCCCGAGATCCCATTATAAATAAATCCTTGTTTCTTACGCTTTTCTTTCCCAAAGAAAGCGATAAAATGATCCCCAAACCAGACGTGATGTGATTGGTGGATTGTGCGCCCACATCACAGAATGGGGCGGGCACTATCCACCAGTGGGTGTTGACATCACTGGGCCGATATTTTGTTTTTTTTATTTAGCAACATTTATATTTCGCATTTTCCAGTTTCTTCCAACAAAGAAAAAAAATGAACTGCTGTTTTAGCTGTGATCCTCATTGTGAAAGCTCAATGCTGTCTTTCTATTTTGTGTGCGTCTATTTGATATAGCCTTCTTCAGTCTTCAACACATTTTGTAGTCTTATTGACTTTACAAAGCACTTGCTCTCTTTGTTCCACCGCTTCACTCTAACTAGGCTAGCTCCACTCCGAAGACAGCATGAACTGGACTCTTAAGGAAAAAAATGTGAGTATGGCTTTCTGTTTTTATTGCACCTTACTCATGGAGAGGTTGTCCCTGCTATGGAGACGTGTCCACCAGTTAGAGCAGAGTAACTTTGTAGCTTTCGATGCCGTGGATATACTTGCTAGCGTTGGCCGTATTGAGCCAACTAGCCCAGTTTGTAGCATCCCTAAATGGCCTACACGCTACGGTAAGCCGGCTAAGACGCATAACAGGTTTAGCTCGTTAGCTCATCTTACACCCCAGTCTACCGGCCACCACACCGTGACGTAAACGGGCAAAACTCCATGGCACTAAAAATTCGGGCTCCATGGCACTATCGTGTTATACAGAATGTCACGTTACACTAGGCCGCGTTATATCGAACTTGGAGTGTATCCTTTTCCAATTTTTTTTCAGCTTCAAAAGTTTGTCTATTATTTAGTGTACTTTTGTATCTATCGTTTGAATGAAGTCTTGTTTAATGCAGTGGTCCCCAACCACCGGGCCCTGATTGGTACCGGGCCGCACAAGAAATAAATTTAAAAAAATATATACATATATATATTTTTTTTTTTAAATTAAATCAACATAAAAAACACAATATATGGATTATATATCAATATAAATCAATACAGTCTGCAGGGATACAGTCCGTAAGCACACATGATTGTGTTTCTTTATGGAAAAAAAAGACAAAATCTCCCCCTCCCCCCGTCCTTAGGACTAATTTTCAAGCGTTGACCGGTCCGCAGCTGCAAAAAGGTTGGGGACCACTGGTTTAATGCATCCAGCGGGGGATCACAACAAAAATCTGCATAATAATGTGTTAATACCACGACTGTATATATCGTATCGGTTGATATCGGAATCAGTAATTAAGAGTTGGACAATATCAGAATATCGGATATCGGCAAAAAAGCCATTATCGGACATCTCTAGTTTTATATCATCATACAAGACGAAATTAAACACCATTGGATTTCGTTTCCATCAATATTTCCAGTGTTTCCCACACATTCATTTATTTGTGGCGGCCCGCCACGAAAGAATTAAGGCTGCCACAAAAGAAAAAAAATTGTATTTAAAAAAAATAAAAAAATTTTTTTTTTTTTTTTTGTCCTGTCCAGCTTCTCAGGCAAATCACATAGTTGATGTAAATGCCCATATAGGCTGATTCAGATTTACTTTACAAAAGAGAAGTGTAGGATCAAGATTTTTGGAGCTCTTTGTTCAGTGGATCAGATGTTTGATGAAGCTTTGTGTCTATCTACCACCACTACTGTTTTCTGTTTATTTGTTACTGACTGTGGCAGGACACCTCTGCCTCTGTTTCACTTTATGTTGCTGGTAAATAATATGGTTGTAGTAGTAGGCTAAAGTTAAATTATTTAGTATGCACTTAATTAAAGGGGCAGAGCTTTAAGAGACATTTTAGCTTTTATATTTTTATAAGATATATTTTTTGTAAGAACCACAATTAATAAATATATTTCAGTGAATAACTTATTGTTCAAATCTGTATATAAATATGTACATAAAGTGTTGTAATTATATTGTAAAATGGATGGATGGATGGATGGATGGATGGATGGATGGATGGATGGATGGATGGACGTTTAAAACAAAACTGTTATTATAATTAGTAAGTATACATTTTTTGAGCCTTTTTAGAGAAAATCATATCATTGTAGTAAATTATGCAAATCACTTGATGATGTCATGGTGACCACGCTCATAGCCACGCCCCCACCGCCACAGGTATCTTGGCAGCTTATGGGAAACACTGATTTCTGTATAGTATCTATTCGTGGACTAAGCTAGTCAGTCGATTTCTTCATCTTCGTGCATTTGTTTGTATTAGTTATCATTTTAGTCAAGGAGAAAAGGTTGTTGACGCTAATTAGGAGACAAGTCAATGAAATTAACGCTGGCACCAGCACACAACACTTCACAGTACCAATCAAAGTAAAGACTACAAACTCCTTTCAAAAGCAATCAAAAATTCCACTCCTTCAGAATGCCCTTGAGCAAAATAAAATTGGCAATATCAAGTGCAAAACGCATGCACACGTTGTTACTGAACCTATCTAAAACACGATCTGACCCTACACACACACACACACACATTCTCTTGACTGGAGAGGACAGATTTTCAAAAGTGTAATTACAGAACCTAAACCCAAGTAGCTACTCAGCCAAAGCAGATGATGAAGGCAGTTACCAAAGCCTCTCAGCTGGACCATTATTAACAAACTAAACCCTAAACCCCCCTCCACAAATCCCAAAGTCAAACAAGCACATGCAGAAGTCCTAATTAAAGAAAACACAAAGCTGGAGCCTTACCAAAGCTAGAATGTTACACAAATTGGGTCATGATTGTGTGTGTTCTTCTTCTCCGTTCACATTGTGATGATGGCTAAACACTCCTCCATTCTTCCGCAGACTGAGAAGTAACTTGAAACTAGAGCTGCCGGCTTATTTGCTTCATGAAAACCAACCCCCCCCCCCCCCACCCTCCCACTGCGCATATCCAAGTACTTCCTGTCAGTGTCACGGGATGTGATGTAAGAGTCCCCCAGCTTGTCAAAATCAACACAGAGGAATAACAACAAACATCCGTTACAAAAATAACGTGGCCTCGTTCATGTTAGTGTGGTATGCGAAACATTATCATCAGCAATATCTGTGCTTATACAGTCGTGGTCAAAAGTTTACATACACTTGTGAAGGACATAATGTCATGGCTGTCTTGAGTTTCCAATCATTTCTACAACTCTTGTTTTTTTGTGATAGAGTGATTGGAGCACATACTTGTTGGTCACAAAAGACATTCATGAAGTTTGGTTCTTTTATGAATTTATTATGGGTCTACTGAAAATGTGACCAAATCTGCTGAGTCAAAAGTATACATACAGCAATGTTAATATTTGGTTACATGTCCCTTGGCAAGTTTCACTGCAATAACATTTTCAGTAGACCCATAATAAATTCATAAAAGAACCAAACTTCATGAATGTTTTTTGTGACAAACAAGTACCGTATTTTTCGGACTATAAGTCGCAGTTTTGTTCATAGTTTGGCCTGGGGTGCGACTTATACTCAGGAGCGACTTATGTGTGAAATTATTAACACATTACCGTAAAATATCAAATTATATTATTTAGCTCATTCACGTAAGAGACTAGACGTATAAGATTTCATGGGATTTAGCGATTAGGAGTGACAGATTGTTTGGTAAACGTATAGCATGTTCTATATGTTATAGTTATTTGAATGACTCTTACCATAATATGTTACGTTAACATACCAGGCACGTTCTCAGTTGGTTATTTATGCCTCATATAACGTACACTTATTCAGCCTGTTGTTCACTATTCTTTATTTATTTTAAATTGCCTTTCAAATGTCTATTCTTGGTGTTGGGTTTTATCAAATACATTTCCCAAAAAAATGCGACTTATACTCCAGTGCGACTTATATATGTTTTTTTTCCTTCTTTATTATGCATTTTCGGCCGGTGCGACACATACTCCGGAGCGACTTATAGTCCGAAAAATACGGTATGTGCTCCAATCACAACAATTATATCACAGAAATTATTGGAAACTCAAGACAGCCATGACATTATGTTTAGAGATGTCCGATAATATCGGACTGCCGATATTATCGGCCGATAAATGCTTTAAAATGTAATATCGGAAATTATCGGTATCGGTTTCTAAAAGTAAAATGTATGACTTTTTAAAACGCCGCTGTACGGAGTGGTACACAGACGTAGGGAGAAGTACAGAGCGCCAATAAACCTTAAAGGC